>NW_024884722.1:9070-217526 GCF_019232065.1 Centrocercus urophasianus
TCTTGTCAGCATGACAACTCAGATGAGCGTTACGTGTCCTGCACCTGACTGAAAATGCATCCAAGCCCATATTGCACACAGCTTCATCTCAGGGCCAAAAAGAAACAGTGCAAAGATGTTTAGAAGATTCTTGGTGCAGATGAAGGCGCAGGGTGCGTACGTATTCTCTTCAATTCTCTTCAGTAATAAATATTGATTCATAATCCAAAGATAACTTATCAAGAAGTAGCATGAAAGGTCAATGAAAAGGAAATTACACGACAAACTATTTTCATTTAAGAAATCCCTGCTAAACCTCTCCCCATCAAAGAGGGAGCATCCTGGGCACTGTTAGCAGCAGTTCGGACAACATCCTGCACTACAAGATGCGACACAGTCTTTTTTTCTTCATTAACAAGCCCCTCCTTTCTCTACTTAGCATCAGATTCCCTCAAGTTCAAACACGAGGATCAGAACAGCCGCTCAGTCCTGCTGAGAGGAACCCACGGCTGGGATGTCCCCCCTTCCCGTTCCACGCTATTTCCAGCATCGGGGGGGAAAGGAGGAGCGACTGCCATCACCTACCCAGGCTTCTGCGAGGCCTTCCATACGCTCACACATCACAGGGAGAAGCATGGCGGAGAGCTCTCGTGCCACAAAGCTCGGGGCTGCAGAAATCAAGGTTGCCCCCAAGACGCCGTTTGTAACAACATGATTTACTGCACGTGAGACATGAAAGACAAGGTTAAGGTGAAAAAGCCTCCAACCCCGTGGAAGTGGCTGTCTGCACAGACAACAGCTGCCTGCTGTCCAGCAGCCTGATGCTCACCCACCAAAGCACTCGCCCAGCAGATGCCTTTCACAGAATCATAGAATTAGCAAGCTTGCAAAAGATCTCCAAGATCATCCAGTCCAACCGTCCACCTACCACCAAATTTCCCCACTAAGCCACGTCCCTCACTGCCACATCTAACGTTTCTTGAACGTCTGCAGGGACAGTAACTCCATCACCTCCCTGGGCACTCCTGTGGAGAAGTGTTTCTTAACATCCAGCCTCAATCTCCCCCCGTGCAACTGGAGGCCACTCCCCCCAGTCCTATCGCTACTTACACGGGAGAAGAGGATGACCCCCACCTCAACATAATCTCTCTTCAGCTCATTGTAGAGAAGGATGAGGTCTTCCCTGAGCCTCCTCTTCTCCAGGCTAAATAATCCCAGTTCCCTCAGCCAGCCGCTCCCCGTAAGACTGGTGCTCTACACTCCTCACAGCTTCACTGCTCTTCTCTGGCAATATCTCCGGGATTCAGTGTCCTTCTTGTAGTCAGGGACTCAGAACTGAACACAGCACTCAAGGTGAGGACTCACCAGAGCTGAGTACAGGGGGATGATCACATCCCTGCTCCTGCTGGCTCCAGCCCTTTGCACTGCACTTCCAATCTCAACCCGTTCCTTCTGCAGTAGCGCTTGCATCCTCACTTAGGGCTGGAGCTCAAGAGCTCAACACAACAGGAAGAACACAGCGTGCAACTGGAAGATGCGTCTCAAAGCCGACAAGAGTCAACTCTCTGAACTTGGGCACTACTCGCCAACCGAGAGTCAGGCCTTGCCAGCTTGGCTCATCTGAGCACATCAGACGGGGCTGTACATCAGACCACAAGCATCCATTGCAATTGCAGCTCCACATAGAGAAGAATGCCAATTAACAGGTGTGAATGAATTTACTCGCAAGCTGCACAATGAGTCTGTTCTTCATTAAAAAACCCACTTGGATTCCTAAGCCAAAAAGAGAACAGCAAGAGCTAATAGTGATGGAAGATGTTCCTGGTCCTAAACCTCATTCTCTTACCCCAATTTTCTTTGCCTCGTACCCTACCCCAACTCCTGGACGATGCCCACAGCCTTAAACTCAGACCTCAACTCCATGAGCTGAACATCAACCAATCTACCCCGGAGCAACAGGATGGCAGACACACAGTGGAAGACAACCAACTTGCAGAAGCAGCTCCGTTGGGGTTGGTCCAGATGTTTGTGTGCTGCCTTCCATGGCCCAGGCCAAGCTTGCTGAGCTGCTCCTCCTTTGTGCAGGGGGAGAGCTGTGCAGATGCTATGTGCTGGCTATGCACAGCGTGCCTTTCACTTTATTTTCCTCTCTCCATCTTCCATTAGCAAACAGCATTTCAAATCTTTCCTCTTGAAAAAATCACCTATGTAAAAAAGAATTGGCAATCTTGCTTTTGAAGTTTCCTTATTTGTACAACTTGATGTTTTAAAGCCGAAGCTCACCTAGCAGTGACCTACCTTAGACAAGCCCAACCTGCAGGGAAAAGTCATTCCTCTGCATGCAAAGTCTGCAGACACATTTCCAGGTGCTAGTGTCAGCCCACTTCTCAGCACAGCTTTACCAACCACAGAAATCCAGCTTACGCCCGCCGTGCTTTTCTCTCTTCTGAAACACTGCATCGCTGCAAGAAGCAAGAATTAAAATCACAGAACCACAGAATTGGGGTTGCAGGGGACCCCCAGTGATCACCGAGTCCAAGCTCCCTGCAAAATGGACTCCCTACAGCAGGCTGAGCAGGTGGGTATCCAGGAGGGTCTGGAATATCTCCAGACAAGGAGAAGCCACAGCCTCCCTGGGCAGCCTGTTCCAGCGCTCCATCATCCTCGCTATGAAGAAGATCCTTTGCATTTTGGTGCAGAACTTCCTGTGCTCCAGTTTATGGTCATTTCCCCTTCTCCCGTCCCCACAGATCACTGAGAGGAGGTTGGCCATGTCCTTTGGACTCCCACACTTAACAAATACGTAAGCATTAATCAGATCTGCTCTCAGTCGTCTTTCCTCAAGGCTGAACAGACCCAGGTCCCCCAGCCTTTTCATACTGAGGAGATGCTCCAGGCCCTTTAGCATCTTCCTGGCCTTCTGTTGGACTCTCTCCAGGAGATCCCTGTCATTTCTGTACCAGGAAGAGAGCCCAGAGCTGGATGCAGTACTGCAGGTGAGGCCTGACCAGGGCAGAGCAGAGAGGGGGGGGATCACCTCCCCTGCTCTGCTGGCCGCACTCCTTTTAAAGCGCCCCAGGATGCCATTGGTCTTCTTGGCCAGCAGGGCACACTGTTGGCTCACAGCCGACCTGTTGTCCACCAACACCCCCAGGTCCTTCTCTGCAGAGCTCCTCTCCAGTGGGTCACATCCCAACCTCTACTGATATTTGCGGTTATTCCTTCCCAGGTGCAAGACTCTTCACTTGCTTTTGTTACATCTTACCTGGTTTGTTTCTGCCCAGCTCTCCATCCTGTCCAGGTCTTGCTGAATGGCAGCACAGCCTTTTGGCGTGCCAACCACTTCTCTCCCAGCTTTGTCTCATCAGTGTACTTACTAAGTGTGAACATATCTCCTCATCAAGGTCACTGATGAAGATATTGAGAGACCTTGAGAGAAACATTCAAAGTCACAAATCTCAGGTTAGGCAAAAATCTTAGGGATAGCAGCAAAGTTTATTTTTTATTGCAATAACAGGCACGTGCTCCCTATTAGCAAGGGAGAAATTGCACATCGGTCAGTGAAATTCATCCTGTTCTGTACTCTGACCCCAACGCAGGTAATGCTCTCCTGGCGCTCATTGGTTGAGCGTCTAGGCTCACAATCTCGCCTATGCTGTTGCTATGATATACTTCCATATAAGGTCCATTACCAAACTGCTCTTTTTGGTATGTTTTGTACTTCTTCATGGAGATAGGAGAGCCATATTTCCAAGCATGAGCACGTTTGTTCTGTCCTGTGCTGGATGCTCTCTCTCTCTCTCTCTCTCTCTCTCTCTCCACCCTGCATATTTGCCTTATTTTGTGCCCAGCTCAATTCAGAACACCACAGATCTTTAACTTTTCACTCTGCTCAGCAACTTTCTTAGTGGAAGGAAAACATTTATTTCATAAGAGGGTTGTAAGTTCAGTAAAGGCCAGTACTACATACAGGAAATACTACAGCTTCTACAGCAAAAACACAATCTCCCCTTCACAACCAGACCCAGCACCAACCCCCGGGAGCACCGCCACTCACAGCTCTCCAGCCGCACTCTGCGCCGCCGATCACGACCACTGAACTCAGCAAGTAAACCAGTTCTCAACCCACCTCATCATCTACTCATCTATCCCACACTTTCTCAGCTTCATTACCAGGATGTTGTGGGAGACAGTATCAAAAGCATTGCTTAAGTCAAGGCAGGCAGATGACATCCACTGCAGCAGCACCTGAAATAGTCCTTCCCACTCAGGCTGAAGCCTTGATTTCTTCCAGGTGCATATTAGGACCAGTCTCCAACACGGGATGAGTGCACTGGAAATTCCAGAGGTGGAGTTTGAGCCAACAGTCCACATTCCTTAAGGAGTAACAGAGCAGCAGACAACCCGAGTACACAGTTCTGAAGAAACTTACCCTTGGTTTCAAGAGCGGGCATCTCACCACTCCCAAGTACAGCAACCCAAGCAGCACTTCGTATGGTGATACTCCTAAGCCTTTTCTGTGAGTGGTTCATATTCTGACAAGGGCTACAGGCAAACACTTTGTCCATAGTAATTTGGTCTCTAAAATCAATTTTGACAAGTGCTTTTTCAGCATCTGATTGATTCATTCTACTTTCCCTGAAAAAGGAGGGTGCCACCAAGTATGGAGCTCCCACTTCATTTCTAAAGCTCTCATTAGCTCCTGTAGGACTTGTGAAGTAAAGAGGCTTCCCTTATCCAAGTCTATATTCTGCATAATCCCATATCTAGGGATTGTGTCTGGATGTAGAGTCCTCAGTGCAGAAGAGACATGGACTTGTTGGATCACATCAGAGGATGGCCACAGAAAAAAAGAACCAGGGGATCAAACAGCTCTCCTTCAAGGACAGTCTGAGAGCTGGGGCTGTTCAGGCTGAAAAAGTGAAGGCTTCGAGATGACCTAGTAACAGCCTTTCAATACTTAAAGGGAAGCAAAAGGAAAGAACAAGGGAAAAATTAGGTCAGATGTAAGGAAAGTATCTTTTTACAGCAAGGGACAAGGGGAAATGGTTTGAAGTTGAGGGAGGGGAGATTGAGGTTGGATGTTAGGGGGAAGTTCTTTACTATGAGAGTGGTGAGGTGCTGGAACAGCTGCCCAGAGGCTGTGGATGCCCCGTCCATCCCTGGAGGTGTTCAAGGGCAGATTGGATGGGGCCCTGGGCAGCCTGGTCCAGTATGAAATGGGGCCCTGCATGTGGCAGGGAGTTGGAGATTCATGATCCTCGAGGTCCCTTTCAACCTGGGACATTCGGGTTGTTATTCTGTGATTCTGGGCAGTGGAACAGGCTGCACAGAGAGGCGGTGGATGCCCTGTCCCTTCCAAGGTGAGGCTGGATCAGGCTCTGGGCAGCCTGATCTAGCTATGGATGTGCCTGTTCACTGTGGGGGAGTCGGACTAGACCATCATAAGTGGTCTCTTCCGACTCTAAGGAGCCTATGGCACAATACCTGAAGCCGTGAGGCACAACGGCACAAAGAACATCAATGGCCTGGTGAGCAATCAGGGCAGGCAGGAAAGCCCGCGTGCTCAACAGCACCAGGGAAACTCACCAAGCAGTCCAACCAGGAAGATCCACATCAGCCACAGAGCCTCTCCATGACAGTCCCAGTATTCAGCAGACCAGAGGCCTTGTTTCACCACACTGTTGGGTCCCGTAGCTGCAGAGCTAGCTACTCAATGGGAGTCAGGGGATGGAAGGAAGAAGGTGGGGGGGAGGGGGGGGGGGGGGGGGGGACACAACTGAATATCACACAGATTAGGAAACTAAGAGCATCCCCTGACAATTGGGATGGAGATATCTGAGGTGATTCAGACAAAGTGGTCCAGAAGAGGGCAATCTTTCCTATAAATACATTTCCTATCAATACAAAGCAAGATCTGCATGAAACAGAAAAAAACATAGGACCCCAGGGTGGTCAGCCACAGTATTCTCTGAGCTCTATGCCCTGGCATCTGTTACTCCTGACAAATTCGTAAGGGAGATGTAAGAGAGAACCAGACAAAACAGGAACAGAACACTTGCGTTCAGTATGCTCGAGTAGTGGAGACTGCATTGCACTATGTGAGGATGAAGAAAATGGCTGCTGGGGCCCAGAGATTTTCTTAATCAGAACCCCATCAAGCCGCAAAACAGAGCAAGATCCAAAGAGATGCAGAACGTAGTTCAAATACGTGCCCTTAAACAATACTCAGCATGGGTGGAATTAATATGTAGCACAAGAGACACAGAGGGGACGTGGGCAGAGGACGCAGGGAGGACACAAAGACACAAGTGGGATGCGAGGACACAGAGGAAAGGGACATAGAGGGCACGTGTCATTAAATGAATAGATTGGGACAACATGGTAGCAGACAAACCAAGTTTGGAGCCTCAGGTTGGAGATTATGCAATAAGAATCATGAAAGAGGGAACAGAGACTTCATGAGAAGTATTGAGTTTAAAAAGAGTTGCAAGAAGATCTAGAGAACACAGAATCCTCTTATAGAAAAATGCATTAGCTCCAGGCATTTCCAGAGTTGCAATGCTCAGTAAGCCAACCAGCACTACCTTGGGATTGATTGAAGCATTCCAGAGACAGATGAGAGCAAAAGAAAGGAACATACAACACTTCCTGCATTACCAGTTCAGAGAACGGGAGATACCCCCTTCACCTCCCTCAGAAAACAATTGCAGGGCATCATAAAGACAGGCAAAGCAGATAGAGCTACTCTAAACCAGCTTAGGATCCCCACAAAAAAAAAAGTGAGCAATCAAAACCCTGCAATAAAGAAAGAATCACTTACCATTTTCCAAGAAGTGAAGCTCACCCAACACCCCCAGGGGGTGATCACCAGGAAGAGAACTGCCTGTGGGCCTGCCAGCCCTCAAATGAGGTGAGGGAGGGGTGGAGCCAGGCTCAGCCCCATCTGGTCCCACAGCTGCATTGCTTCTACCTGTGCTCACAGGGCTGCACCCCTCACCAGGTGCTCCATCACTGATTCAGGCTGTGATTTCAAAGTTCCCATAAAGGCATGAAGCAAAAAACCAGCAGCTGATTGGGTCTGCCTGTCTGGCAAGGGGAGGTTTACCCACAGACGAGCTAGGATGGTCCACGTACTCTGATTCCAGTCTGTCCTCAATGGCAACTGGTGGCATTTCTAACAGATCGGGGAGCACGGATTTCAATACTGATATAGCAAGGTGCTGAGAAGCTGCACGTGCAGCAAAAGGGCTGAGATGATCGGTATAAATGGAGCGAGTGCTGTCTGCCAAACTGCTGGGGTCAGCTTATGGCTCCCCAGGGAAAAACGCACGTCATCTACTCACACAACAATTAAAGACCAGTGTGAAATTATTTTAGGATTTGGTGTCCTCAATGGGTGAACCCAGCACCTGCCTGTATGGCAGCGTGTGGCCTTTGGGCTCAAACATCAATCCCAAACCCCACAGAAACAGGGAGGCTGCAGCGCATACTTTGTGCAGCCCCTGCGCTCTTTGAGTCAGAGATCGCTGACGTATGGCCGTGCCCCATTGCTGCTGCGACACGATACGGGATTGCTGAAGTTGCTGCAGATCTGGAGAAAAGACAAACCATCTCCAGAAAGCACTCCCTGTACAACTTGCCCACATGCGTGGGGCACAAGCCCTATTTTGGGGGCAGTGACCCCCACCCCACTGTCACAGCCATGCCCTGAGGACACCATCACCCCACTGCGCACAGCCATCAACTTGTCCCAGGACTCCACGCGCCCCACAGGGATCCCTGCCCTCGTCCTCAACCCCACTTTGACATTGGCATGGAATGAATTGGGGCAGGGGACGTGTTGCTTTTTGGGTTTTTTTTTTAATCAGTGATAGTATGTGATCTGATCCAATGTCTTTGAAAAGTGCGCTTTAAGGATCATCAGCTGAGAACAGCAGCAGAACATGGGGTTGTCACAGGGGGAAGGAAGTGAGGAAAGAAAGGAGAAAGCCTGAAAAAGAAATGGTGTATAATCAATGAATATTAAGATGTTGTAATTACAAAACAAACAAGAGAGTTTGGCAAAGTAGATAATGATAACAAAAAGAGAATAGATAGAAAGCTTACCCCTATCCTGGGCTCACTTGCAAAACTCTAGCAAAGCAGATCTCCAGAAGAGATCCCTCCCCACTGGTAGCCAGCTCTTAAACAGGTCTAGGAGGTGGAAGCACAGGTGAACTGCTTTCACCTCTGGTTCTGGCTGACTCATTGCTCATCTCAGGTGATCAGTCAGAAGTTTAGGCCGTGATTCAGCAGTTCCCATACAAATGGGGAAGGCACAGGGTGAGGGAAAGGGCAAGACATAGGGGAAGGAGGGGGAAAGGACAGAATAGCTGTAGAGCAGCCTAAAAAGCAGCAAGAAGCTCTGGGAGGACTGTCGAGTGCCAGATTCTGTATCGGGTGTGGATTTGTGTGCATATGTCATCATATCTGCTTGGGTCAGGGTTCTTGTCAGTTCTGAGCTCCTGCAGTGGGAAGAGCTCAAGCAACTAGTGCAGTCACTGCAGACCTGTGGTATGGGAGAGTGCTTGATAAGGACAGCCCTGCAGCCCTCAGCTGGACAAACTTGCTCCGTGTGCCCAGACTGGGAGCTGTACAGTGCCTGGCCGCACTGCTCCAGCTCAGAGCCTGCTGCATCTTTGCTTCCTTCCCTCATGCCCAGAGCCTTGAGGGTGCTCCCACAGTCCCCTGCCCACCCCCAAAATGTCAGAGAAGACAGCTGGCAGCGAGCTGGAGGAATCCCAGCACCCTATTTTCCTTCTGCCTGCAGCTCTCTCCTCCTCTGCCACACAGGACTCCAGCCTGCGAAATGGGAATGGTCGGGGGGAAAGGGAGTGCTGGCAGGAGCGACTGCTGCAGCTGGCCAGGGAGAGTCTGCGTACCCCGTGCCCTTCTGGGCTATCTGTCCAGCTGCAGGAAGACCAGGGTAGGGCAGCTGAGAAGCTGCCCCCATCAGAGGGGGGAACAAGCTGTCCTTCCACAGAGACATTCCTCTCACAGCCAGATGCACCCACACAACTCTCAGGCCATTTTGCCAATGACAGCTGTGACACATTGATTCTTTCTATGCAGGTGAATTATTTTTTTCCATCTGTAAACTTAGGGGGAGAACTGCAGTTTTCCTTAACCTTTGTGGAAACACTGTAATGGTCCACACAGAACTCAAAACTCAGCTTTGTGCTAGATCTGGCTGCTTGGACTTGCTAGGACCTAAAACTATCCATTTTATGGCATTAAAAAAAAAAAAAAAGAAAAAAAGAAAGAAAGAAAGAAAGAAAAAGCCAAAAAATGAAACCTGCAGTAGAAGAAAGGCTTTGGGAAAAAAGTACACTGAAGTATAAACAAGACAGAGGCTAAGTGAACATTAATCTGGCCCAGCGCTTTCTGCCAATGGGCTCTAATTTCGTTATCATTAAATTTGCTGGGCAGTTGCATTTTGGTATTTGAACATTTAGAAACAACGCAACAGACGCTGACAAAAAGAAAAAAAAAAAAAAAACTTTTTTTTACAGCTTTTTATATGCACTTGGCACAGCTCTCCTAGGTTTGGAGTAGTTTCCCTCTTTTTTCTTCGTCTTTCCCCCCACAACTCCTCCACTTCTAACTTCCAGCTCCTCTCCCGTCCTCACAAGACACAGACAGATCGAATCGCCAGGCACTGCGCCGCCAGTCCCCGCCCATCTCGTCGGAAAAGTTCTTTCCGCGGTCTCTGCTGCCTCCTCGTGGCCAGTGCGCAGAACTGCTGCTGTCTGTCGCCGAGTCCCACAATCAATCCCGTCAGGAAAGTTCCTTCCGCGGTCTCTGCTGCCACTTAGTGGCCAATGCGCGGAACTGCCGCTGTCTGCCGCCGAGTCCCGCCAGCAGCATAACGCCTAGAAATGCGGAAGTGGTGTTTTAACCGCTCTGCGCAGCTAATGCACCGCTCTCTTTGGTGATCAGTCCTCCAGCTAATAGTGAACATCCGCCCGTCAACTTAAAAATAGCAACTGTTTCGAAAAACCACTACGGGTATGGGCAAGCAGCCGATTCTTGGACTGCTGTCTTAGTGATATTCTCCCCCTTCTAATCCAGGATGACCCTCGTCATTTTATACCCGAGCCCACCTGGGAACTGACCGGCTCGGCTCACAGCTGCCCCTCAGCGCCTCGCAGCATCCAACTTGCTCACCGCCCCGGTGAACTAGCAAACGTCCCCTTCCATCCCCAGCCGTTTATAAGCCTTCGCAGCACCAGCCCCAGGGCGGCAGCGCGCATGTGCCTTCGGCCCGGGACGGCAATGGGCGCGTGCATTTTCAAGTATTCACCTACACGTGCGTTACTTTCGACTCCTCATTGCACATGCGAAGGGCGCAGGGGCTGCTGGGAGCCAGCATAGTCTGTTCCCGAGGCAGGATCGAGTGTCAAACTGTCCGAGGAAATAGACGAGGAGTACAGCCAATTGGAAGAGCCACTGGTCCAGGAACCGACTGCTCGCCTGCACCTCGGGGCTTTGTGGATTTGAATGCTACTGAGGAGTTTTCTGGCGCATGCGCGCTGTTGCCTGGAGGACTACCAATAACAAAGCTCGGCGGATTTGCTGCGCAGAGCGACAAGAACACCGCGAATACACCACTGCCGCGTGCCTGCGCGCATGCGCCCTGTTACCTGCGGCGCCAAGCACACGGTCGCAATTCCACCTATTGGCCACGAGAGGGCACCGGAGACCGTGGAAACAGCAACAACGGCTGGATCGACACGGAGCTGCGCTGCAGCTTCTCGCGCTCCCTTCTCTTTGTCGTGAAGGCAGAGGAAAAACGCAGTTAGATGGGGGTTGAGGGAGGAGAAAATTATGTCAATTGGAAAAAGACGAAGAAAACCAAGGAAAACTTCTCTACACCCAGCAAACCTCTGCTAAGCACATAAGAATATCTGTAAATCAATAATTAATCATCAAATTGATTTTGTCTTTTTTCCTTTTTTTTTTTTTTTTTTTTTTTTTTTTTGCAAGCCTCCAAGATGATGAAAAAGCTGGTATCAGTTGGACAGGTGTGCGCAGCAAAGCTAAGGATGGCTAGGAATGATTAACAATCGTTAACGTTGCAAAACAATTGCAATGCAAAACAGACATTCAACTTCAAGAATAAAAACATAGCAGTAACAACTTCCATACCTGGCCACGCCACTCTGAGATCCCATTCGGGTCTCCCGAGGCTTGCAAATATCCACCGCGATATCAATTTTGATACCGAGCGATCTGTCGTCAGTTCTTCCATTCACAAGTGAGACCAGAATCTGCTGCAGGGTGTTCTGACCACGGGCACCATGGCTGAACTGTTTTAATAACAGCGGGATTCCCAGGCACGGTTTCAAGGATTTGGTCTACTTTGGACCCATGGAAAGAATTAATATGAAATGTGAGGTCTGCATAAGTCATTGTGAGGCGAGCTTCTCAGCATCACCTTTGGGAAGCAGCGAATGGATTTGTCACAAAAGTCTCAGCACAGCAGTAACACAGCACACTGCATAAGAACGATGAGAACGCTTTGTGAGGAGGCAAGGAGCTTGATGAGCTCCGCCTGGGAAATCCTCTTGGGCAACTGTTCTAGATTCAGCTGAACATTCTGTCCCAGAGCACAGCTCAAAACTACAGAGGAAACAAGGGTAGTTCTACATAGGCAGAATAAGAAGAATGCTGTGTTCCTTCAGTATTGAAAATCAACGACAGAAGCCATTCACAGAATACTACTGTGGGAAACACAGCGGCAGAGAAGAAAGCATCCATATTTCCCTGAACCACTGCTCCAGGGAACAAAGGAAAAAAAAAAGAAATATAAATTTATTTTATGTGCTACCTATTTGAAGGCATGTACCATTCTCACTTTAACGGCATTAAAGAAAAAAAAAAATGCATAGTGTAATCTCCTCCAACAGTATTTGCATTTGGTCTGGGCAGCAAATGACGCAGCTCTGTATCACAAAGAACTGTAGTCATGAGCACCAAGCTCCTAAGCTCCAGCCAAACCAACCGAACGTGCCGATGGACAGGCAGCATCCTTCAGTAGGACAGCCAGTAAAAATGTCCAAAAAGCACCCGATTCTCAGCCTTCTTTTCCCTTTTTGAAAATCCACAGGTCTCTGTGTTAGCTCCACCTCTAGCCTATAAAGCCCAAGCTCGCAGTCTGGTGGAAGTCCAAGAAAAGGTCAGGTTATTACAGTGAGTCCCCAAAAGCACTGACTTTTTTCCTCACCCCACGTCTCAGTTCTTTTTCACACGCGTGGTATCTCTCATAGGTCACCTGGTGGTCTTCTGATGAAGGCCTGATGCCTTTCTCGCTGTGCACTCTTTGACTGGGATCAAGCTGAAGGATGCTTGACTCACTCCAGCCAGTCGTCTTATCAGCTAAAACTCCAGAATTCCATCCACCAATCTGCTGCTGCTTTGTTAATTTGTGGCTTTACTGTACCCTGCATTCCAGAGACAGGATAGCTAACAATGTTGTTTGGAGAAACAGCAGACCCTCTTCTATTGCCGCTCATTAAACACAACTCAATAATGAAGGCGCTGCCCCACACATGCGGGAGCTGCACCCAGTGCACATCGCTCTCATGAGCGGTGCCGTAGCGAGATGCCAGGGGCTGTGAGACACGATGACACAAAGGCGTTTGGTGATCAGGGCACGGTCAGTACAGCTGGGGAAGTCTGCCTGCTCAGCAGCTCTGGGGAAACTCAGCACGTGCACCTGTGAGTACGATCCCCAGACTCTTAACCCAATGCCAAAGCGTTAGGTTTAGAGCTACACTGTGGGTTGGTATACCTATCTTTAGAGCTCCCGTGCAGCTTGGGGTTCAGGTCAAGAAAAAAATTAATGCTGCCTCCCAGCCAATCACAGTGAGGCAAATGTAAGCAGAATACCCAGAGCAGGCAAAGGCAAGGGCAAGGAAAACGCCATAGAGAACTGCCAAGGAAAGGGCAAGGGCAAAGAAAATGCCACAGGGAACTCCCAAAGGAAAGCCAAGGCAAGAGCAAGACTGCAGGGAAAGGCCAGAGTCAAGAACACAGGAGGAAGAAAACAGGCAGACTGCAGAGTACCCTACAGCTCAGTAACGAGCTCCTTTGGGAGCTCTACGTTGTAGTAAGGAACGGGTAAACATTGGTGGGGTATGTTGTCCTTACCAGTCTGGGCAACCAGCAGCCGGTCAGCAAAGTCAGGGCATGCCAGGAAACAAAGCTTTCTATTTCTCGCTGCTCTCATGAAGAGCTGCAGATTTCTTGCTGCAGCTGTCACAGCACCCAGGAATGCTGCGGTTCCCTGCCACCACCTGTTGAATGCAATGCAGTGACGAAGGCACTGTCCTGCATATGCAAGGCAGCACCTCCAGCACAGAAGTGCACTGCAGGGCTTCGTTCTCAGCTTGCAGTCTGTTGGCAGACTTTGTTACTAGACAGCGGGGAATTTCCATTGGACTGATTTCTAGGAAGCTGTTGCATTAGATCAAAAATGGTGCTGCAATGAGAGACTAAGTATGCGCTAAGTAGAAATTGCTTAATTCCTAAAGAACAAAGTTAATTCCTCCTTTCCAGATTACAGAAAGGACTAAAGTGAAACAGGAAGAGCAGAATGCAGGGGCAGTTTAGCGTTATCTGCAAATTAGCATGGGACATCACACGAGAACAGCTTCAATTCTACAAACCATCCAAACTGAGGCAACAGCAAGGCTATGTCCTGTGCTGCAACATACCTGATCTCCTCCTGCAATACTGTTTGGGAAAGCCAACACAGCAGATACTCCTCTCTTTGACTGGACCCATAGTTAGACAGCATGAAGATGACTGAATCCATGAGCTCTGCAGATTTGCTTTGAGGCATCTGAAAAATCAGGTTGCTCAAGCACACCAGTCCACAACAAGGAAACTGCTCCATGCATGTGTCCATAAAGGCCAGCGCCATAAAGAACTACGACGTCTCAATGCTGTAGCGCATCGCAAAGACAGCCAACACATGGAAGCCTCTATGACAAGAGGAGTGCTCTAGGAGGAGCACGAGAAGCTGCATACCTGAGGGAAGTAAAAAGACGCCGACAGGTTTCCAGCTTTTTTCCCCCTCTTCTGTTTGCTCAAAGCTTTCTAACCTCACTTTTGCTTGCTCAGCATAATCATGTGTTCTTAGAAAGCTTTTCACTGTGAGAAATGACATCCTGCAAAGAACAGAAGGGGATAGATCCCATGCTTAAACATTCCAAAACAAGCAAAATTGGAATGCACCTGAGAAGCTGCTGTCTTGCATGTGGAAAAGTCAGAAGCAAGGGATGTCTGGGGCTGGTGAAGGAAACATCATTTGTTAGAGCAGTGAGCTCCATTTTGTCCCCAAATTTCTGAGTTTGTTGAGAACCTTAGAAGGACTAATTGCTCTGAGAAGGGATTACTATCAAAGCTAGCAGCGTCCAGAAGATGCTTGAGAATGCCTTTCTTTCCAAGCTGAGCTTAAACCCCAACCCCTGTTATCTATTTTGCCTCACTGCTTCTACATACTCTGGGAACAACGGCACTTTTTGCTGGCAGCATCAGCACAAGAGTTGGAGACTCCTTTGGAAATCAACTCACAATTCAGATTTCACACTGGGTCAGGCCTAGCACCACGCTATGCAGGACCAAAGGAAAAGGTGACCAGAACTTCAGCTTGAATGAAAAAAAGCACTGTTGCATCAATGACGCTGTTGTTTTTTTGTGAAATTAATTGTCAGCCAAGTGACAGAAGGGACTTGCATCAGCCAGCAAACACCAAGCAGCCTGACTACATTTCCTGCTCTGAAATCACTACCACTCTCTGTTACAGCATGCAGAATGTGAGAAGTTAAGGTGTGCAAGTTCATGACTAATTTAACCGTAAGCAAACAACAAAACAAAACAAAAGTTCTCAAAGCTTTCCACCATTCAATCTGCTGTCTTCATTGGGTCAACGCTTGGTCAAAGTTTGGTGTGGGTTTTCTTTTCTGCCCTTCTGTTTGTTTTTAAAATGCTTGTAACAGCTTTAAAAGAGATCTTGTCTCTTCTTCTTCAACGGTCCTTCTCAGGATGCACACTGAGTAAGCAGAACAGAGTACCAACTTACCGAGAGCAAAACCTGTAAATCTGGGGGAATATTTTCTGATGAGTCAGAGCAGCTGAGACCCAAGGCCAGGAGCTCTTTGTGCTAACTGCTGCTGGCCTCAATTCATTCTGTCTGTCTCCAAACAGTACGTTTCCCACTTGTGAGCCCTGGAGGTGGTGCCTCTTCTGCAGGCATGCACTGTAATGCTCCTTTCTCAGAGCAACGTGGCTGTGTCCTGTGCACATTTCTGCTTACTGGCAGTGCTCTAGCTGCTAACAACAGACATAGAGTCTGAGGGACTCAGCAACTTCTTCACCTCTGTCTTTTCTGTTAACTGCTCATCACATAGTCCTCAAATGTTTGGTTTGCTAGAAAGGGGTTGGGAATGCAATACTCCCCCACACGTGCACTGTAAGCAAAGATCAGCTTCAGGACCTCCTGAGGAACCTGAACATCTGCAAGTCTGTGGGTCTCTACAACATGCAACACAGAGTCCTGAAAAATTTAGCTGACATAGTCACCAAACCACTCTCAATGATAACTGAAAAATCACGGCAATCAGGTGGAGTCCCTGTTGAGCAGAAACGAGACATCACAACCATTTATTATACATGTAAAAAGGATGATCCAGGAAACTGCCGTGAAAGGCTGTGAGGCAAGCTGATGATAGCCTGTCAGTATCTAAAGGGGACCTACAGGAAAGAAGGGGACAGACATTTGAAGGTTCTGTTGTGATAGAACAAGGGGAAATGGTTTCAAACAGAAACAGAAGAGAAAGAGAAAAATTAGCTTAGATATAAGGAAAAAGCCTTTTACAGTGAGGGTGGTGAGGCAATGGAACAGTTGCATAGATGTGGTGGACACACTGTCCCTGGAGATTCCTGAGGCGAGGCTGGATCATGCCCTGGGCAATCTGACTGAGCTGTGGATGTCTCTATTCATTGCAGGAGAGTTGAACTAGATGACTATTAAAGGTCACTTCCAGCTCCAAGGATTCTACAGTAAGATGCCCGAAGCCATGAGACATGGTGACTCAAAGGAGATTGATTGTCAGGGTGCAGTCAGGGCAAGTGGGGAAGCCTACATGCACAGTGGCTCCTGGGAAACTCATTGAGTACTCCAGTTGTGATGATCCTCCCCTGAGATGTTCTACACTGGTACAGAGCTGCTCCATGCCAGTCCCAATATTCAGCAGACTAAGGGTCTTGCTTCTTCAAGCTGCTGGTTCCTGCAGCTGCAGAACTAGCTTCCTAATGGTGGCCAGGATTTGAGAGTGAGAGGGGTAAGGTTCGAGTATCACACAAATTAGGAACCTGTCAGTGTTCCCTGAGGACTGGGATGGAGCTCCTTCATCATAGCTTCTCAACCTGGAGTAATTCCTGAACACAACCGAGACTCGTGTTGATGGGTACAGCGCAGGCAGTGGCTGCAGGATATTGGATCTGAGTCAGAACAGCAAAGCTGACTGCAGTGCACTGCTGCTCTGTTCCTTTGACTCAAGGACATCTGTGGCATTCACTATGTTCAGAACATTGCTCTGAGGGTTCTAATCTCAGAGCGATTCCTGCAGCTACAAATTAAGCAACAAAGTAAAAGGGGCTGGGAGGAGATAAAACTATTTTTATATCCCACTTTTCCTAACGTATAGAGCTGCCAGGATACTTTGTGACCCCCACCAAAACAAACAAACAGAAAACAAAGCAGCAATAGAAAAGGACAACATTTGGCCCACCTAAAAGATTCTTGTGAGTGAGCAACCCTCAGGCTTCCCTCTTAAGTCGAGGCATAAGGACACAGGGACGGAATCCAGTCACTGGCAGGCTGCAATGTGCACATCAAGTCTTTCCTTCTCACCAGAAGCACAACAGTACCAAGAAGGGCAGCCCTGTGGCTTCTCTTGCCCAGAACACTAGTAACTTCCGTAAAGACTGAAGCACTCCAAGCAACATTTTCATTGAATCACAGAAACACCAAGGTTGGAAAAGACCCACAGGATCACACAGTCCAACCATCCACTTATCACCAATAGTTCTCACTAAACCACGTCTCTCAACACAACATCTAAATGTTCCTTGAACACTCCCAGGGTCAGTGACTCCACCATCTGCGCAGCCCATTCCAGCACCTGACCACTCTTTCAGTGGTATTTCCTAATGTCCAGCCTGAACCTCCACTGGCACAGCTTGAAGCCATTCCCTCTGGTCCTATCACTCTTATACAAGAGAGGAGGCCGACCCCCAGCTCATCACAACCTCCCTTCAGGTAGTTATAGAGAGCAATGAGGTCTCCCCTGAACCTCTTCTCCAGACTGAACAGTATCATCTTCCTCAGCCACTCCTCGTAAGACCTGTGCTTCAGACTCCTCAACAGCTTTGCTGCCCTTCTCTGGACATGCTCCATGGCCTTAACATCTTCCTTGCAGGGAGAGGCCCAAAACTGAACACAATACTCAAGGTGCAGCCTCACCACTGCTGAGTATGGAGAATGGGGACAATTACCTCCCTGCTCCTGCTGGCACCACAGTGTCTGATGCAGGCCAGGATGCCATTGGCCTTCTTGGCTACCTGGGCACACTGCTGCCTCATGTTCAGCCAAGCATCAATCCCTACCTCCAATTTCAGTGTGAAGAACAGTGCAACTAACTGCAACTTTGCACATGACCATTATTATAGAAATTACTATGTTTGCCACTCCTCTTTATGGCTGAGGGAAAGCAAAGCAGTTTTTCAAGACTGAGTGGGTTTTTGTGTGCATCTTGTATAAACTGAATACAATCTAGGCATTTTAATCCAAAATACGATTCTTCCTGCAGACATTATGCCTTTCTTGTTTTGCCATTGCTCATTAGACTGTGCATCAAAACCACTTAATGAGTGTGAATAAAGCATAGACAGTGATGTAACTGCAAAAAGTATCTCCTTCTGCAATTCACTTGTAGGATTCACCATACTATAAGTTTCACACGGAATTGTAATGCATTTCGCTGTCTGAAGTATTTCTTATAAACTCTAAACAGTACAAAAATTCTATTATACTGAAATAAACGACTCTTCAATGTACTCATCAAGGAAACTTGATGAAATACAACTTTATAAAAACATAATTTGCCAACTCACTCTTTTCAAGCATCTCTGTTACTAGTTACCAGTTCCAGATTTTGGGCTGATGCTGAATCTCTCAGAGCTGCTCCCCCACTCCTCTGGAAACACCCATCAAGTGCTTTAGTAGCATTAATGGAATGTTGAGTAAACTAAATCTCTTTTAGCAAAGCTGTAGCAGCAGCACAACAATAGTACCTTGGAAAGAAAAGATCTTTAATAAATGTTGAATAGAGCAATTTCATTACCAACCCTCTAGAGCCAATCAGCTGTAATGCAATCTGCTCCTATGCTCTAGGGCCTCTGAGAGACTTCCTAAGAAGTTTCCAAGGGTCCCCTAGATGACTTCTGGACACTGTAGAACACTCTCATGGAACCCAGTGCCCTTTCAGGGCCACGCAGTGAACTCTAGAGATAACCAGAAATGTCCCAGAGCTACTGAGCATGCTCTAGGGAGCTCTAGACACATCCTACAGCACCCTATAACCCTCTCACAACTCCTCAGTGTGCTCTAGGGTTCTCCATTGGTTTCCCTCTGTGCCCTACTGGACCTCAGATGCATTCAACTACACACTGAGCCCCCACAGTCCCCCAGCATCACCTAAAGGGTTTGCCACAATGCTCCAACTGCCCCGGTCACTGGAGTGCTGCACTGAGCCTCTGACCACAGTGTGTGCTTGCATGCTCACTTGTTTCAGTACAGAAGCTTTTACTCAAACATTTTTTTTTCTAAACTTCCAAGTTGCATTATGTCTGGGTGATGCAGTTATTGGGATTGTTTCATATAAAACCAATGAGAAATAAACATCTAGTACAAACAGGTAACAAAATTCACATTGTATACCATTGTGTTATTTATCTACGAATGTCAACAAATACAACAAAATCAGATATAAAAGATTGTTCCATCAGAACATTAGTGAAAGGTACGTTCCAAATGCATAGTAATCAAGTGTAACCAAAAACTAAGAAAATAATCATCAAAGCTTTAGAGCTTTCAAGAGCTGCCATGATCACATGACTGAAGAAAAGCTACCAAGTTTGTTCAATAAAACAAATGTTTCAACTAAACAAAGACCTTGGTTAAAAAAATGTATACTCCTCCACCACCATACACATTTGCCAGAGGGAACAACGGAGTGAAAAGAACGCAGCAGATATTTGAACTTTTCCTAGCAGAAAGTGTATGTTTCAAAAAAGGTCTCTGGGAAAAACAAAGTCTATTTGCAGATACTACCAAAGGAAATAGCAAAAGGCAGCAACAAATCAAGTATGTCACAGATAGGATCACAACATATTCCATGGACTGCACAGTGATTAAGAACAATGATCCTGGAGATGAAAAGCAAATCTCTATCCTCAGAGAATGCACTGGAGCCTGAACATCTTCATTAAACATTTTAACCCTGGTTTTCCTCCCCAGTGATCTTAGCTGGTACTTCTGTGAGGCAGAGGGAGGTTCTCATGAAGATATTTCATGCTGCCATGCTCTGAGAAGTCAGAAACAACATGATTATCCCCTCTCAACAGCCACTTTGTAGTTAAGAGTCCTTCAATTCCTACTGGTCCACGTGCATGGATACGAGAAGTACTAATTCCAACTTCAGCACCTGCAGAAAACATACAAGATAAAGTCAGTCAATCCTCAGAAGATATTCAACCTGGTACAATATAGTTTTGCATCCTCATGTAGAAAAAAACATTCGGTGACCTGTCTTTTTCCATTCTCCCAAAGCGTCAGAAGTTATGTTTGCCTGTTCTGATGGAGAAGTTAGTTAGATGAGCATTTATAATATAGGTCCATTATAATATGGACTTGTTTATACTTCTGGCTTCTACAGGGCCCCTTTTAAAGAGAGAGAAGCTAGAAAGGTGGGTATGTCTTCTATATATTTTAAACTTTTTTTGCTGAGTGTTTACCCCTTGAAAAGTAAGAGCTACATTAGTTAAGACTGCAAGCTAGCATTTTTAGCAGACAGAGCACTGTATATTCCCAGCCAGCACAGCAGTAGCCTGCTCCAGAGATTTCTAGTTGTTTCTACTTCAGGAAAGATTGTTTTTCATGTCTTCTGCAATGTGCAGTAGGTACACACTTATTTAGGTAACTGCTTGGTTGCAGTCTGTATTTCTTCTCACACCACTGGACCGCAGCTCAATCTGCCCAGCAGGAACAAAGCATGGCATTCTTTACAGCATTAACAGAAAGATGAACATAAACTGTTCACCCATTTCAGATCCCATGTTGCATTGTTCTGTCATTACATGCATACAACACATTTTATTCTGATTTAACAGAACCTTAACTGACCTAAAATATTTTTTCTCCCTACTGCTAAATTGTCTACACAATAGTATCAGGTAGCTCTAACAGGAAAGAAATAGAACTGTTACATTCTGCCTGAATGAATGGGCTAGGCTTTTTTCCTGCACTTTTTTCTTCTAAACCTTGTTTGAGGCAGTATGATCAGAAATTAATCATGTTTTTCAGAACCAAGATGAGTATTTGCCACACTTCCCGCATATCAGTAAATACTACAGTTATCTCTGCAATGTCCTCTTCCTCACTCTCCTGTTCTCAGCTGAAATAGAGTCAATTATCTTAATAGTGGCTGGTACAGTTCTGTGTTTTGGGTTTAGGAGAAAAATAACGTTGATAATGCAGTGATGTTTTAGTGACTGTTGAGCAGTGTTCACACTATGTCAAGGATTTCTCAATTTCTCACACAGTTCTGCCAGCGAGGAGGCTGGGAGTGTACAAGAGGCTGGGAGAGGACAGAACAGATAGCTGACCCAAACAGACCTCAGAGGTATTCCAGACCACGTGACAGCACACTGAGCAGTTGCATGGGAACTGTTGATCTGGACCTCTGATTGACCACCTGAGGGCAGCAATGAGTTAGCTGCGGGAGCTACCGGAAGGGTTGGAGCCCGGCTCCTCCTCTCCTACATCCCATTTAAGGGCTGATGCCAGTGAGGATGTATCTCCCCTCTCTCTTGAGATTGCTCCTTGTGGAATTTACTGCGAGCCTATGACAGCGGTGAGCATTTCCATTTATTTTAATTATCTCTCCACCATGATTATCTTACTAAGCCTAGCATCTGTATCCTTACTGATCTTACTTCTTACTGAGCCTAACCTCTGTATACCTACTGATTGTACAACACTAAAACTGGGGGAGTTGGCTGTGGGGGCTGCCAATGCTCAGAGAGCAGCTGTGCATCGGTCCATTGGTGGTAAGCAACTGCATTCTGCATCACTTGTTCATCACAATGGTTGTTTTTTTTAAAACCCCTCCTTTTTCTTTCCTATTAACTGTCTTCAACTGAACCCATGAACCTTACCTTTTATCCACCAATTCTCTCTCCAATCCCACAAATGGAAGAGTGATTGAACAGCTGAACGGTGTTGAGCTGCCTTTTGAGTTAAACTACAACACTTACCAAGTCCAAATCTATATCCATCAGAGAATCGGGTGCTGGCATTCCAGAAAACACAAGCGCTGTCCACGTGCTGGAGGAAGAACTCTGCTGTTTTCTCTGGGAAAGAAATAGAGCAGGAAATAAAATTCCTACAGAAGGAACTATCATGCAGTGTGACATACAGAGCCTAATACAGTGAACAGACAAAACTGCAGAACTTTCACAATAACACTGTCTGAAGTATCTAAACAGCCTGGGTTAGAATGTGTTCATATACACATTCCCAGTATTCTTATCAAGTAGACAGAGCTGCAAATGTTACAAGAAGCCTGCAATGATAAGAAAAAAAGTGGAAAAACATGGTATGCATGCCTTTTGGTGCCACTCATCTAAGCTCTGCAGGAAGTACAGAAGCACAAGTTTGCTTGGAGCTCACATGGATGAGCCACAAACAACGCAACGTCACTGCAGCTGACCCTCATCTGCATTAAGGCTTGGATTAAGAGTCATCTTTTGGCTGGGAGCAGCTCTCACTATGTTTTGAACTGGCACAGCGTACAAGCTGCATGTAAAACAGGTACCAGGGATGGGAGCATTAAAGGAGAAAGAAAAGGGAACTGACACAAATGCAGCTTTTAAACTACAGATGCAGAACTGGGAAATAAAGGACTGGAAGAGGTGGGGAAAAACATTTGTGGTCCTTGTTTGCAAGACATAGAAATGACATGACAAGACAAAGTAGATAAAACAGTCTGATTTTCCCTACAGTCCATTCCCACCACAGAAATTCACCTCTTCATCCTACAGAGGCCTAATGACTTCTTCAGAATTCAGGAGATATTCCTGCAAAACTGCCTGATGTGGTCCAGGAACACAAAACAATCTACCTGGCAAGAGAAGATTATGCCTACTCTGGAACCACAGTAAAAGAAACTACTGCAATATAAGTAGTTATGCTAAAACCAAGAGCAAAACCAAAACAGAAAGAAACAAACCGCTCACAAACCATTTTCTGTGATGATAACATCCGTGTGAGAGCTTCCATACTTGTGGATATGTTCAACAGCCTCTGGGACACTGTCCACAACCTCAATGCAGCACTCCAGGTCCCCATATTCAGTGCGGAGAGATTTCACTTCAGAGGGGCTGAACGTCAAGTAAGAGGCAAATTTTGGGCCAGCATGAATCTTCACCTGCAACACCATAAATATGTTGCAATTCTGACCATACCAACAATTTCCAAATGAACATGCAAGCTTCTTACTTCAGGTCTGGCTATGATGGATTTTATTTTCTTCATACTGGACTGTATAGTGATACATTTTGGATTTGTGCCCAAAATAAATCACCATTTTGGCTGTTGCTAAACAGTGCTTGGATAGTTCTAAGGCTCTCTTTCTCCCCACAGTGAAAAGGTTGGGGTGTACAAAAAAGATGACAAGGGACACAGCCACAACAGCTGATCCCAGCCAACAAAAGGAATATTCTATGTCACACAACAACATACTCAGCAATAAAACTGAGAGGAGAGGGGTTTTGAGGAAAGCAGACATTACTCAGGGACTGACTGGCATCGGTCTAAAAGTAGCAGATAGTGAACTATTTTCATCATTTGTTTTGTTTTTCTCTTTTCTTCTTCTTCGCTAATTCAACTATATTTTTATCCATTAATTTTCTTGCTCTTGCTCCTCTTCCACAGGGGGAAAGTGAGTAACGAGTTGGATGATTAGCTGCTGACTGGTATTAAAACACATTTGTGTATGAAACATTCACTAAGGATAATTTATCTTGCATTGCACAAAGTTTTCAGAGACTCAGCAGATATAATTAGCAATAAGGCACAATAGCTGACACGTTGATATCTATCATGACATGCTCCTAGTCCAGGGCTCATTTTTCATTATTTAGAGAGAAAGACATCTGGCAGGAGGTCACTACAACACTACTGCACCCAGCAGCACAGCATTTTTAGACAGCAAGTGCAGTGCAAACAGTAACTACAGGAAATCTTCCTGTTTGCAAGTCCCATCTACAGAAGTCTTTACCTACTTCTATCCTTTTATTTTGTAAATTAGCACCAGCCCCCTCTGAAGCATTTGTTTCAGACAAAAAAGAATTATTGTCCAAAACTAGACAAGTACTCACACAGATTTTCACATACCTTATAACGAAAATCTAATGCATCACCAACCTCCAAGCTCAATCCTAACAGCCAAGACACATAAACAATGACATGGGGCGAGCACTGAGCTCTGCTTTCTGGGGGCAGCAATAGGACCCAAGGGAACAGCATGGAGCTGTGTCAGGAGAGAGTCAGACGGGGTGTTAGGGAAACATTCTGAGCCAGAGGGTAACGGGCAGGGCACAGGCTCCCCAGGCAGTGGGCACGGCCCTGAACTGTCAGAGCTCAAGGAGCATTTGGACACTGCACTCAAATATAGGACTTGAGTGGTGCTGTGTGAAGCCAGAGGTTGGACTTATGATTCTTGGGAGTCTTGCAAATCACTATATTTTATTATTCTGTGACACTTCGTAAGTGGTACAGCACAGAAATCCCAATGGAAGTGAAATAAAGGAAATGTTGACAGGACAAATATAAGTGAGAAATAAGTCTCACAAGTCCGCTAAAAAGGTGAACAAAGTTTGAAATTTAGGACTAAATCCCTAACATGTAGGATAGCATTTTCACATGAAACTACAAATTATACTGACTGTGTAATCCTGCCCAATATTTGCAGGTTTCGCGTTGTCTAGTCAAGAGTGGACAGCAGTATCATCACATCCTCCCCATTACTTTAAGGGCTGGGGGCAGTTGCGTGTTGGTAGAAGTGTACCAGTCCTCACATTCCTCCTCTCCAAAATCCAGACACATATCCTTCACTCTACCCTTCTTGAAATACAACCAAAAAAGATGTTAAAAAAAAAAAAAAAAAAAAAAAGAAAACATCCATTAGGTGAGGACTTGCTCCTGACTATATACAAAGGCCAGCTTTTCTTACTACAATCCTTTTATCATCACCAAACACAGGGCCTATTCTATCCCATTTTCCTGCATTAACTACTGCCTGAACAATGTTGAATACGTGCTGCTGTATGAAAAATATTTGTTTAATATGCAATTCAAAGTATTTAATAAATATTTAAGTCCTGATGTATCTCTGCTACCTTTACTGGCAAAAAATCACTCATGTCAAGACATTTAAGTCATACAGTGGCCTCTCATGACTCCTGTGATGTAACTGGAGAGAGAACAGGTGGGAATAAAGGCACACAAGATGAAAGGTCTTCAAAAAAAAAAAAAAAAAAAGCTGATAAAGCAGATTCTAAGAGAAGAAAAACAATTTGGAAATTGTCTAAAGTAAAACGGTAAGTGAATAGACACAATAAGAACAGGCTTTAGGTCTAGAAAGTTACAAGCAATTAAGTCAGAATTAAGAGGAGCAGAGGAAGGGTTACATGGTGAAACAATTTTTTTGTTATGTAAAAGAAAGCATCTGTATCCCAGGCACAGTACACAAGCTGCTTTCTGATCATTTCCATGGAAAAGCTTGGGGCTGTGTGAAGACAAGAAAATTCTCCATGAAGTTAGTTCGCATCTACAAAGAGACATGGATAACTCAAGTGTTAGGCCATCACAAAGCTACATAAGGTTATGTCAGCCAGAAGAAATGCTTCTAAAACGTTAAAAAAGTAAACAAATCAGGACAAATAAAAAACACAAGTATACATGACTTACCTGTTCTACTCTCAACATATCTATGATCTGATCAAACAACGGGGTTCTCAGCAAGTCCCGATGAATTAAGAGTGTTTCCAGAGCATTACAGGCAGCAGGATATTCACACTTTGAGTCTCTGACTGAGGTTTAAGAGTAGAGAATTTGTTATGTAACATTTATGTCAAAAATTCTGAACAGTACATGAATCAGCAATTATCAAAATCTTATTACATATTCCAAATACGAAGCTCAGTTACACCCATGATTCAAGTCACCCTCAGACTGCTTACTTATTCGCGTGACCTTTTCAACACTGGCATCCACATCCACATACACATGACAGATTCCTTCGCTGTGTCCCATCACAGGTATTCCCTTTGCTGCTTTCTGTATATTCCTGACTAGCTGGGATGAACCACGTGGAATGATAAGATCTATCAGCTTATCCAGACGGCAGAGATCTTCTACTTCCTCTCTTGTATTCACCTGTGGAAGTTGTGATACAAGTAGTCCACAGTCTGAAGTTCTACCTGTTCTCCTTATACATAGCAAAATATTGTTGATTTAGTTCTAGATACTTACCAGTTGCACTGCATCTTTGACTCCGTGAATTGAAAGCGCTTCTTGTGTCAGATGATGAAGGATTTGATTGCTATAAGCTGCCTCTTTTCCTCCTTTAAGTAGCAAACCATTTCCACTAGCAATGGCCAAAGCAGACACCTGTCAGAAAGGAACACGAAGACAGACAAACAGGAAAATAAGGAAAAGACAAAGCAATCTGCCTCTTCTAAGAATAACATCCACAGAGCTGGAACAGAATTCTGAATTCTGCTCTTACTCGGTATCAATCTCGTGCACAACAAACAGAACATATAACTCCAGAAATTAAGTATCTTAACATTCCAGGCACAAACTTGAGTTTTCAGAGTACTACTGGCAGATGGACTGCAGCGAGTGAAAAAAACCCTGGACAGAGGCTCTGGCATGAATTGAATAGCTGTATAAAATAATTTGAGATGCAAGAATTCTTGTTTCTAGTCATTCTGACTGGAAATAGCTAATAAGCTCTTCCTATCAAGAAGATTTTCCATTGTGCTGTCTAAAACACAAATACAGATAACACTTGAGATAAGTGAAGAGGGAAGAAAAACTCAGGACAGTAGGCACAGCATGAACTTTATCACATTGCTTTCACATTTATAATCAGAAGGAACTTATTGATCTTGTCATCTGCCCGTTTATAGCACTAAATTTCACATATTTTGAGTCCAACACCACAAGAGGTCAACTGAATGTTTGAATTCAACAATACAACCGGTCCTGGACAGACTGGTGGGCTGGGCAGAGAAGAACTCAAACTTCAACAACATCAGTAGTCAGAGATTAGAAAATAAGATCAAGGTTGCCCATGCAACTTTAGTTCAGATCCCATATTTTCATGTATTTTATTAGCATTTAATCACAGCAATATTTCTGCTACACAGCTCTGCAGATGAAGATACTTACCTGTAACATACCTGCCTTACTCTGGACACACAAATGACATTCACTTACAGTACACCATTCAAGATTTTCACTGTTTTTTTCTCACAACTTCAGTACAGAACTTAAATCACCACATTAAACCACTGCTTTTCCTCACACCCATCTCTCAAGAAGTAAGTAAAAGCTCCAATTTTACCTCACTGCAGGTATGCAGTATTAGCAAAGGACAGACTACTCAAAGCCTAGAACTTCTGAGCTACATTTTTTAACACATATTCCTAACAGTTACAATTTGTTATTAACAATCTTCATTAAACAATTGAAGTTTAAGCTTATCTTGCAATTCAGCTGCATTCAGCATGGACAGACAAGCATTCATTGGTAAGAACCTTCTAAGTTGCAAGTTAAGCAAGGAACTTATGTTTGTGAGATACCTGCAGGAACTGCACCATCTGAATGCGAGCTAACTCCTTCTACATACTGGGTTATTGAAGAACAACTCTAAAAAACTCTCAACACTGCAGAAACAAGTCCTGAGAACTTATTTGTAGAAAAAATAAGGATGTTAACAAAATTCATTTTAGAATAATCCAAAAGTCTCCTGAGGCAAGCCTTCCTGCAGCCTCCCAGTAACTCATCAGCAGAAACATGCTTTCTTTTGTTACCAAAGAACTCCTAGCAGAGTCTGCCCTCTGTACATACCTGTGGGAGACAGTCGGGGCGGGACTCAAAAATCACGAGAAGAACCCCAATAGGCACTGTCACCTGCTCCAATTCCAGGTCTTTTGCTATTCTTGTTCTCCGAATTACGCGGCCAACGCTGTCCTGTGAGGATGCTGCAATCTGACGTAGTCCAATAGCCAAGCTGTTCAGCTTTGATGTAGAGAGACTCAGACGTTTCAACAAAGGAAGTGCCAGTCTCCCTAGAGGAAAGAAAAAAATATGCTTGAGATAGATTTGTCTGCCGAGACTCAAGCAAAAGTGACCTGGAGAGTGAACATATGGAAAATTCAGATATTTCCCACTCCCAAGCAATAAACCTACCTAAGCTTAATGCAATACATTAAGTCTCGCAGTCATTACAAAATCACTACAGTGTGAGAATGTTTTCCCAACCACCATAATTAAATCTAATATAGTGCAACTAATATGCATATGAAGCAACATCCACATCCACAAAGACAAGGTTTTTCCAATTTCAAATACCATTATATAATGCTGTAGTTAAATTTCTTACAAGTTTATACCCTTGCAGTAGTTCTGGAAAGCCTGGGCAATAATTTCATCCTTCTATTTTAGCGACAGACAAGTGCACATTTCAGGCTGGGCAAGAACCGCATAAGCTTTCTAGTCTGAATACATTCAGACAGTAAGTTTACCCAGAAATTTTTCCTCAATGTAATTTGGGCAGTAATACAATTGTTGCCATGTATTTTTTACTGAATAGTACAATTTGCGATGTATCAATTTCATACATTTCCAGAATATGGTTGTTACAACCAGAAAGGTCAACACAGCGGAAGGGAGATACAGGTTGTAGTCGCAAAGGGACTAAACTGAATGAACAAGTGTCACAAAGGAGAAGGAAAAGTACTCATCTGTCTCTGAATATCTAGGCTCACAGGGAAAACTCCACAAGAGAGGAATCTCTAACCAGAGCTCCTTCCCAGTGGCAGTCAGCCCTCAACTGAAGTGTAAGAGAGGTACAGCCAGGATTCACCCCTTCCAGACACACAGCTGAACTGCCTTCAGCTGTGCTCCCAGGGCTGACAAGTCCTTTCCACAAGTGCTCAATCAGTGCTTCAGGCCATGACTCAACAGTTACCATACAATGGTTGTACTTGGAGGGTATCAATTTAAGTACATGGATGGCAACAATCCCCATAGGAGCCAAACATTATGACAACCAGCCCAGGAAATAGACACTTTTTGCATTACAGTAACAGGAAAGATATTTGCCATATTTAACTTCTGAAGCGAGCCTGCTTTGGCAGAAGAGAGCACTATCATTTATTTATTTTATTTTATTACAGAGCTCTTCCTGGTGCTTTGCAAAGTCTCACCAACTTCTGTGATGAATACATCTGTTTTACGTAATTGTGGAAGCTGCTGCTGTTTACATTGACAAACTCTCCAAGTCCTGGTCTCACTAATCTGTGATACCAATAATTCCCAATCTCAGGTGACAAATATCTCTAGTTCTGCCCATTTCCTTTGAGACTCAGTTTCATGACAACAGGAATATGACGGAACAAATTGTAGTATTACCTTTATTTTCTGCTTCTTCTAAGTCCTTCTTGTTTGCCAAGAGAATTTCTTCTCTTTGATCGGTTAGTAAATCAGCAAGACGATAAATAATCTCTGCTCTCTGAAAGACAAATGTTTCTGAACTGCATTCTTATACGAAATCCATTCTATTTGATACCTAGCTCACCATTTCCTTTCTACTGACTGTACCTTTTCACTGTCTTAACTCCCTGAATACTTGAGGCCAGCTGATTTTTCCAGATTGCATTACATTGAAAAATAAGGCTGAAGAGACCTTCACTTTGGCTTTTTTGTTTGTTCGTTGTTTTTTGGTGTTTTTTTTTTTTTGTTCTGGTGCAATCATCTTACTAAACCCACAAAGTTTTCAGACCACTTTGTGGTCTTTGCAACAGATGACATTTTACCCAGTCAGTTGTAAAGCAGTAATTGGCAGTAACCGATTGTTTCAAACTTCTCACTTGCATACGCTACACACACAGGAGTGAATAGGCCAAATTATTCCTGTTAACTCTTCAGAAGCTCTGAAAAATCAATTTTTACATGGTATATGTTATGGCAATGTTTATAAACCCTACATGCAAACACTTACTACATCATAATTCTCAGGTATACTATCCATGGGCTCGCTGCATCTATTTAAACATCCAAACAAAGGATCTAGCACACAAATAACAGGTTCTTGTCCCAGGAAGCCTGTTCGTGTTAAAAATCTGTTTTTTAAACTTGCCACACATTCACAAGCTTAGCAAGTGAAGCCGTATTCTCTCACCTGCTCAGGCTGCAGTGCTGCCAGGGTCCTGCCACCAGCTCGAGACATTTCACCTTGCTGCTCTACTGTAGGGCCTGTGTCATGGTAACAAAACAAAAATGCAACAATAAAAGCCCATATCACACATGGACAAAGTTACAGATGTGTGGAAATGAACACCAGCCCTTATATCTTTCATCTCTTTACTCAAAGCAGGAAAACAAGTACTTTTGTAACAAATATATCAAAGACATTTACTGCATGTCAAAACAGGATATATCCATTTTATACCTATCAGATGAAAAACACTGCCACAATTCCAAGCATATCCCTTTTAAGGGCATCACAGAGATTCAGTAAGACAATTCATGTCAGAGTGGAAAAGCTTGTATCAAAAAGACATAAAAATCATAGGATGGCTTGGGTTGGATGAGACCCCAAGGATCATCAAGTTCCAACCCCCTGCCACAGCCAGGGCCACCAACCTCCAGACCTCATACTATATCAGGTTGCCCAGGCCTCTACTCAACCTGGTCTTGAACACCTCCAGGAATGGGTCATCCACAGCCTCTCGAGGCAGCCTGTTCCAGCACCTCACCACTGTCTCTGTGAAGAATGTTCACCTGACATCCAATCTAAACCTTCCCTCCTTGAGCTTAAAACCATTCCCCCTTGTCCTATCACTATCTACCTTTGTGAAAAGTTTATTCCACTCCTGCTTATAATCCCCCTTTAAATACTAGAAGGCTGCAGTGAAGTCTCCTTACAGCCTTTTCTTCTCCAGGCTGAACAAGCCCAGCTCCCTCATCCATCTTCATAAGGAAGGTGCTCCAGCCTTCTGACCATTTTCATGGCCCTCCTCTGGACCCTCTCCAACGACAAAGAGTAAAAGAACACCAAGATGGATAACTCTCAAGGTACAGGGTGCTACTGAAAACACAGAAACATTTAAAGTATCTAAAGAAAACAGAAAGTGTTGCAAAACAGCAGGGGAATGTAGAAACAATAATGGAAACCCAAACCAATCTGAGTATTACCTTGCAGAAAAGCTTCTTTCCCTTTGTCTCTCTGTGTATGTTTTCATAGAATCATAGAATGGTTTGGGTTAGAAGTGACCCTTAAGATCATCTATTGCTAACTCCTTTGCTAGATAGGTAGGGACAATTCCCTCCAGACCAGGTTGCTCAATGTCCCATCCAGCCTTTCCTTGAATGCTTTCAAGAAGGGGGCATATACCACCTTTCTGGGCAACCTATTCCAGTGTCTCACCATCCTCACAGTAAAGGATTTCTTCCTAATATCAAGTCTATTTTGGAATGGTTCCCACAGAAGAAAGTTTTTTTTTCCCCTGGTAGGAACTCAGAGAATCCATATCAAAATGAAATGGCATAGAACAAGACTTGAAACAGAAACAGAGGTAACATGATGATATTCTTTACGGTTGATACAAATTTATTGTAGTATGGCTAAGTGAAAAGTGTCAATACCACAGTTTTTTCTAGAAAGCATCTTTTCAATAACGAAGCTTGGTGTTCTGGTGGACACCGAGAACATGAGTCAGCATTGTGTCCTTACCACCAAGAAAGTTAGTGGTATCCTGGGTGGCATTAGGTAAAGTACTGTCAGTTGTTCAAGAGCAGAGATTTTTTTTCTTGACTGAGCATTGGTGAAACAGCACCTGCAGCCCTGGGTCCATTTCCAGGATCCCCAGCACAAAAGTGACTTGTACATACTGAAAAGAGACCGATGTAAGGCTACCAAGATGATCAAAGGACTGAAGCATCTCTCCTGTGAGCTAGGGGCTGGGGCTGTTCTGCTAGGAGAAGAGGAGCCTTGGAGCTGGGGGATGGATGTCAGTGTCTATAAAAACCTGAAGGAAGAGCATATAGAAAACAGAGCCAGACTTTTCTCAGTGGTGTCCAAGGAACAGACAAGAGGCAATAGGCACAGACTGAAACATAGGAAGCTCCCCTCCACGGTCTCCTGAACATCATGAAACACTTTCATTATGAGAGTACCTGAGCACAGGCTAACATCCCACCAGTGCTCAGGAGCATTGAACAGTAACTTAAATGTTTAGGCTTTTAGACAAGACCTAAGGTAGACAACAGAAGCATCATTAATCTAACCAAAACTCAAAGTTAGTCCTGCATCTTGTACGTTGAAAGTCCATTTACGTCTTGGCTGCTCCCAGAAATTTTAATTTTTGCGCACTTCAAAAAGGCCACAGCAGAACAAAAACGTTTTCAGATGAGATGAGAGGATGACCATACTTTTGGAATAACTTATATACAAAATGACTAAGGCAAAAAGTTTGTCAAGCAAAAAGATGCCGTCTCACATTGTAGAAGTTGATCAAAGTTGACCACCCATGTTCTCCGTACAGAAAGCAAGGGTACCAGAAGCTAGCAGCAAGCAGATTTGAACAGCTCTCCTATCCACAGACATACACAAAATAAAGGAGGCAGTTCTTCATATACTACTATCTCTAGAGTTTACAGAGTATTTAGTTAACGCTCTTGCTTGCTGTGACTTAGTCTCATGAATACTAAGGATTTACATAGGTTCTAAAGGTGATTTGACAAATTTATACAAGAAATCCATCGAGCATTATTGTACACACTTGTCTTACAGCGCAAGTCACAAGTACCACTCCATACTTGTTCTACTCTGCTAAGATCATGGATATTTGCTCTTTCTACAGCCACTGTTACAATGCCAGAGCAACAGAGAGGCTATAAAACATTCCCAACCTATAATACCAGAAGGCAGAAAGCAGTAAAATGAATTTGTGATAAAAAGTATAACTAGACATTATTTTAGTTCAGCAGCACATTTTATAGTATGCTTTCTTTCACACCAAAATATTCAACCACAGAGGATAGCCTCTACAGCGTAAAAAGACAATTCTACTCAGTTCTTTAAACACACGTCTGATGCATCAAGTTAGCAGCTAGAGGGAATCTTAGCAAAGGATTTTCTATTCCAACCTCAGAAAATATCTTTCAACAACCATTTGTCAATCAGAACGTGCTTTCCTATTTGTTGTACAGACCTAGCTAAATTTTAACTCTAAGCTTTCAGGAAATCTCTTTAATTCTATACTCACCTGCAGGCTTTACCTCTGAAAAAAAAGTTCCAACTTTTTTCCCGTCCACAATATCTGTGATGACGTGACCAGAGATCTTTGGGTGAGTTCCATTTGCAATCACTACAGAAGTGCCTCCTTGGAGGGCCCACAGAGCTGCTTTCACCTACAGGATAGAGCCAGTTCCAGAAAATTCACGTGTTATTTGAATCCCCATTCTCAACAAGAATTCTTACAGAATCACAGAATTGCTCAGGTTGGAAAAGACCTTAAAGATCATCAAGTCCAATCACAACCTAACCATCCTACCCTAACTCTAACAACCCTCTGCTAAATCACATCCCTGAGCAGCATATCCAAATAGTTTCTAAACATATGCAGGGGTGGTGACCCACTGAAGATCCTATTCCAGTGAGTCACCACCCCTGCTTAACAACCCTTTCTGTAGTTTTTCCTGATATCCAACCTAAACTTACCCTGGTGCAACTTGAGGCCATTTCCCCTCATCCTGTCACCAGTCACAGCCAGAAGAGACCAACCCCGCACTCGCTGTAAGCACCTTTCAGCTATTGGAAGAAAGCAATAAGATCTCCCCTCAGCCTTCTTTTCCCATGACTGAACAGCCCCAGTTCCTTCAGTTGCTCCTCGTAGGACACAGTTCCACTTTGATCTCTACGTTAGGCCTTTATGCTTTCAGAACATTCAACACATTTCAGGAATTTCTGCAACCTAATGTTATGTTAGATCATGCATTTTGATTTCTACTTCCCTTCCTTAAACAGATGCTGCTTCAGAAACATACTTCACATTTCCCTAACAGTCTGCCCTTTTTAAGATTTCTACAGGGGCACTTTGCCCAAATGCTCCTCTTCAACATTCTCTTATGTTGCAAATTCTTCTTACTGTTTGAAAAAACACAATTTTCTTTTTTGAAAAACTGTGTTGCTAATTTCCTAACACTGGCTAGCCATCAGTAATTAATCCACTTTGAGTGCCCGCACAATATTACTTGTACAAGTCCTAGCCTACCATGTATCATTAAAATATTATTCAGTGTCCTTACCTTTCTGAATTACTCCGTTGGAACTTCGACTGGCTACCCACCCCTTACAAATCTGTGTAAGATGCAGAAGTACCCTCACTGTTTAAGACCTTTTGGTGAAAAAGATTAAGTACTCCGAAGAGTTCTTTGGGTTTCCACACATTTTTAAAAACTGTTTACAACACCTCCTGCTAATGCTTTTAGACCTTTTTTTTAAAAATTTATTTGCTGCTTCCTTTTTTCCCTTGGGAGTACACTTGTTTGTTCTTTCAGTAGGCTCTATTTGAAGACTGCATTTATTCATTTTTCAATTATATGGGGGTTTTTGTGTGTAGCTTTTTGTTTTTCTTTTTTTCTTTTTTTTTCTTTTTTTTTTTTTGGCATTCTTTTTACTTTTGTAGTTTTGGAGATGGGTTCTATGCTGTAACTTAACTACCAGTTAACTTCAATGGTCAGACCCACACTGTACTATGCAATGCATGAAAGGAACAAGGCTAGAATCAAGTTCAAAACCAAACCCAAGGGACGCAGGCAGATGAGAATTGAAATCAGTGATACTACCAGAATATGTGTGCTGTCACATGAAGTAAGCAGAAGCAAACATCATGGTTAATAAGATCTCCATAAAATTTAGCAGCGGTATTTCTTCAGACATTGCTTAACATGGAAGGCAAGATGAGTTCCCTTTCTGAACATCAGCAAGGAAGCTTATCTGTAAGAGTCCTTTGAAATCACTATGTCCTAAGATTTCCCTTTTTCCACTTACTTAAATCATTGTTCAGAGCATCACAAGAAACCTTTTCTAATTCAAGTAAATAGACAAAACCACAGAAACAAACTCCAGATGTTACCCACTAAAGGTGAACTGCCTATGGTCTCCTTCATTACTTTTTCTGACTAAGGTACTGACAACATCATTCCACTGTGGTATTTAATTTCATGTAATGTATATCACCACAAAAGTTTCTAGTGACAATGCTGCTTTGTCACTTCTACACTTTCCTATATGTTCCCACACTTTTATACTGCAACCCATATCCACTAGAAGACACCATCTGTAGGATGCCTGTCATATCAAGCTTTTCACTACCACAAGACCATCAATTGCTCCACTTTTGCCCAAATTTCATGCTAATAATCAATATTCGAACTACCACGTTTATACCATTGTTGACACTTCAGTTTTCCAAAAATATCAACTGATTCTCAATTCCAACACATTCTTGTTCAAACAGTAGCATTTGGATTCCCATTTATGTGACTCAAGCTTAAAGATACCAAATATCTTTAACAGATCGCTGCTTTTAGAGAAGAAGTATTGCCTCACCTTGTCAGCTTTCTCACCAATTCCTAGCACTGTTTAAACTATTTCATACATCAACTGAATGGAAATTCACTTCTAATTGACCTCTATACACCCAGTAATTCCCAAATAAAACACTCAAATATCTCCTCCTTCTATTGTTTTCCGGTCTAAGCTTGATACGAAGTCTGCTCTATCAGATTAGTCAAAAAGGAGACATAAGAGAACTGGCAAACATCTTGACTTCGGCCTTTCTGTGCTTTGTCAAAATCCATTTCTCTGTTTACAGACAGCTTTCTAAAAGTCATCTCAGGAAATCTGCACCTATAAATACTAAAGCAGTTCACAACTCAGCATCATGAGAAACATTAGAAAGAATAACAGAATGATCGAGGCTGGAAGGGAGCTCTGGTCCAATCTCACATTCCATCAGAGACACCTAGAGCAGGGGCCCAGGGCCATGTCCTGGTGGCTTCACTGAAAATCACCAAGGGGGAGAGTCTGCGACCTCTCTGGACGACCTCTGTCAGTGCTCCATCACCAACAGTACAGAAGTGCTTCCTCATGATCAGATGGAATCTCCTGTGCTCCAGTTTGTGCCCACTGCCTCTTGCCCTGCCCTTGAGCACCTCTGAAAAGAGCATGGCTGCATCCTCTATGCACCCTCCCTTCAGGTATTTATACACATGCTTCATATCTGTCCTGAGCCTGAACAGTCCCAGCTCTCTGTTTCTCCTCACAGTAGGGGAGCTCCTATTCCTTGACCATCTTGGTGCCCTTCCATTGGCCTCTTCACAGTATATCCAGCTCTCTCTTGTTCTGAGACCTACTATTGCAGGTACAACCTCACCAGTGCAAAGTAGAGGGGGGAAGGATCACCTCTCTGGACCTTTGCTTAATGCTGCTGTGAACAATATGAGTGTTCTTAGTGGGAAGAGCACACTGCTGATTCACATTCTAGCAGGACTACTCTGTCCTTTTCTGCAGAGTTGCTTTCAAGCTGGGTGGCCCTCAGCATATTGGTGCCAGAGTTTATTCCCTTCCAGGTGCAGGACTCTGCACTTGTTGATCTTCATGGGATTCCTGTAAGACCAACTCTTCAGCCTACCAAGGTCCCTCTGGATGGCAACATGGTCCTCTGGGGAACCAGCAACTCCCTCTAGCAACATTCTCTTAAATCCCACAATATGTCAATGTTTATCCACTCACAGCACTGGACACTGAAGGTGTCTGACCCTGCACAGCACTATAAATCATTGACACTACCTCCTTTAACTTTTCCACTCCAGAACTGAAGTTGCTCAGTCTTCACCAAATATCTTTCAGAAGCAGAGGTCATGCAGAGAAACACATAAAGGCAGCAGAAGTAGCCTATGAGATTCAAGTGATAGGGATCCCAAGTCTCTGGATCATTGTGTAAGAAAGCAGTGAGGGCTGACTCTTAATTTAAATCATCAACTTTATATTGTTCCAATATCACATTTTACAAACTCATTAAATGTATTGTGTGAGTTGCTCTTTTCAATTCACGTGGGTTTCAGAAAAGTCCAGCCATTCGAGGGTACTCACAGAACAGCTAAGGCTCGAAAGGATCCCTGGAAATCACACACTCCAAGCCCTTGCCCAAAGCAGAGTCAACTAGAGTATGTTGCTGAGGACACTGTCCTGCCAGGTCTTGAACATCTCAAAGCACAAAGAGTCCACAAGCTCTCTGGGCAACCTGTTCCACTCCACTACAGAAGTTCTTACATTTAAGTTGCATTTATTTTATTTCAGTCAGAGACCATTGCCTCTTGTTTGTTCCCTGGATATCACTGAGAAAAGTTGGACTTTGTCTTCTCTACACCTTTCCTTCAGGTATTTATACACACCAGTAATATATCCCAAGCATTCTCCTACTCATGTAAGTAGTTAGTTGTAGCTTTCTCAGCCTCTCTTCATCATACTCCAACTCTTTAATTGCATTCCTGGCTCTCCTGTGGATTCACTGTAGTATGTCATGTCCGTCTTGCAATGGGGCACCCAGAACAGGACACAGATCTCCAGACTAGTGCTGGGTAGGGAAGAATGATCACCTCCCTTGACCTGCTGGTTATGTTTTCCTAATGCAACCACAGAATCACAGAATGGCCTGGGTTGGGAGGGACCTCAAGGATCATGGATCTCCAATGCCCCCCCCACAGGCAGGGCCACCAACCTCCACATTTCATAGCAGCCCAGGCTGCCCAGGGCCCCATCCAACCTGGTCCTTGAACACCTTCAGGGACGAGGCAACCACAACCTCTTTGGCAGCTGCTCCAGCACCTCACCACTCTCTCTGTAAAGAATTTCCCCCTGACATCCAACCTCAATCTCTGCTCAACTTAAAACCATTTCTCCTTGTCCTGGAACCCTGGATGCTGCTGGCTCGAAGGGCATAGTGCGCTCTCATGTTTTGTCAGATTGAGCAACTCCAGGACTCTCCCCTCCCAAGTCTTTTTTTTCCTAAACTCTTCACCAGCTTTGTTACTCTTCTCTAAAGTACACCCAGCAACACAGTATCTTTTTTGTAGTGAAGGACTCAGGTCTGAAGGCAGCACTCCAGGTGAGGTCTCGCCAGTGCCAGATACTGAGTGCCAATTAACTGCCCTAGTCCTGCTGGCCCTGTTACTTCTGAGAAGAGGGGAAGGCTACTGGCCTTCTTGGCACACTGACAGCAAGGGCCAGCCACACTGCCGCCTCAAGGTCAGCTCACTGCTGACTAGCACCCTCAGGGCCTTTTCCTGATAGACAACTTTACAGCCACTGTTCCACAAGCCTGTAGTAGTGCATGGAGTTGTTACGACCCAAATGTAGTTCCTGCCACTTAGCCTTGTTGCATGCCATACAATTGGACGTAGCCCACTGACGTAGTCTGTCCGAATCCCTCTGCAGAGCCTTTCAATCCTTAAGCAGATGAACACTCCCACCCACCTTGGTGAGATCTGCCAACTTTCTGAGGGTGCACTCACACCCCTCATCAAAATTGTTCATAAAAGTATGAACAAAACTTGCTCCAGTACTGAGCCCTGAGAACACTGCTTGTGACTGGCTAACAGCTGGACTTAACTCTATTGTTAACTCTGACTGTTTTCACACATCCATCCAGCCGCCACTACTGGTCATAGAGTCACTCCTCCCTGGGCAAAGGGCTTGGCATTTCCTTTCGCTGCATTTCAAAAGGTTCCTGTCTGCCCCTAACTACAGCCTGACAAGGCTCCTCTGAATGGCACTGAAATTATCTGGTCTACCAGCCACTCGTTCCAGTCTTGTATTATCTACATCCCTTTTCACATCTTCCTTTCCCTCCCAATAAGAAAACATTCCAAGTTTCTACCTTGGCTTCCATGCCTCCCACTCCCACTCGAGATTTGGTTCCAAATGTCACAGACTGTTGATCTCCTGGGTAGAATATGTCAATGAGCTTCGCATCATCAGATCCTGGAGGGCTGTTGAAGAGTCCTGAAGCAAATATTTAAAAAGAAAAAAAGAAAAAAAAAAAAAAACACCTTGAAATATATCCTCGAAACTGAAAAGCTGTATTCCACTTAACAGGATTAAAAACTTCCTCTGATCTCTCCTCTTTGTGGGAATTAAAGCATGAAACATAACATATAGAATCAAGACATGTAGTTTTACCAAAATTGTAGCTAATAAGGGGAAACAGATTAACACCCATGCCAAACTGTAGTGTACAAGATATGAAACACAGATATTTCGATGAGGTTAGAGAGAAAGCTAGAGGGAAATTTACAGCTTTTTTTTTTACGTTCAATATCAGGGCTTACAAACATAAGCACACAATTAAACAGCTACAGGACAGTCTAGTTGTAAAACATAGGAACTGAAGAGATCAGAAAAACCTGAACACAAGTTGGTTTGACTATTTTAACAAATTTGAAAGCTCAATTGGAAGGGACCTAGAAAGATCAGAGTACGACTGCCTAACCACCTCAGGACCAAAAGTTTAAGCTTATTAAATATCATTATCCTCAGATGATATCTTTAGAGAAGCATCAACCACCTCTCTAGGAATTCTGTTCCAGTGCTTAACCACCATAACAGTAAAGAAATTTTTCCAGCTACCAAATCTGAACCTGGTGCGGTGCAGCTCTATGTCTTTCTCACATGTTCTATCATTGGTAAATCAGGAGATCAATACCCCCTTCCCCATTTCTCATGATCAGGAAGCTGTAGAGAGCAATAAGGTCACCTCTTAGCCTCCTTTTCTCCAAACCAGGCAAACGAAGCATCCTCAGCCTCTCTTTACACAACATGCCTTACAATCCTTCTATCAGCTTTGCTGCCCTCCTCTGGAGGCTTTCAAGTGAGCAAGCAACTGCTCCTCATGGCTCCATGTAGTAGCTCGCTTTCACTCCTCAGCATCGCTCAAGTTGCTACTTTTAATGCTTGCTGATGCAGATGAGATACCAGATCTAACTGAGTAGTGGCTGTTTGGATTTTGTCTTGAGGGGTATGGTTTAGAGAGAACTATTGGTGACAGGTGGACGGTTGGACTGGATGATCCTGTAGGTCTTTTCCAACCTTGGTGTCTCTGTGATTCTGTGTTTTAAGTTATCATTTGTGCACCAGAGAGGGTGCACCTTCTCAAACTCCCAGATGCTTCTGTCTCTCCAGTTATCCCTGAAGCTGAGCTACCAGGCAGAGCAGTTCATTTAGCTAGGCACACCTCCCGCAGGTACGCTTGCTATCACCTTTCATTTGAAAGACTACTCCCATCACACCCTTCACACTAAATGCTGGGTGGTTATATGAACTGACTGGAGCTCCATCTGGGTGGTTGCAGTAGACCTACTGGATGTCAGAAGAACAGGAGCAGAAGGCATAGTTTTCTGTCTAGTGGACATTTTTGACAGACTTGAACAATTTCCTTACATTACTGTTTACAAACCTGCTACATCTGAAAGAACAATAAGGAGATCAGCCTTCATTTCGACAGCCAGACGTGCTGCCAAACTGTCATTATCCTTCACACTAATCACCTGCAATGAACAGACATGGAACAAGTATACTGAACAATGGGAAGAACTAGGAAATATTTGGCTACAACATACAAACCTAAGCCACTTCAGCACTACCAAGTCCTTATTAGCTGCTTTGTTCACACCCAGTGAAAACTCTTAGAAGCTGATTTTTTGCATGAAAGTAAGTAGCCTTCTGGAATGCAGTAAAGCAGCACCAAGGTGACAGGCAGTTAGATCAGGACACTCCACAATGACACCCAATGAAAGTGCAAGAAGTACTAACAGATCATTCTTTAAGCACAGGTGCTCAATAAGATGATCTGCAGAAGTCAATTCCAGCCTCAGCTATTCTGTGAAAACCAAATAGGGCATGCTCACTTTTAGCAGAGCAGATAGCATTTGCCCTGCTTCCATCCCACAGTTTTATCATGTCAGAAACAGACAGCTCGGCACAGTTCTCTGCTCCCTTTGTCCACATTACTAATTTTGTATGTTTCTCTGCTTCAGGCTCCTGACATTTATGATTACAGTGTTAGTAAACTCTCCCATCTACAAAAAAAAAGATCCACCCCCTGCAATACTTTACCCACATTTACCCCCTGTAGATCACTGTTCGGTTCTGGAGGTGGAACAACAGCATCATTAGTGTTAATTATTGGGACAATATTCATTCTTAAAAGCTCATGTAGCGTTCCATTTAAGTTCCGACGCTTCTGTTCATCATGGAAATCCAGATTGGTGACTAAAATCTGAAAGGAGAAGACAGACTTTATATATACTTAACCCATCATTTTTTGTGACAAAACCAAAACACATAGGGGCTGCTCCAGAAGTAATGCCTCTTATTTTGTTCTGTCGACCACAAAACCAGAGACAGATGTTGGCGAGATGGTAGTAGAGGCTGAACTTTTCCATTAATATTCATTAAATTCTGTTGCTGTGCAACAGATGGTAGCAGAAGGGCAGTCTGACAAAATGTCATCCAACACAGAAGTACATATGAAGCAAAAGATATGGAATTGAATTCCTCCATGCAGAAAAAAATGGCCTCTATCAACATTCACTGACACCTGCCTAATATTTATGGAGACCAAACAGTGGATGTTAGCACAGTGGGCAGCAGGTGGTGTGTTTCAGCAGTGTTGACACCGATATGAAAGACAAGCTTCTTTGGGTGACTATGCACAGCTGTCACCTCCACTGGTGCAAATATTTACATGCACAGCACATGGGTTCTTGATCACTGCCGGTGAAAATGCATAGCTAATGCAGTTGGAGACCTGGTCCCAGGTGCAGAATTTAACCTTAGCTTGTGTTAGATTTCATGAAGATGTGATGGCCCAGACCTCTACTTTGTTAATATTTCTCTGCAAGGCCTCTCTATCCCTTCCTAACTCAGTGTCATCTGCAAATTTACTTCATATGCATTTAAGTCCTGCATCCAGGCCATTCCCAGCAGCACTGAAGAGAACTGGCCCGGAAATGAAGCCCTGTGGAACATCACAGGAGACTGGCCACCAGCCTGATGTAATTCCATTTACTATAATTCTTTAAATCCTACACGTGAGTCAATTTAACCCACTGTATATGTATTACATATTTGCTTAGCAGCATGTTAGACATTTTGTCCAGAAAAATACTTTGAGAAAAATATCAAAACCTTTGCTGAAATCCAAAACTGGCTTCACTTGGTCAACCAAGTAAGTAACCTCGTCAATAAAAGAAAATCACATTAGACAAACATAACTTTGGCCTCACAAAACACATGCTGACTACGACCAACAACTGCCAAGAACAACTCCATCACTGAGTGAAGTAGCAAGTAAGCCTAGGAGAGAATGCATCCCTTACTTGAGCTGCACAGATGCTGTACTGTGTAAACATGGCTTCATACAGGGCCATCAGTCCACTCTGGCCGGCTGCTGCACAGGCTCGGGCTTCCAGGACTGGAATTGCCTACAGAAACAAAGAACAGCTCTCATGCAGTGACTTAAGTAGGTTCTAACCAACATTCAAAGAAAAGTGCGACTGTTGCCAATCACTCACCATATCTTTTAGCTGACTTTGGCCTGAATGAAGTGCTTGCCTCACACTCTGAGAAAGCAAGATCTCATGACGCAGTCGCTGCTTTCCAAAAGCTACAGCACCACTGGTGACAATCATCATTTCTCGGCCTTGATTCTGCAGCACTGACACCTGTAAGTACAGAGAACAAGAACTGGGATACAGTAAAATCATGGCTAGCCTGACAGTTCAGGGCATTACAGCTATCTTACGCTCAGTAATTCTTGCTGACATAAGTGTTCTGCTTATCAATAGATGTCCAAAGCAAGGCAGCCATACTTAAAGATGTTCACTTTCCTAACCACCTGGGAGCTATGTAAAAGACTGCATGCAATCCCTAGCTTCCGCCACTGCAATCCCTAGCCTGTGCTACTCTTCCTGCATTTTTCTATGCCATCCAACAATGACTAAATATCTGAAGTTAGAACAACCATTCTACTTCAGTTACAAAATTACCTGCTCCACAATAGATGCCAGCCTCCCAAGAGCTAAGCCACACTCATCCCCTCTTGTCACAACAGCGCTGCCCAGCTTCACGACAATCCGCTTTGCGTGCTTCAGCTCACTGCGGTGTGCAAATGACTTGCCATGTGCACGGCTGAGTGGCACGGTGATAAATGGGATGTTGCTCCAACGACGGATGGATTCATTCCTTAAACTGTGGGTATTGTGGGGGAGATCTGTGGTTAAAGAAAGAGAAAAAAAAAATACAGTTTTAAGTGTTTAATTCAGTCTTCGAAGTTCCTTAAGTCATGTAACATTTCTCCCTTTCCAAGGCTCACAACACACACCTCTCAGTGACAGGGAATAAGAAGCCAGCTTTGAAGACACTGAAATAAAGTGCAAGTGAATATTCTTTAGCAGCAGTAACCATCCCTGAGGTATACAAAGCAATACCTGATGTGTTACAGCCTTGACTCTGGGAATAAATAAAAAAAAAAAAAAGACTGAATGACACTTAAGTAGCCCATCCAACTCACAACGGAAATACAAGTGCTAGCTTTAAAAACACTCTCCTTTGCCTTGACTCATGAGATACAGCTAAAGAGTTTTCCTGTCTATAGCACAGCAGAAAGCTTGACTGCTAGAAAAGAAAACACAGCTTTTATGAAGCCTGTAGGTCAGATACTTTCTCATGTTGCTAAGCTGGGGGCAACAGAAGAGGGATGATGAACATGCGAACTGCAAGCCACCTACCTACAATACGAACAGGCATTGCAAGGAGCAGAGACAGTCACAGCATTATATTCAGGTAAGACAGAACACGCACAAGGCTTGCATCTCATTTAAAGCAATGAACAAGGGAATATTCCTTAGCAAAATCCTTGTTTATCAAAAGCTTACAAAGGATCCTAAGGCAAACCAGCCCATTATCAGCACAGAAGATTAAGGAAGAAAGTAACAGCAAAAGTACAGCTTCAATTGCAGCTCACTCCAGAGTTCATAAGTTTTGAATGATGTTATTGAGGGGATTTTCCTTTTAAGAAAAAAGCATAGGCACCTGGACGCATACTGATTAACACTACTAGAGACGTGTGCTTTCTCTCATACATACAGAAACGGGAAATGGCTGCGATGGCATGTGGCGGTAACACAAAGCACCATCCAGGGGAACGGACAAGAGGGCTCAGAGCGGCTTGACACAACATTTTGAGATGCCTTCTGCAAGTCAAGGATATCTGCAAGTTAAAAGGAAGGGTGTGGGGAAACTGGTTAAATATCAGTGGATTTCCATCTGTTTCTTTCCTCCCCCAACCCACCCAACCAGACAGAGCTCTTCTTTTTCTTGTACACTCTTAATGCAATTTCCCTGTGCAAGAAACAGCCTACTCTCCTCACACTCATACCACAACTTAGGAAACCGAAGGCTCCTCTTCCTTACCTGCTGGCAGAAGATTATTATTAAAGATGAAGAACAAAACAGAGTTCCCTGGAATAGCCAAAAATGTGAAAGACTTTTAGTGAATGTATCTACAATAGAGAAAAGTTGCAACTCCGTCCATGGAGAAGCTTGGAGGAAAAAACCTGAAAGCAGGTTGGATTAATGTACAAACTACAACAAAACATCAACTATACTTATCTATGAACCACAGCCCAATGTATGAGGTCTGCTTCGAGAGTAACGCCTCCTGTTTTATTCTGCTGGCCCACAAAGTCAGAGGCAGATGGTAGTACAGGCTGAACCTTCACACCAATATCCCATTACATTTTTGCTATGCAGCAGATGGGCATTCTGACAAAACAGCATCTGACACAGAACTGATTACGAAGCAAAATGTGCCATTGCATCCCTCCATGCAGAAAAAACTGCACCCCCTGACATCCACTGAAGTTCGCTGAATGTTTATGGAAACTAACCAGTGGATGTCAGCACAAGGAGGCAGTGGGTGGTGTGTTTCAGCAATGATGCCATCACTACTGCAATGAAACAGTGGTTACCTCCATAGGTATAGATTTTTATGAGCGCAGCATGCAGGCTTTTGTTCACTGCTGGTGAAAATGCATAGCTAGTGGTAGTGACTACTATGAAAAATAGAGCAAATTCTCAGCTACAAAACACTATTGGACAGTGATTATGCGTTCTTCATATCTATTGGAATTTCCAAGGAAATAAATAGGAGACTGTCACGGAGTTAATGCAATTTCCCTGTGCAATTCCCCTGTACGCCTAGTCTTTCAAGGTCAAGTTTTCCAGCACAGAAACCAGAACTACTGATAGTGCTCCCTGACAAAGCTCTTTAAGAGCAGAGAGAGATTTGTTCTAAAAGCTAAAAACCAGCTATGCCCGCATTCTTCACCAAAAATCTGTCACAGAGTTAGCTAGACCAATCTACGCCCGTGACAGGGGGGCAGTAGGTGCCTGCCCTCCTTCCCACCCCGGCTCCACAAAATGGGAAGGAAGGACAGAAAGACGGAAGGACAGAAGGACGGAAGGACGGACAAAAACAGTGGCAACAATCCATGGAGGAAAACTCATTTTACTAACTATGATACCGGAACACAAGATAACAATATAATACAATCTAATTGAAATTGAGACTAATAAATCAAATAAGATAGGAGAGACCCCTGGGATGTAATGTCAAAATTCAAACCATACCACATTGCATATAGGTACCATGCAGGTGTCTCCATCAGTGCCCTTAGTTGGTTATATACGAACACAATTCCACAACAAGTAATTATGACGTTGATAATTGGCCAGTAAGTTGCGAGTAACATCATGGCTTTTAATCCTTTACACAGCGCCCACACAATAAAGAGTGGGTTCATCACTGGTGCCTGCTAAAAAAGGGTTAATGAATTGAAGCTAACAAGACGAGGGGAAAAAAAGGAAAAAGGCACTACCCAGACTAAGCAGTGCTCAAAGTTTACAAATATCCCAGAATGCTGGCAGTATGTCTTGTCTTCCAAGGTCAAGTTTTCCAGCACAGAAACCTGAACTACTGATAATGCTCCCTAACGAAGCTCTCCTTCATGAAGGGAGGAAAAAACCAGCAGCAACAATCTATGGAGGAAAACTTATTTTACTAACTATGGTACCAGAATGCAAGATAACACAATATAATACAATCTAATTGAAATTGAGACTAATAAATCAAATAAGATAGGAGAGAGAGTTCCCGAGACCAAGTCAAACCTGAAAAGCTTGGAACGGCTAGGAAAGCACCCTCCAGCACCCACTGCCAGGCAGAAAGTGACTGCCCCACCCGGAAGGGCCAGATCCCATGACTTCTGTAATGTACGGGGATAGGTACCTGGAATTGGAGCATTAACACTTTAATTCCCAGTACACTACATGATGTTTTGATGCGGAATACTGAAAACTAAAAAAACAAAAAACATAAAACCATGACAGAGGTATTACTTCCCGAATGACCTATGTAGAACTACAGAACTACAGAATAGCTCAAGTTGGACAGGATCCACAAGGAACATCGAGCCCAACTCCCAGCTCCACACAGAACTGCCCAAAATTCACACTACATTTCTGAGAGCTTCCAAACAGCAAGATATTAACACTGATTATGAGTAAGGACATCAGTTTCCCCTGACTGAACTTTTAAGCACTCAAAGCTCTTGTAACCCTAAAGCCACTGGAGCAACTACCCAGCAAATGAGGGATACGGAATTGGCAATTTCCTATAACCAGTGTACTTGAAGTAATGCATCTACAGTACTACAAAGGAAAGAAAAGCGATGAATACAAATCCAGTTCTCCTGGGTAGTGCTTACACAATGACACCTCTCATTTCCCTTCCAGAAAATTTTGCTTCCTCCACTTGCTTTCAATCAAATAACATTACAAAAGCTGCAGTGAGAGCCTTGAACAGAAGAAAACGAGAGCTCATAGTAACCACATCTGAACTCTTACATATATCTTGACAGATACAATGCCTGGCAGTTCTGGCCAATGCGTATATTAACACTATAAATATCTCAAGTTGCTTAATTACCCTCGATCAGTATATCACTATTATGCTTCATTACAATCCTTACCAAGTTATATACCTCTGCACAGAACAAATAACCCACCTGCAGATAATGATTCTCCTATTTTTGCTGATAAAGATCACAAAGCATGGCATTTAAACTATCTATTAGTCTATTAATCCATCATGCCCCTCCAGTTCTGTATTTCATCTGAAAAAGCAGCTCTGATCATCACAAGTATGAGGCAGAAAAAGGACTCAGGACTGGATTGAGTTGAACAAGTAGTCAAAGTTTGCTTCGCATAAAGACATTTAAAGTAACTAGAGAAGGCTACCAGCCAGACACTTAGTACCTGAAGACTTCAGATGCCCTCTGTCACTTAGGTGTTTCAGGCGTATGCCTTTGGGAGATAAAATTCCCATCATCTGTGTGTCTCACCATTTGATTCTCCCACCTCAAAGTTCACCCTGCCACCCAGTACCAGTCATCATCTTCCTTGCATGCTCCTTGTTTTATCTCTAGGGGATGCTTGCAGTCCAATAGGCTGGCAAAGGACAGAACATAAAAAAATAAAATATCGATTTTATTTAAAAAAATAATCAAAAAAAAAAGAAGGTGTGTGACATAAGAATGATGCTGCTGCCAGAAACTACAGCTAGACCACAGGGCGCTCTGTAAATCATAGAATCATTTAGATTGGAAATGACCCTTAAGATCATCAAGCCAACCATCATCTAATACTACCAAGTCCACCATTAAGCCACGTCCCCATGCACCACATCCACACAGTCCTTAAAATACCTCCAGGAATGGTGATTCCTCCACTTCCCTGGGCAAGCAGTTCCAATGCCTGACCATTCTTTCAGTCAAAAAATTCTTCCAGGTACTCACTCTAAACCTCCCATGGCACAACCTGAGGCTGTTTCCTCACTTTCTATCATTTGTAACTACAAACTTCTTTTCAGGTAGCTTTGGAAAGTGATAAAGTCTCCCTTGAACCTCCTCTTTTCCAGACTGAACCACCCCAGATCCCTAATGCTGCAGAACAATTCTCTGTCCTCTCGCTGAATCAGGAATTTAGAATTTACTTTCCATCCCACCATTATTTCCAGAATTTTCATACTTGTAAGGGTTCTACTCTGCAGTAACAAACCAAAAAAGACATTAGGGGAGAAATAAATAAATAAATAAATAAAAAGAAATCAAACTTCTGCCTTATTAGGGGGAGGGGAGAGACGACAGACTGACATCAATAAAAATAAATGCAAAATGCATTATTTAGGTACAAGACTCTAGCACCGACCTAAAATCTTGTTGCCATTACTAAGAGAACCTACTTCCTGCAAACTAGTCTCCAAAAGTCTTTTAAAAATGCCATTCTTCCATCGTAACTTTAAGCAAAGAAAAGTTATCCTTACGCTATCTCACAGAAAGCATTGCTATTAGCTAGTTTTCATGAAGTTACTGTTTTCAAAAGACCTGTTAAGTAGCCCACTATGTTAAAACGTGTTTCAGATCAATGTCAAGAACTAAGCCAACTTCCCACGTAACCTGAAGTGGAATGGAGGACTCAAATCCTTAAACTGGTGTCTTTCACAACAACCTATGAAACAGATATATTTTTTTCCCCCAAAAGAACCCATCTCCTATAAAAGGAGCTATAAAGTACTATAAAGTACTTTATACAGCTATAATATATATATTATACATAATATATATATATATAATGTATATACAGTACAGCTATAAAGTACTGCAGTGCACGACTGAATAGAAGCCTATCACTTGATCTGCAAAACCTGTTCAAATATTTCCAATCTGAAGTACTCCAAAGATAACATCTGCACAATTTCAGTATTGATCCCTTTTATCTTGTATATAAATCAGTTAAGCAGCACAAGCAGGTTTGTGCAGCAAGGCACAGGAAGCCAACCTAGAGCCTCCTTGAAAAGGGCACGGTAAGGAGCGGAGCATTGCATGCTATGAAAGAGCAGAAGAACTCATGCACAGACAGTATTCCAGGTTAGCAAAATACTACAGCAGGCAAATCACTTGTGCAGAGTCACCAGTGATATCTACACGCGCTGTTTCTTGTCAGAGTGCTTAGATCCACCTGAATTTCCATACCTGATCCCTCCGGCTGAAACTGTAACAAAAATTTCTACGAGAAGCAGCGACTTGCAGGTAAACCGGGAGGCAGAGACGGCTCCCGCAAGGGCTGCGGAGGCAGACCCAGCTGACCTGCAGCAGCCAATCCCCGACGCCCTGACAGCACAAGCCACATCAGCACCGCAAGAACAGAGCAACCACTGGCTGATGCAACTTCAGCGCCTTCAGCAGACTCCTTCCCTCCCGGACAAGCACACACCTTCCCAGCCTGCTGTCCCAGCAGATGATGTAATTCTACTCCACGTTGCAGCACAAAATCCAGCATTAATGACTGTTTTCTGTCTAGTCCCAGACTAGTCCAGACAGCCCTACCCACAGTACAGGCTGCCCGGCCATCTCTCCACCAGCTTTCCCTGACCTGGATTCTCCCCGTTCTCAGACGTCTGCTGTCTGAGCAATTCTATGATGCAGGCAGGAGACTAAAGGATCTTCATAGCCCAGCTTTTGAGAGTGGTTTCATCTCCCTAAGCATTCTGTCTCCTTCGTTCTCTCCACTGCATCCCAAACCTTTCTTCTAGGGCAGGAGTGCTGCTGGCTTAGCTGCTCACTTGCCGGCCATATACACCACTCGCAGTCATTTCTGAATTAAAGACAAAGCACTCATTGCTGAATTCAGTAAAAACCATAACAACACTACAGCTTTTCATCTTTGCACGCATTATAAAATTAACCATAGTTCCCCACTTAAACTCAGATGCTGGCTATAGCGTTTCCCCTCTATAGTTATTTTACTACTGTATTCTCATCTTTGTACTGCAGTAAACAAATTCCACCAGCACTTATTCTCATGTTGCTAAAGGACACCAGTTGGCGGGAGGGGGTTGTTCAGTTTCATGTGTTTAAATGGTAGATGCCTCACTACCTAAGATCAGGAAACAATCTCATCTGAAGTTTCAAATCCATGGAGAAAACCTCACAAAGGGTAAACAATATTCAAGGGGTGGACAGACTTAAAAAACCCTCCACATCCCAATAAGTTACAGAAGACCCAGCCTACAGTTATCTATCAAAGATTTTGTTGTCCCCACAAAAGGGAAAACAAACTGATGCTTCCCTCCCCCCAAAAAGCAGATATAAAGACACCACTTTGGTAGAAGACTATCTGAAGACTTCCACTTTGCCAGAGGTAGCATTTGTTTCCAGTACAGCACATACGCTCTGCATCCCCTCCTCTTCACTCCATTTATTAGGATTATTACTAACAACAGTGATTAAAGAAGCCAATGTAGCTTAACACACAAGCAAAAAGAGCTGCTAACTCTTCCTTTTGATTTTTAAACATGTAACAAAAAACAAGCCCTATTTTAGATTGAGCTACAGTTCTTAGAACACGTAACTCCTCTTATCTATGCTTGCAAATAAAAAGCTACAGGTTCCCCTCAACCACTGCAGCTACTGAGGAGATGGTTTGGTTCATCAGATGCTGAAATAAGAAAGAAATTATTAAGAGAAACAAGGAGCTAAATCAGCACTTTTGTTTCCCACATAAAACTTTTAGCTCTTCCACAAGGATGCTTGATAGCATCAAGGAGCCAACATTTCTAGCTTGAAGAGTAGTAGTTTACCTTAGTGTACAGCAAGCATGCTAAGACATCAGCAGTGCAAAAACTGTGGTTTCAGACAGTTAAAGGTAGTGAATACCCTGATAAATCTCAAGAATTCCATCTTCGAGAAAAAAGCACAAGAACCACACCAGACCCTTTTACATCACAGCCTCCCCTCAGGAAGTTGTACAGTGCAGTGAGGTCTCCCCTGAGCCTCCTCTTTTCCACACTGAACAATCCCAGCTCCCTCAGCCACTCCTCATAAGGTTTGTGCTCCAGACCCCTCACCAGTTTCGTTGCCCTTCTCTGGACATGTTCCAGGGCCTCAATGTCTTTCTTGTAGTGAGGGGCCCAAAACTGAACACAATACTCGAGGTGCAGCCTCACCAGTGCTGAGTACAAGGGGACAATTACCTCCCTGCTCCTGCTGGCCACACTATTTCTAATGCAGGCCAGGATGCCATTGGCCCTCTTGGCCACCTGGGCACACTGCTGGCTCGTGTTCAGCCGAGCATCAACCAACACCCCCAGCTCCCTTTCCTCTTCACAGTCATCCAGCCACTCCCCAAGCCTGTAGCGCTGCATGGGGTTGTTGTGCCCAAAGTAGCAAAGAACTCATAGCAAAGAACTTCCCCCTGACATCCAACCTCAATCTGCCCTCCCTCAACTCCAAACCATTTCCCCTTGTCCTGTTGTTATCTGCCCTTTCCAGGAGTTGTTTCCCCTCCTGTTTGTAGGCTCCCTTTAGGTACTGCAGGCTGCAATGAGGTCACCCCGCAGCCTTCTCTTCTCCAGGCTGAACAAGCCCAGCTCCCTCAACTTGCCTTTGTAGGGGAGGTGCTCCAGTCCCCTGATCATCTTTGTGGCTCCTCTGGACCCTCTCCAACAGCTTCCTGTCTTTCTTGTACTGGGGGCTCCAGACCTGGACACAGTACTGCAGATGGGACCTCATGAGGGCAGAGTAGAGGGGGACAATCACCTCCCTGTCCCTGCTGGCCACCCTTCTTCTGATGGAGCCCAGGATCCCATTTGCTTTCCAAGCTGCAAGAGCACACTGCTGGCTCATGCTAAGTTTTTCATCCATCAGGGATGGATGAAAAGTCCTTCTCTGCAGGGTTACTCTCAAGGACTGCTCCTTCCAGTCTGTATAAATGCTTGGGATTCCTCCCGCCCAAGTGCAAAACCTTGCCCCTTGCTGTGTTGAACCTCTCTCAAGTCTGCTGAGGTCCCTCCGAATGGCATCCCTTCCTTCCACTGTGTCAACCACACCACAACACTCAGCTGGGTGTCATCAGCAAACTTGCTGAGGCTGCACTTGATTCTGTCAGCCATGTAATTGATAAAGATGTTAAAGAGCACTGGTCCCAAGACAGACCCCTGGTGGACACTGCTTGTCACTGGCCTCCATCTGGACATAATGCCATTCAACACGATCCTCTATGTAAGGCCTTCTAATCAATTCCTTACCTAGCAAATAGTCCCCTCAAATCCACATCCCTTCAGTTTTGAAATAAGGATGTGGTGGGGGACAGTGTCAAAGGCCTTGCTCAAGTCCAGGTAACATTGGTCACCTTCCCTTTGTCCGTCACTCCATCATAGAAGCCCACCAGATAGGTTAGGTTTTCCCTGGTAAAGCTGTGCTGGCTGTCTCGGATCACACACTCATTCCTCATGCAATCAAGCATGTCGTCCAGGAAGATCTGTTCCATGATCTTCCCAAGTACAGAGGTGAGACTCACCAGCCTGTGGTTCCCCAGGTTGCATGGAAGTCTGGGCAGCCTGATCTACTGGCTGGCAAACCTGCCATGGATGGCAGATTGGAACTAGAGGATCTTTAAGGTCCCCCCCAACCTAAGCAATTCTGTAATTCTATGAACAAGATTGCTAAGCAAGCAACGTGAGAAAATAGCTTAAGCACAATCATCAGTGGTTGAGTTGGCATCTTTCCAGCATTTCCTTCTTCCAGAAATCATCGCTCTTTTCTGGCCTGGATCAAATCTGAATCAAATGATTTCCTCTAAAACCTTTACCAAGTAGTAAAACTCCATCGGCTATTAAAGATAAAAAGATGATAGAAAATATCTCAGTTTTGTACCAGTTTTCCTATGACAATCAAATCAAGGTGTACGAGCATTACAAGTCATTCAGGGGAAAAAAACAGAGACTGAATAAAATTTTTATAATAGCTATGGCTAAAACAGTAACACTGATGTCACTAAGAGATAAGATGCAAATTGAGTACCTGGACACATGCTCGTGTTCAGGAGCAAATGAAGCTAAAGAAATGTAAGGATAGAAAGAAAAGCTTGAAAAATGCAAACTGAAATCAGTAGTTTTGTTCAATATTTCAGGAGAAAGATAAACATTTACATTTAGTACCATGCACTTCAGGCCTCTTACAGCTCCTCCAGTATGTCTTACTGAAGCTTTAAATGCACTTTTTCACCGTTCCAGACTTTTTCAAACCCTCCATATCCAAGCCCCCATTGTGGAATGAACCTCTTCTACTGTCTTACAGTAATCTGTAAGCCAGCTGGCTGCAGCCTCTTGCAAAGAAAGACAGGGGAAATTCACCAACAGTAAGATTTGTTCATGCCCTATCATTTCTCTAGGAAGAGCACCACTCAAAATAGTATTTTTATCCTCTCGACTCCATGAAGTATTCAGCTCTGTATTCCATTTTAGTTCCCTGTTTTTAAGACATTTACCCTTACCTACCTCTCCTTTTTTGTTCTGTCCTCAGAACGATGTGTTTTTCTCTTCCTTTGTTGCTGCGGAGATTAAGGCATTCCTTTTCTATCAAAGCTACGCTGATACCTAATCCTAATACAGAAATTTAAAAAAAGAAAACAAAAATCAGTAAGACAGCAGTTTGTGTCCAACTCCCAAATACAGTACACAGCTACGATAAGAAAACAAAACGTAACCACTCCTCTGATCTCCAGCTTTACACGACTATGATAGCATTCACCTTCTCCACAGCATCTGTAACACTGCAGACTTCCAGTGCGCACACCTTCTCGTTCCTCCCTGAGGCTGCGGAGCTCAAGCGGCAGGTAGACAGCACTAGCACCAGAAGCATCAGTTTTGCCACCCCTACTGCCTCCTGTGTAAGAAATCTGCGTAAGTTTTGGTCATCAAGATTTCTTTACCTATAACCCTATCACTCCTTTTAGAGAGCTATTAGATTTCTTCTCATACAAAACAAACAAACAAACAAACAAAAACCACTCAGACCCTGTTGTATCTTGAGTGATGAAATAGCATACAACAGACACAGGCTTATTACCAGGAGTAAAGCCAAAGCCTGGATATCTGTGTGTCAGGAGGGTTTACGTCTTTTCTTTGGGCTCAGAGAAATCTTCATGATAGGGCCAAGCAACATACAAAGAAACAGGCTGGACAAAGATGAGCAGCGGCTCCGTTTCTCCAAAACTCCCAATGAATGAAGCCAATGTAGTTCTCCATTTACTGCTCACAAAAGCCCCAGGAGCGGTTCCACTCTGTCGTTGGCTCTATATAACAGTAATGCTCTGCGGCCACCAAAACAGCCCAAAATAAAGTCTACGCGCCTCAAGACAACTTCACAGGGCCGTTAGGATGAGCGCCCAGATGCCCGCAGCACGGGGCGGTACCTGTATCGTCGCAAGGCTCGACTCGCTCGTTTTCAAGGAGACTTCCTTCGGGCCCGACCGAACCACAGGAGGGGAACCGGACGGAGACCGCCGGCGATCAGCGCAACGCAGCGCCGGCGGCACCGCGCGCTCGGCGACACGCGGCAACGACCCAACCCCCCCGCGCCCGCCGCCTCCCTCCGCAGCCCGGCCAGCTTCCGCGGCGCCGGCACCCAGACGCGGCTCACGGCCGCGGCTTCCCGACCCGCTCGCGGCCCCCTGTGTCCGCCGCAGAGCTCCGGCAGCGCGGCGCACGCAGGCTCCAGGCCGGTCCAGGCCCGCCCCTCCGCGCCCACACGGCCGGACTCCCGCCAGCGACTCTCCGGTAGAACAGGCGGTCAGGCGGGCGAGCGCTCCGCGAGGCGAGCCCGCGGCGGAAGGAGCGTTCGGTTACAAACGGGAGCGACCCCGGCGGCCCGACAGCAGTCGAGCCCGAGGAGGGAGACAGCGGCAGGACGGCGGCAGGAAGGCGGCGGCTTCACTTCCGCAGAGCCCGGCGGCTCGCGGCGGTCGCACGGCGCCTGACCCTGCGCCCGGGATGCTCGCGGCTCCTCCCGGCGGAACGGACCGCCTCCAATTCCATCTGACTCCGAGTAAAACTCGATGAAATATTCAACTGGGTGCGAGAGCACACCGCTGGCTCGTGAAGGCCAACTGTATCCCGGGCTGCATCAAGAGAAGGGTGACCAGCAGGGCGAGGGAGGTGATTCTGCCCCTCTGCTCTGCTCTCGGGAGACCCCACCTGGAGCACTGCGTCCAGTTCTGGGCCCCCAACACAAGGAGGACTGGAGCTGCTGGAGCGGGTCCAGAGGAGGAGCACGAAGATGATCCGAGGGCTGCAGCACCTGCCTGCAAGGCCGGGCTGAGAGACATGGGGCTCTTCAGGCTGCACAAGAGAAGGCAGCAGGGAGACCTTCTAGCGGCCCAAAAGGTGCCTACGGAAAAGCTAGGGAGGGATTTAGTGTAGGAGCATATAGCAACAGGACAAGGGGAAGTGGCTTTCAACTGGAAGAGGGTCAATTTAGACTAGATATCAGGAAGAAATTCAGTATTATGAAGGTGGTGAGACACTGGAACGGATTGACCAAGGAGCTATTGGGAATAGGTGAACGGTTGGACTGGGTGATCTTTTAGGTCTTTTCCAACCTTGGTGATTCTATGATTCTATGAGACTGTGGATGCTCCCTCCCTAGGAGCATTCAAGTCCAGGCTGGGTGGGGCTGTGAGCAACTTGGTCTAGAAGGAGGTGTTCCTGCCTACAGCAAGATATAGTTCTTTAGGGTCCCTTCCAACCCAAACCAGTCTATGATCCAACATATAAGTCTTAACTCCAGTCCTCTCTCTACATTCCCTGAAAGCACTCGGTTTCTGGAAACAAGTTCATTTTAACTTCCTCCTTCCTGCTCCTCATTCTTGCAACACCTCTCAATTACCCCTTCCTTTAAGAATTTCACTTCAAAGAGGTTTAAAGATTGTGTATATGGAGAACAGGAGAATGAGAAGACATGGGACAGAAACTAATCAAGTGCGTTAATCCATCAACAGAAAGCACGTAAGATAGGATGGACAGTATAAGAATCTGATGAACAGTTTACAATCTGGATCACACCACAAATGCACTTAAAGTTCAGTAAGTGAATTTATACAGGTTTCATCTATTTTAATCTCTTCAACAGCAGAGAATACTAGACAATATTAGAATCACAACAAAGTAGGCAGTCAAATCATCTCTGTAACTTCTTTCAATATTCAGCACCATCTTGAATGGAAAAAAAAAGTCAAATGGGAGTTTCCAGTGTACTTTGGGCAGGCCACGTGGAGGTTCTGGCCATTCCGTCATTTCAGTGAAGGTAACAACAGTTGTCAAAGGCACCAAACTTGTGCTTAGGGACTGTAACAAAATGTAAAGTAGAAAGAATTCAGCATGCCTAATGCAAAAGATGCATCTCCAAGGTAAGCTCTGTAATGGACTCTTGAAACAGCTTGTGTGCTCCACAAGGTTTTAAGGGACAAGACATACACAGCTACTGAACTTTTGTAACTCTTACTTTACACTGAACTTAATTTAAGGTTTTGACTCCTTAATTTGAAGTGGTTTGTGATTGAAAAGAAAGTACCTCTTCTACCTGTACAACTGACTGTGAACATTAATCAGCAAAGCCATAAAACCAGCTTCCTCTACAGATCAGTTAAATCAAACTCTTGCCACTTTAGCCAAACCACTTCTAAAACTTGGTAGATCAACTCCTCAAAATCAAGACCACTTGATACCTTGGTTCTTAAATAATCTGTGAATCCATTTCATACTGCTATATGAGAGAAGGATTTGAAATACTTGAAATCCCATACCTTTAGGGATTGACACTGATAAAAGTACCGTACACCCAATATTTGAGCTTGTGGGTTGGACAGGAGACCCTTCTTAGTCCACAATATCTGTATATCCAGAGTCACAGGAATCATGCAACAGGAACTGCAATTCTCAGTCTGAAAATAAAATGTAACCCAAACATCTTAATACAGTAATTTAAATGTTAAAAAGGACCATTATGATCAAAACTCAATACTTCAGGTAGCAAAAGTCTCAGAATCTCAATCACTTCAGGACTAACCCCATAACTTCTTGTCAGGTCAGCTGCCTGTTTTCGAGCTGTATCCATCTCACTGTCATCTAATTTCCAGACAGAATTTCTCTCACCTCTATCACCTGGATTTTGCCTTCTATGAGGACACCTTCTAATAGATGAATAATTATTAAAACAAAATTTGCCTCCCCAATAAGCACTCGGATTGCAAGCTCTTAGCTTTAGTTTGGCAATATTTATATATCACTAGAAACATTAAAAAAAAAAAATCAGAAAAGATGGTAACGGAAGCATCATTTTTGGAATGTAAAGGAATCATCACTGGAATAAACAGTTTGTATTAATCTTAGAACACAGTCAGAAAATTAACCAGTATAACACCAGATAAAGCATTAAACTCTTCTTGGCTATTTAAATACCATTACAAGGAATCAAGAGAGATTAAATCTATCAATTTTTTGTTGTTTAGTAAATATCCTAATGATATGAACACTAATAAATATGAGCATTTATGAGTATTAAGACTCCTGAAAGCCAATGGATTACCACACAAATAAAACTAGCCTTGATGAACAAGCTGGTTCTTTTTTTTTTTTTTTTTTTTTTTTTTTTTTTTTAACATTACTCACACCTCTCAAACTAAAACAAAGATATGAAAAAGACATTCAGATTGTCTTCTTGCATTTATATTACCTGTACACTGCAGTTCTGGATCAGAATGGTCACCCACTCTTCTTCTTGGCTTGAACGAGCACTACCAATTATAGCAAGGTCCTCTGCTTGGTTCATCCCCTGAAAAGCCTCATATAACTTTAGCTGGATGTAACTGCAATTACTTTTTTCCACTTGAGTTAGCCTAGAATGAGGAAAAAAAAGTAACAGCTTTATCTAAAGGGCTTTCCAAGACAGAAGCAGATGGCATCAACAGCCTTCCTCAGCAACAAGCATTTCTTCTGTTCTTCTGATGAGACAACTTTCAATTGTTTCTGCAAAGAAAAGGGTGAACAACATGGCAGGATAACACGAAGAATACTGACAGCTTTTTAGCCATCTTACCACCTCAGTGATGGCTAAAAAGCTGTCGGTATTCTTCGACATTTCACCTGAAATGTCTTCCTGACATTACTTCCTGACCTTTCACCAACGAAATAATAAACCAAATTAGAATAATCCTTTTTTAAGGTTCTATTATAATTCACTTTTCAAATAACTTTACTCTTCTCTGCAAGATGTTGCCAGACCAAAGCCTGAAGATTTCCTAGATCATCTCTCACGTTCAAACTGTTCTAGAATTTCACCATCCCTCCAACACTCTAGTTTTCTTAGGTTTCATATGAAAGATCTGTATTAAAACCATGGGTGACCTTAAAGAGGTCTTGGTCTTAAAGACCTTGGCTCCACGGAAGTGAGTGAAAACTACAGAAAAAGGTGCCAAGTGACTCCATGCCTCCTAGACGTTTCAGGAAGAGTGGAAGGGTGACCACAGATCGTGTTCTTACCTGAGTTTGCAGCCAGTCCTCATATTGCTTCCAAATCGTACTGCGTGTCTCAGAAACTGCGAGCAACTGCCATCACCCTCACTCTGCAGAATGCTCATCTAACAATCTGCACGTCAAGAAGCAGATCACAAAGGACACTCAATTTGTATTTAACAATCTTCTTACTGCACATTCCTCCTTTATACTATCACAGGTCTACAATTCAGCCCTGACCAAAAAGCTTATTGCAGGCAGCAAAGTTATACTGAAGTATGCCCTCACAGGCAAAGGTGCAATCTCAGAAGTCCAAGCAACATAGTAACAGAAGTCAAGAAACCCAATGACAGAAAACACCACAGTACAAAGGATACGTGCTGCACTGCACTTCCATTTGCAATCAGTAGTGGTGCTCCAGTGATATAACCAGGGTTTCCACTTCTAGGCAGCGTATGAGAAAGCATCCTGGTCTACAAAGAGGCAAAGAAAAGTGACAAAGCATGAAAGAATGTTAAAAAAAAAAAAAAAGAGAGAGAGAGAGAAAAACATGAGTATTAATTAGATCTGTTCATCTCAGGAGAATAAATTTGCATTCTTGGAAAAGTAGACTTAACCCTTTTTTTTTTTTTTTCTTAAATGACTGAATATCTGAACATTATATGCTACTGAACCTCCACTGTTTGATTTCAAACAGTCTTTTTTTACCTGACAAGCTAATTCAGAGTCCAGGAGGTAAACAAAACCAAACAACGACAAGGAAAACAAAACAAAAAACCCCAAACAATCCAAGCTGACTAGATGTCATTATCCTGAAGTGCAGACTCTGCCAGGGCAGTTTTTGAGAGTCAGTTGCTCAGCATTTCTGTCTAAGGAAGCAAATAAATAACTTGGGCAATTCTAAAGATGATCTGCAGAACAAACCTAGATTCTTAGAGACACCACCTCTAAATCACTTTATGGAGACAGACTTTGACAGAATAAATTCAGCAAGGTTGCACTGCACACTTGTTAACTCCTGTGGGGCACCGTTTATCCAACTTTGCATTGTCTCTATAGGAGAAAGTTTATAAACATCAGAACACATTACTGTCTCCCAGCAGTCAACCCCCTCCAAAGTAAATCTCATTCCCACTGCACAAAGTTCAGTACCTGGAATAAACCTACCAATTTTGTTCACAAACACTGAACATCCCAGACACAGTATTAGCTCCAACCTTTTCCTTTCTGGTAGTTATATATTCTGATATATATATCCTGATACTGTGCTGATGACCCTGACCCTCTCTCTCCTCTTCTGCCCACCAAAAACAACCAATACAAGTAACTTAACATAAACCAACCAAAACCAAACTAATTCAACCCAGCCAGATCAAAATAATCAGTCCTTTCAAAGTTGCTTACTTAAAGAGAGTTTATTCTACTAGTGTAATTTACTTAAGAGCAGAGGCATCTCCTACTTTCTTCGGCAGATGGTGTTACCATAGCACTATGGCACTGCTCTATTCTCATCTCTTCCGTACAGAATTGGGTCAAAAGTCACAGAACACAAACTTGACAACAACCTGGGAAAGACTGGGACACTGACCCAAAAATGCAAAGTGAAGTGCTGCTGCAGTGAGAATCCAGAGCTCCCAGAGATGCTGGTCACTTTGAACCGGACAGACACACTCTGAATCCCATGGGTACCATTAAATTCTATCTCATAGATCACCTGAAAGTCCAATCCAGAGAAGAATCAGAGACAAAGTAATAGGGTAACAACTTGAAGTTAGCATTGAGACTAAGATAAAAAGGTCAAGATACTTCAGAAACAGCATTGTTACACATGTTATCTTCCATGTAGGGAGCTCCAGGTGGTCCAATTGGGCTGATCCTTACCTGGAGAATAAAGTTATTAGTGAGTAACAGCTGTTTAAAAAGAACACGTCTTACTCTTTTCCACTGCTTTTCCAACCAAGATTTACCTCCCTGCTGCAGCTGTGATCTGGGAACAGACCACTCTGTTCCAGATGCCACTTTGACTTTTTGCCAAATCCCTGATTCCAGTGCCATCTGTGCTCAATCATTTAAAAGGTCATTGCCTTATATCCCTGTATTTTTGTCTGTAACATGAAACTTTCTTACATGGAGTCTTACTTCTGACACCAAATGTTCCCCCTCTTCTCAAGTTTTCAAACCACAAGTATTACTACGAAGTCTGCTATTGGCAATATTTAATTTCAGAAGCAGAAGTTACTTTCACTGGCAAAAGAGACTGACCTTCATGGACTCTGCAATGGCGTCATGGATTGGAACCTAGGGAAAAAAAAACAAGCCGAAAATACAGCACCAGAAACCAACAGATTTTCCAAGTTTGCAAGAAAAATCACAAGACAAACAAAATACATCCTAGGTACTTCAGTGACAAAAGTCATTTGGCTTACTTAAGGTGTGTAAAACTTGTCATCCATAGATAAAAATATAGATATACTATTAAAAAAATGTATTTTTAGAAGAACAGAAGACAGCATTTATTCCTGGCCCTGTCAACAAACTGAAAATATTACTAGCATCTTCTATCTGTCCCTGGGGCTTTCCCTTGTGGAATGAAGTACCTACTATAGCATCTATTTGAGGAAAAATTAAGTTTTGCCATCAGTAACCAAGTAGGCACAGAAACTTCAATCATTCTGTGATTCTGTGAAATAAAGCTTATATGACAACTGGGATTAGATGGGATTTTACAGAAAACATACTGTAACCAAAAAAAAAAAAAAAAAACCAAACAAACAAAAAAACCCCCACAACCTTCGTTATTTCCTGAGAATATGCTTTACTTTGTTGATCAAGCTGATGGAAGAGAGGTAAAAATATTTTTTGTAAGTGGTCTATTTAAAATGTAAGCGTTGTACTTAAACCATAAAATATGAAATATCAATGAAATAGCTGTTATATGCACTAAGTACTTTCTAATAACTGAAGCTTATTATTACAAAGCACATTTAAGTGATGGCTTACCACTGATCGGGGACATTTTCAACAGGATTTCTAGCAAGAAGGGCAAGATCAAGGGGATACTACACACCAAGTAGCCTTTTCCAAGTTACATGAATTTGAAATGGATGACAGCACTAAGTCAAGCAAACACGGCATTGAACAAAAGGGAAAAAAATAAGACACACACCTTTAGTACTGCAAAGTCACGGTAGTAGGAGGCAGCATTTAGGGCAGGGTCACTGATACAGCTCCTGCTCAGGTTTGTGAACATGCGAATACAGCTTGTGCTTTCACTTTCCAGGAAGCCTGAGTTAAGAGATGACATCAAATAAGAGAAAACAGAAGCACATAAAGCTCAGAAATGCCTTTTCTTTTACTAACCAGCTGGATTTCCATCTACACAAAGTCCACTGACTCCCATTTTTACTGGCTGTCTAAGCACACTCAGTATAGATAACGAATCAAAGTAGATTAGGATTGGATCGCCAGCCTGAAAAGACAGTTTGGAAACATTACTGTGGAATGGTAAGAGCAAGTTCAAGATGATGACATCAGGGCAAAGAGGCAAACCTGAACTTCTCCTCTGCACACAGTTTTGTTTAAAGGGCTGTGCAAACTTTTAAATAGAAGAACACTAATTAGAAGCATTTTACACAGTAAGGAAAAGAACTGAAATACAACATGGTTTAAAAGGTAGAAAAATACAAAGGACCTTTGAATTTGTTCTCATTAGGTCTCATTACAGACAGCTACAGCCAAGGTATACCTGCAAGCCGGTTGGCATTTTCTCTCAACTCACTCGGTAAAATGCAGAGAATGACGGCTGGACTTGTGATTGCGCTAAGAAAGAGTGCCTGTCATACTTCCTCAAGAGCTTCAGAAAATCAGATTCTTTGGTGCACCTTGGCTGTTGGAAATAGTTCAGTTTTGCTAAAGGTTGGAAAAAAAAAATCCATCAACATTCAAATTACTAGAAAAGAATTCTAAGGAAAAGTAAACATTCCAATATTTTAAAAGTGACGATTTCATTAATTTCTGGCTATATAGTTTTAAGCTATATAGTGCCATATATCAATTAATTGCTAACAGGGTGCTCTACTCATGAAGAAGAGAAATTGCTTCTGACAGGTTCTTGGCGATACCAAGCAAAGTATTCACTAAGCATATCAGAAGTAGGCCAATAGGCACATACAGAAAGAAGAGATGAACTCACCCAACTGGTGAAGGAGATCGCTGGCTATACAGCACTCCTTCCCAGGAAGCAGCCTAGGTCCAAGAGACACTCTTCCTTCAGTCATTACATGAGCTAGGGTAGCTCCACCCTGGGTCCACCCCTTCTGGTCTCTTGGGAAGCACAGCTGCAAACTATCTGCCTGTGCTCCCAAGGCCAGGTACACCACTTCAGGTGCTCAGTCACCAGCTAATGCTGTAACCCAACAGGTTCCCTACACAGGGTAATACCAGCTATGAACAAGATGACATAACGAGTAGTAATTTGTAATGTTTCATGAAAAACGTGTTAATATACAAATGTGATCTAGTGAAATAATGAAAATTATTTAAGACAACTGTCCTAATATGTGCTCTCCGTTTTGTGAAGTGTCCAAGTTACACTCATCTGACATTTTTATGTCAAAACACTATTAGTATGTGAAATCAGCAAGAACATTAAATTGATTAAAAATAATGTTGAACAAACTTTAAAGTATAAACAGTGAATAGACATCCTTAAAAGACAAACTCCTACTCATATCTCAGAGTGATATCTTCCTTGCCCATTGATATTCAGAACTGTTACAATGCTATATTAAATTATTACTGCTAAAACACTACGTCTCTAAATAGCAAATGATTAATGATACAACATATAGACTTGTTCAACCAGTAAGCTTTCTAATGCACGCAAATAAAACATCTTTCATAAACATTGAAGATTCCAAATCATACCCACAACAGGTAGTTTAGTACCAAAAAGGACTTAGGTATTCAGTTGATTTAAGAACAAAAAAAATTAAAGGAAATTAAGCTCTCTGTGCAATTCTGCTGTTCAAGGGCCAAGTAGATAATCTTTAAACAGACAAAGCATCAACCAAATAAAAGCTTTCTTACATCTGACAAAAAGCATTAGTAAAACAACTTTTTTTTTTTTTGGGGGGGGGGGGTTGAAGAAGACAGACATAAAATATCATAGAACATATAAGGCTGGAAAGACCACAAAGATGACCTACCATAAACCCATGCTTGTGACCACACTAGACCATGTAACTCAGTGCAGCATCTACCCTCTTCTTGAAAACTTCCAAGGATGGTGACTCCACCACCTCCCTGGGCAGTCTGTTCTAATGCATCACCACTCTTGGAAAATAAAGTTTTCCTTACATCCAACTCAAACCTCCCCTGGCACAACTTGAAGCTATTGCCTGTCATCCTATTGCTGTTACCTGGGAAAAGAGGCTACACAGTCCCAGTTCCCTCAGCCACTCCTCATAAGACCTGTGCTCCAAACCCCTCACAGTTTCATTGCCCTTCTCTGGACATGATCCAGGGCCTCAATGCCTTTTTCTAGTGAGGGGCCAAGAACTGAATAAAGCACTCAAGATGACAGAGGGACAATCCCCTCCCTGCTTTGCTGACTGCACTATTTCTGATGCAAGCCAGGATTCCATCAGCCTTCTTGGCCACTGGAGCATGGTGCTGGCTCATGTTCAGCTTGCTGTCAACTAACACCCCAAGATCCTTTTTCTCCACACAGCTTTCCAGCCACTCTGCCCAAGCCTGTAGCAATGCATGTTGTGACTGAAGTGCAAGACCTTGCACTTGGGTTGAGTCCAGTTATATGAGCTTTAACAAGACCATCAGTTCAGCCTATCCAGATCCCTTTGCTAGGGTCTCCCTACTCTCAAGCAGATTGACTTGGTATCATCTGCACATTTACTGAAAGTGCACTCAATCCTCTTGTCCAGATAATCAATAAAGATATTAAACAAGGCAGCCCCAATACTGACCCACTGGTGAACAGCACACTAGTGATTGGTTGCTATCTGGATTTAACTCTATTCACTACCACTCTCTAAGCCTGGCCATCTAGCCACTTTTTTACTCAGCAAAGAGCGTACCTGCTCAGAGGCCCAAGGAATAGTAAGTTCCATATAAGTTTTACAAAAATAGGTAACTAGAACAGCTTTCTTACCACTTGCTTGCCTAGCAAGCACCACAAAGCTATTCACTCACCCCTTCCTGCAGTGAGATGGAGGAGAGAATCGGAAAAGATTGAACTGTGAGAAATTTAGAACTCATTAGCTGAGATAAATAGTTGGCCAACTATATTTATCTGACTAACTTCTCCCCCAGTTTTACTGTTCAGCATGATGCAACATGGTATGGAATACCCCTTCAGGTGATTTGGGTCAGCTGTCTTCAGTTTCTAGTGCACTCCCAGCCTCCTAATGCTGGATAGCAAGGCAGCATAAAAAGCCAAGACTCAAGGTAAACACTGTTAACCAACAACTGAAATGCTAGCCTGTTATTAACAGTATTTTCACTTTATATCCAAACACAGCATCCTATCAGCCACTAGCAAGAAAATGAGCTGTATCCCAGCTGAAAACAAGACAGCACCAGTCTCTTTCTTCAAAAGCTAGACCAAGCCTGACTGCTTAACTCAGCCAGACATACATACGATTGTTAGGCATGAGGCACAAGGTCACGACGAATTGTTGGGTACGTGGTGAGCAGTCACACTGTCCATCATATTAAGACAAATGTGAAACTCTACCTTTAGACAGTAAAAAGGAGCACTGAGAAAAACTGCAAAAGCAAGAAAAACAGATCCCAGTGAAGAAGAAAGTATGAAAATAAGCAAGAGAAAAAAGTAATGCAAGACATGATCAGAAACCACCTTCTGAAAAGTATAACAGGAGTACATTTTGAATGTCAACATTTATTTTCTGCTCTAAGGGTAGCAAACTAAGGTATCTCAACCACACGAGCGGTTGATACAGGCTCTTTTACATTTAGTCAGAGAGACATCACCCTTAAAAAGAGCAAAATTATTTTTTTTGTCTTTGGTGACGGAATCATGATTCCCTATGGTCTTACTAATTAGTATTTTGGCTGCCGCAGTTCCTGTAACAACTATAACACAAGTTTCAGATCCTTTATGCAGAGGCAATATTAGAATTAGCTTAACAGAAAGAAAAGTTACTTACGTTCATCCAGCTGCACACAGAACAGATCAGGTCCATCAGAGACAGCAATGTCGTCAGTATGGTAAGGAATATTAGCTCTGAATATGAGTGATTTTTCCACACACACTTGATTCACAGACCTGCAAACAAACCCCCCCATCCACCAGAAGTCAATTAAATAGTATTTTCTTGCAATATTTAACTTTTAACCTTACTAAATGCCAACAGTATTACCATTAACCCGCTCACACAAGTCACTGTACAATTTGCATTGGCAATCAATTTCAGAAGGCCGCCTCCCCCACAGCAGTAACTGTGGATACACTCCACATATGTACATTTACACTCCACTCTGTACATTCAGAAAACATTCCGGCACTGCTTAACAATAAACGGTTAAGTTCAGCATCCACATATTACAGCTCCTCCAGCTTCTTTCCCAACTACTACCCATGTTGCTTTCCCACAGCTCTTTATGCCCAAGTAGCTGAAACTTCTTTCTTCTGACAGCATCCTTCATTCCATAATTGCTTTTCCAGTTCCAGTCGAATACGAATCCTTCTTTCCTAAGGCCTCCCGTTTTCCACCAAAAGCCGTACGGCGAGGTGCCCAAGCCCAGTTTCATGCAGGCCGTTCGCTACCGGCGCCAAGAGCTTTTTTGGGACCCGCCGCGGAACCGAGCCGCGTCCCGGGAGGCACGCGACAAACGCGGCGACGGCGCTAACAGTGCTGCACCGCGGCTGCCCAGAGCTCCCTCGGGCCGGAACCCGCGGCGGTGGGACACCGCCCCCGCCCACCTGCCGCCGACGAGGCGGGACGAACCAGCGGCGCCGGGCGGGCGGCCGGGTAAACCTCCGGCGACGAGCAGGGGGCTCTGGGCGCCGCCGCGGACCGCGCGGACGGCAGAGGCTCGGTGCGGAGCCGCCACCTCGCGCGGACCCCCGGCGGCGAGCTCAGCCGCCAGCAGCAGGGCGAGCAGCGCCTCCCGCGCCCCGCTCATGTCGTCGCTGAGAAACGCGCCCCCGCTTCCGGCCCGGCGCTACCGTCGCCCGCTCCGGCTTCCGGCCCACGGATTCCGGCGCGCCGGGCGATTTTCGTTCTTGGTTGTGCGGCACTTGCTCTGCGCAGGTCGGTGGTGCTCGGCGGGAGGCTTGGAGCCGAGCGCGGCGCCCGTCCGGAAGCCGGAAAGGTGGCTGCCGTGCGGCCCGGGTGCGAGCCCGAACGGCGGCGGTGTCTCCCGACTCTGCAGCGGGCGCCTCGGCTGGGACGGATGCGGTGCGAGGTGCTCGGCCTCATCGCCTGGGAGCCCCGGTGACTCAATCTCCACTTCTCTTTTTTTTTTTTTTTTCCTGATACGTGAGAGTTGGCAATAAAATAATACTATCAGTCGGAGTCAGATTTTAAACTTAACGTTGTCGTTGATTTCACTGGATTCAGGATTTGCCGTGCAGAAGTCTGTACTATCTCATTTGTGCAGAAATGGAAAAAACCCTTTACAACAGCTGCAGTAAAATCATACGAGCATAGAATGTGCCTTACAGGAAGGGACCCGCAAGGGTCATCGAGTCACAGCTCCTGGCACCACCCAAGCTCAAGCCCTGTGTCTGAGAGTGGTGTCAAAACGTTCCTTAAGCTCCAGCAGCTCAGGGCTATGTCCGCTGCCCTGGGAAGCCTGTGCCAAAGGTTCTCTGGAGCAGAACCTTTCCCTAACGCTCACCTGACCCCTCCCTGATGCTGCTCCCCAGAGTCCTGCTGTCACCAGAGAACAGAGCTCAGTGCCAGCCCCTCCAGTCCTCTGAGCAGGAACTGCAGGCCATCACGAGGCGTCCTTTCATCCTCCTTTAGGCTGAACAAACGGACCTCAGTTGCTCCTCATACATTTTGCCCTCTAGACTCTTCATCATCCTCATAGCTTTCTTTTGCACACATACTAGTAGTTTCGAGGCCTGCCTATATTGTGGTGCCCAAAACTTAGCACACTGCTCGAGGTGAGGCTGCACCATGCAGAGCAGAGTGGGACAATATCTTCACTTGCCTGGCTGGCAGTGTTGGGCCTGAGTCACCCCAGGTACTGTTGGCCCTTTTGACTACCAGGCACACTGCTGTCTCATCAGCTTCCCATCAACCTGAACCCCAGATAGCAAAGTCCAGAAATTTAAAGTGCTTCAAAAATGACTGTGGTTGTTTCATAGCACTTTAGTATAAAAAAAGACAAGACTGCAAAGGTTAGAAAGAACACTAATATCCTGGTACACTGGGCATATTCAGTAGTTTACTACTGTGGTTTTATATACTAAACTAATGGAAATAATATGTTAAGGTGTTTTTCTCCAAAAATATTTCCTTTTATATTTGATATTTAATCCCTAACTACATTGCAACAACCTCTGTCAGAAAGATGAATGAGCACGACCAAGAATTTCTTTGCAGTTTGACAGCGGTACTTTATGAGAAAGCACTGGTAAAGAGTAATGGCCTTACTCATGAAACATTGGATCTGTAAGCTTTACTTGTTTGGAAATGCTAATCAGAGAATCTGGGATGAAATCCCTACAAACGTACAACGTATGCTGGTTAAGTAGAATAGAATTGAATAGCATACATATATATATAATATCTGATTGGAATTTCTGAAGTATTAGAAAAATAATAAATTAGGTCTATGGAGTGTAGTCATAAGGAAATGGCCTGGACTATTAGGAGAATATTTCCTATATTTCTTTGCTAGATATCAATTTTTATTTCAGTAAAATCCTTAGTAGTAGTAGAGCTAAGGACATAAAGTGATAAACTGTACTTTTGTTTGGTGGCAGTGGATATCCATGCAGTGACACCAAAAGGTATCTAATTCACTGCTTCAGGAATTAGAACCTGAAGTGATAACTTCTCTTCCTTTATGTGTTTCTGGCAGTTTGCAATGACATGATTGAATTTCCTGATGGTACAAAAATAAAGAGTCACTTCTGGAAAATAATATACAGTAGAATTAGGAATGAAGAAAAAAAGAGCATAGGAAAATTAATGTATTTTACATATCTCTGTAAATTTACAACAGTGGCTTAACAAGGAGGGTAAGAAACTGCATCTTACCTAGACGAAGAATTTAGAAGCCCAGATAATAAAATTTTGGAGCTCAGAGTGCTAATCTCTTAGAGACAGGAGATGTGAATGGAGCTAAGCAACAAACCAACCAACCAAACAAAAAACAACAGTGTTGAGAAATAACATTCTAGAAAATTTTTACTTCAGATCCTAATTTGAGTATGCATCTAATAGCTTAATATTTCCGGTGTTTTTCAAATTGTGAAAGAAAGTTTAAGAATGAAAAATGAGTTTAAACATTAAAAGAATCCACTTTCAGTTAAATTTACTGTAAGATATCTAAAGAGTCTCAGCAAATATGAAGCTAAATATGTCTTAAATTTCCTCTGCGATCACACACAAATGTTTTCAGCAATTTTAAAGCATTTGCCAAAGCACAACAGTTTTCACTCTAGAATTTTAGAGCTAACCTACCCAGCTCCAAGAAATGGCACATGAGAGATAGTTTAGGTTGTATTCACAAGAACAGACAGAAACAATTTATAGTGCAGTTACTTCGCCATCAGGTGAGAATTAGAAGTCAACCACTAGTCAAGGAGATTCTCAAATCATGGGATAGATCGGGAAGGAAAATAGAGAGATTCTCAGATACATTCTGTGCTCATGGAACGATGACTGTGTCATATTTCAAACAGACTGTGCAGAGGTCTGGGTAAATGTCATCTTTGTTGAAGCTAAGATTCAAAACTGAAAAAAAAATTGTGAGACCATCTCATAGCAAACTGGACTGACAATAGCAAGTTTGTTTGTTTTTTTTTTAACCCCCATAGAGTGAGTCAGCAGATGACAGCAAAGAAAGCCAAATAAATCTTTTGAGTGCGTGGCTCAACAGTTAGAAACAGAGGTGTGTTTGTGTTGCAGAAACCTAAGATGTTGGACTCCCAGGAGGCTCCTTGCCTTCAGTGGATTTGAAAAACTAAATTATAGCGTAATCATAAGAAGTGTAATTCTGAAGGTTCTTGTTCTCTAACACTGAATATGCAATAAATGGACCAAAAATCCTACCTCCAAATACAAAAACTGCACAAAGACTGTTGATTTCATCCAATACTGTGTAGGAGGAGTAACCCCTAGCAACCGTAGTGGAAACAGCCATGATGAAATACTGATTTGATTCTGTTAAATCATTCATACAAATAGCACATTCAGAAAGACAAGTCCTAGTAATAGTACTGTATAAATAATCTTGATAAAAATATGTTTTAGCATTTGGAAGGAGCATTCTAGAGAATGCTCACAAATATTTCACTGTGAGCTTTTAAAAATTAAAATACATTTTTCCACAACTTGGAGGAAAAATTCCTGCCACCTAATGAGCAAGCATAAATTAAATGAGACAGCTCATGGTGTATGAGCTCTTGACAAGAAAGACATTGGCACAAGCCCAAACAACAAGAATAAAAGCTTCTGAAAATATTTCATCTACATGGCACCACATCATTCCCTTATGCAGTATCCATGCGTACAAGAAATATTAAAAGGATAGTGCTATTCCATGCATCAACGGCTTTAAAATAACTTTCTGAATTATGTCTCAGCAACATAACAAATCACATTATCAATTAGCTCTTATAACAGAAATGACATTCTGTAATATATTTCAGCACGAAAAGAATTGCTTAGCTAAAATTTATGTAATCTAAAAAAATGTGAGGAGAAAAAAATCATGTTAAATTTATTGATAATATTTCAGCACAGGAACATAATTTAGGCAGTAGGTGACTGTCCAAGAAGAATAACAGGAGCATGTAGCTCTAAATGCAGAGAAGAGCAGTAACAGGTTTACTAGAAACTAATAAACAAAAAGTTCTGATATCAGTCCACAGTGTTTGTAGTCTAGAATTAAACTGCCTGAAGCAAGCAATCAAAGAACTCTCATTACACAAGCTACTATGCCCAAAGCTACCATAGCTGGAGCTCTCCTCTCTTTACAGAGAGATGTGGTAGAACAGATGCCAAAACGTAGTAGTTCATGACTGTGGGTATTTGTAACCAGGGAAATTACCGTAGATTTGGGAATGCTGTAAAACATCATAGAATCTTTTGAGTTGGAAGTGAGCTCCGAAGGCCAGCTAACCCAGCCTCCCAGCAGTGAACAGGGACACCACAGCTAGATCAGGTTGCCCAGGGCCTTATCCAGCTTCACCTTGAAAGTCTCTGGGGATGAGGCATCAACAGCATCATTGGGTAACCTGTTCCAGTGCCTCACCACCCTCATTGTAAAAGACTTTCTTTATATCTAACCTGAATCTATCCTCTTCATACTTAACACCATTTCCCCTTGTTTGATCACAACAGACCCTGCTACAGAGACTGTCCCCTTCTTTCTCTGGAGCTCCCCTTTAGATACCGATAGGCTGTTCTCAGATCACCTCACAGCCTTCTCTTCCCCAGGCTAAAAAGCCTGTCCTAAGTGCAGCATTCGATTCCGGGGATCATTTTTGTGGCCTTCCTCTAGACATGCTCCTACAGTTTGTATCTTGGTTGTTCTGAGGACTCCTCATCTGGACATAGCACTCCAGGTGAGCCACACCAATACAGAACATAGGGATGGGATGGCCTCCCTTGACTTGCTGGCCACACTTCTTTTGATGCAGGCCAGGATACAGCTGCCTTTAAGGCTGCGAGGGCACAGCGCTGGCTCATGTCCAGCTTGCCCTCCATCAGTAAGTACCCCCAGGTCTTTTCAGGCAAGGCTACACTTAACCCTTTGATCTCCCAGTTTGTATTAGTAATGAAGGTTGCCTCAACTCAGCTGCAACATCTTATACTTAGACATGGTGAACCTTATGAGATCTACCTGTATCTACTGCTCAAGCCTGTCTGGGGCCTTCTGGATAGCATCCCAACTCTCTGGTGTGTCAAATGCATACCGCAGCTCAGTATCATCAACTTTCTGAGAATGTATTTGACCCTACCGCCACTGATGAAGATATTAAAGGGTATTGGCCCCAGCCACCCTCTGAGGAACACCACTCATCCATCTAGTAACAGTGGATCAGATCAACACAACAGGAAAAACGTTTCATAGTAATGACAATTACATCATAATAATGACAAAAGAACAACACAATAGGAAAGTAAAATAAAGGAAGGAAAGATTACTTACCTATATCAGAAGATTCCAAGTTTGCAGGGGAAAGTATCTCCAGAAAGAGACCTCCAGAAAAAAAAACCTTCGCCAGCAGCAGTCAGCCCTTAAATGAGGTCTAAGAGAGGTGCAGCCAGACTCCACCCCTTCTGGTCACACAGCTGAATTGCCTTAGCTGTGCTCTCAGGGCTGACCTGGTCCTTTCCCAGGTGCTCAATCAGTGCTTCAGGCTGTGACTCAACAGTTTCCACACACATCTCCATCCAGACTTTGAGTCACTGACCACCACTCCCTGGACTCAATCCTGCAGCCAGGTCTTTGTCCATCAAATAGTCCACTCATCAAATCCATCTCTCTCCAATTTGGAGAGAAGGATGTTCTGGGGTAACGTGTCAAAGGCCTTAATGAAGTCCAGATAGATGACATCGGTGGCTCTTTCCTTGTCCACTGATGCACAGACACCACCATAAAAGGCCATAGTTTGGTCAAGCAGGATTTACCCTTGGCGAAGCCATGCTGGTTCTCCTGTATCACCTCCGTGCCTTCTGTGTGCCTTAGCATAGCTTCCATGAGGATCTACTCCATGGTCTTCCCCAGCACAGAGGTGAGACTGACAGGTTGGTAGTTCCCGGGGTCATCTTATTTACTCTTTTTAAAAATGGGTGTGATGTTACCTTTTTTCCAGTGACCAGAGACTTTACCCAATTACCATGACTTGAGAATGGCTTGGTGACTACACCAGCCAGTTCCCTTAGGACTCTGTGATGCATCTCATCAGGATCCATATACTTGCAGTTGTTCAGGTTCCTCAGGTGGTCACGAACCTGATCTTCGCTTACTGTGGAAGGTACATTGCTTCCGCAATACCCTCCTACCAAACCAAATGTTTGAGGGCTGTGTGGGAAGCAGTTATCAGAGAAGATAAAATATATTCCTGTGAATAGTTGAAAGAATATTGTTATAGTGAATAGTCAAGAGAACAACTATTCCCTGTGAATAGTTAAATCCAATCCTCTGAGTTTGAGCTGTACTTAAACGACTTTGCAACCTCCTAAGCCGTATGACTGCTACTTTGGCACCCTGTCTGACGTGGAAGTTACCAGGTATCACCCTGTCTGACCTGGAGGCCAGAGGAAAGCCAATCATCCTACAAGAATATTAATCTGTAACTTTTGTGTGTTGTGGACTGTAGCAGAAATGCTTCAAGCTTCACGGTTTGAAACGGTGACTGAGCACCTGGTGGAAGACAGGGCCAGGAGAGCTCCGATATAAGCAACGCACCTGAGTGACAGGAAGGGGTGAAGGTAGGATCCACCCCCTCCTAGATCTCATTTAAGGGTTGCAGTGGATCTGTGCTTATCTGAGGTCTACCATAGGTAAGCAGTTCTTTTTCCTTTGTTTCTGTGTTCACAGCTGCTGTATTTAAGGTCATTCTCATTTACTGCAATCAAAGTCTCTCTGCCACCCCATTATTACTGCTGAACTTTCCATCACAATATAGCATTACATGGATAAAAGAACAACTCAATGGATATAAAGCAATAAGAACTTCTCAAAAAAGCCTTTCTGCTATTAATTCATGCTTTCAGCTGAAGTGTCTGCAGATAGTACACAAGTGAACATATCTGCATTTTAATGTGATTGAGTTAAAAATTAAGGCATGTTATGTTCTCTCCAATATTTATCTTTCTGTGGAAGATCTTGGTTATCCTTCACATAAAAGCTAGACACAACAGCTTTCTGTCAGCAGAAGCAGAATGTAGGTAGCCTTTTATGAAATTAGAAGATGCTGTTTTCAAAGAAGTAGTCACAAAAGTTTTCATTTAAGTTTAAGAAGAGGAAACAAATTTAATAATGTGCAGCTTAAAATCTTTATTGCCTAAAACTTGTCTCATGAGAAGTAACTTTATATGACTTAATCCTATTTTTAAGAAAACATGTTAGGTGTTAATATTTATGGTGTATAAAATATACACCCTGGAATCTGAACCTTGCAAGATATTATTATGTATATATTTTTTTAATTGTAATCTCTGTAGTACATCTACCATGGAATGTACTATCCCACCATAGGGAGGATCATGCACTAAGTCAGCAAAGCTCAAATGTAGCTGAAGCCAACAAAGCAAGCATCTCTTTCAGAAGTAAGAATCTTTGTCTTCAAGAACAATAAGTGCCGCAGACATGCCACCATTTCAGGATCTCTCACTGCAGGGGCTAGCGATCTCTCCTTGCTCTACCCACAATCTCTCCTCGCTAGGACCATTGCAACACAGACACCAATATGGGGGATGCTGCAAAATGGCATTTATTGAAATTCAACAGTATCTTATATAACCTCCAGAGTCCACTTGTCAGAACCTTATTGGTGGGTATCAGTCCAGGCTGCCCAACACCAGTCCTACCATTGGCCCTTCATTGTTACGTTGTTCCATGGTGGCCATCTCCAGGTGGTGTCCATCTTCTTGTTCCTAATCTTCATCCTTCAGCTCCTTCTTCCTCGCTTAATTTCTTTCTCAAGGCCAATGGACATAATGTTCCAAGCACCTACCACAATGCTGAATAACTCCCATATGTGCTTATTGTGAAACAGTCCAACTGCCTGCACTGTGACAGCCCGAATCCCCAGTTAGTCGCCTAATAACAAACCCAACAAATAAGATATGAGAAATGAAAAGAAAAATGATCTTCAATAATTGTTAAGTCTTAATATTTGTGTCATCATTAGCAAGTGAAGTTATTACTAGAAATTATATAGATTAGTCTGTCTTTCTGAAAATGTTCAAATATGATGTACCTGTATGTGAACTGTTGATCATGGCCTGGACCTCTGATTGACCATCTGAGGCAAAGGTGAAGGCAATTCACCTGTGTGATCAGAAGAGGTGGAACCTGCGTCCACTTCTACATCCCATTTAAGGGCTGACTGCCACTGAGGAAGGATCTCTTTCTGGAGATTGCTCCTTGCAGTTTATTGCAAGCCTATAACATTGGTGAGCGTTTTTCATTTATTATCTTTCCACTGTGATAATCCTACTTAGCCTAACGTCTGCACTTATTGATTGTACGCTTCTGTACACCTATTGATTGTACTGTACTTCTCTTAGGTTTTTGGTTTGGTGGCGTCATCCATTAGCATGAGAAATAGTGGAGTGATGGCATTGGTGGACAGTGGAATGGTGACAGATGTCATCTATCTGGACTTCAGCAAAGCCTTTAATATGGTCCCTCACTACATCCTCTAAATTGGAGAGGTATGGATTTGAGGGATGGACCGTTCACTAGATTAAGAATAGATTGGCTGGTTGAAGCCAAAGGGTTGTGATCAAAGATGCTGCCCTTGAGTTGGGGCAATCCCAGGTGTTTATACAGACTGTGCAAAGAAGCCCTTGACAGCAGCCCTGTGAAGAAGGACTTGGGGATCCTGGTGGATGAGAAGCTGAACATGAGCCAGCAGTATGCACTTGCAGCTTAAAAGAGCAACTGTGATCTGTGCTGCCTTAGAAAAGGGGTGGCCAGCAGGGAGAGGGAGGTGATTGTCCCCCTTTATTTGACTCTTGTGAGGTCCCATCAGATCTGGGGCCCCCAGTACAGGAAAGATGCAGAGCTCCTGGAATGAATCCATAGGATGGCCCACTAAGATGATCAGATGGCTGGATCACCTCTCCTATGAGGAAAGCTTGAGGGAACTGGGCTTGTTCAGCTTGGGATAGGGATGGCTCCAGGGAGACCTCATTGTGGCCTTCCAATATTTGAATGGAGTGTATAAACAGGAGGGGCAGTGGCTGTTTACAAGGGTGGATGGTGATAGGACAAGAGGGAATGGTTTTCAACTGAGACAGGGGAGGTTTAGGTTGGATATTAGGGGCAAGTTTTTCACCCAGAGAGTGGTGAGGCATTGGAACAGGTTGCCCAAGGAGGCTGTGGATGCCCCATCCCTGCAGGCATTCAAGGCCAGGCTGGATGTGGCTCTGGGCAGCCTGGGCTGCTGGTTGGTGACCTGCACACAGCAGGGGGTTGGAACTGGATGAGCATTGTGCTCCTTTGCAACCCAGGCCATTCTATGATAGAAAGATATTTATTACTGAATTACTAGTGATTTATTTCTCCTATACTTCAAAAAGTGCTTCAGCCTGACACATGATGGCAGAAGAGGAATAAACTGAAGGATGAAACTGTGAGGATGAAAAGTGAGGTCAGTACTGAGCTCTGGTAACATGTCCTTTCATACAACCAGATGTTTGATCTGTCACTTCCCTTGATGTTCTCATGCTTGACATCTACCACTTGAGTTAGAATAATCTAGATGTCCACAAAGATGAACAGCTTTTCCAGAAATCTCCAATGGGGCTGCATTAATTAGGAATTTGTATTGATTTTCTGAGTGTGTGTCTGAATATATTTCTAAAATGTTCTGTATTTCCACCTAGCCTTTTTCATGGATAATATTTTTGAAGAAAGTGAGGTTACTGTCACAAGATGAGTTTATTATTAGAATGAGTCATTCAGGCTTATGTTTTGAGCTTACCGTTCTTTGCAACAATTTAAGAGTTGACATTTTTCCAGGCTACATAGGAGCACTGTGAATCAGATACGCTGTTGTATATTTTTGTTTCTTTAATTTTACACAAAGGTGTGAACTATGAAGAAAGTAAATGGTAGCTACACTACAGGGAGAGGCGCAGAAAAACAAAAAACAGCTTTTTTTTTTTTTGTTTTTTTTTTTCAGAAGTGGAGCTAGTAATTTTCATAGACAATGTACTGCCTCCCTTATGAATGTGTAATATATATGGAGTGTTTTATAACCTGGGTGGGTACCAGATGATACTTATTAATCAGCTCACATTGACAGTGTCCACGCTGTTATTCTCTGTCTCCATTTTCTGTTCAGTGCCAAAATTTTAAGAGGCAGATCACAGTTCACAATTTGTTTTCTGACAGAGATCATATAATCAATTAGTGCGAGGAAGGCATTAGCACAATCATTAGTCAGTAAGGGAAAACACTTCGGTACTTTAAGCCAGAAGTGTTAACTTTGAAAACTTCTATGGGTAGCACGGAGAACAAGCTTGTAATTACAAGGCACGCTTAACGGGACAGCAGGGAATTACAGGATAAGATGTAATCAGCAATGTACTGGAACAGAAAAAGAATGCGGGAGGAAAAAGTTTGCTATGGAAACAGTCTGTTCAGAACAGACAAACTGAGCTTCATTCTAGTACTGAGGTTGTCTGCTGAAGTTCCAAGTGTTCTTGAAGCAGCCGGAACTGATTGCTGTAGTGGTGTAATTGGTCCTTGTTAACCACCTGGCAGTACATAACAGAGAATTAACTCAGAGTCTCTGTTTCACGGAAATAACTGCTTTCCAAAAATATGTGCAGTTCTACTCAGTTCTTAGAGTTTATCTGCACTTAAAACTTTTGAATTAGCTTAAGGAGCGAGATGAATGAGTATGAAGTATGCTACAGCTGAGGGGTGTAAATGTCTGTCTTAACCATTTGGTTGATATTGATAGTCAAGTAGCAGCTAAATTACATATATGAATAAGCATGACAGTATTTAATAGTGGAAAAACTGTTCTAGAATGCGGTTGCTGAATTGGAAAACACTGCCATTTTTTCCAAGCAGACAGCTATCTAAGCACAACAGTGCTTCCAAAATCTCATCCCCCATTGTCTTCCTTTTATAGCCTGAGGTGCAGCTAGGTGCTCGACTCCTTGCACTGCTGATGTGACTAGAGTTCCTTTCGTGTCATTGTTCATCTGATCGTCATTAGTCCTTTGCTTACGATGATTAGACTTTAATTGCATAGTCTAATGTCACTTCTGTGCACAAATGCATGCTTTCTCCTGCATTGCTGCTCAAGACTAGGCTCTAGCTCAGATGTACAAGGATAGGGATTTATAGGGATAGATTGGAGAACCTCTTCAGCTGAGGAGGTAAATCATGGAGATGCCTGTAGAGTGCCTGTTCTAGCAAAACGTGAACAGCTTCAGCACATTCTAAATCCTTCTCATATAGAGGACAGAAACAGTTTTCAGCTTTTCAGTTACAGCAGCTTAGCTTTATGTCTTCGTTTCACGTTGTTTGTGTGGACACTGGATTGTTAAGAGGAATTTCACCTGTATTTCTACATTCCTGTGCATTGAACGATGTGGCACGCATACCTGGTACCCACAGAGTTCATGCAGGAAAAGGCAACTCCCGCATTTCGCTGCCTTCCAAAGAGATACGATGTACAACAGCTACTGCGACATTTGTAGCCAGATATCTGTATCAAGTATTTACGAAGCAGTTGTCTTCACCACAGAAATGTATATGTTGCATTTCTTGTTCCAGAGACAGAATTTATAACACTATTTCCACAAGGGAAGTCTTACATTTGCTCCTTTGCTATAGTCACATCCATGCAATGGGACAGTGTCTATGGTTGCACCAGTGTACTGGTCTCTGTGCTGATTCTGAAAGTTATTTTTTTTCTTCTCTAATAGAGGCCACTTACGTTTGTCCTAAATGACATTTATTTTTACTTCATTTGAAAATACTCATTTAGTATTTTTGGGTTTTTGGTATTATAAGCACTGACATTAGAAATTGAAATAGTAAGTATATTCAAATAAACTTCCACTGGAGTTCTATAAGCTTTTCTATTTCTTTGTCAGTGTGATTCAAGGGACATGCCCTACATCTGTACTCCATCAAACAGGGTTACACTGGTCAATATAATCTAATTGTTTGACATTTTTATAGCAATTCATTGAGACTAAAGAGAGATGACTACATTAATATCTTGATGCAGCTGGATAATAGCTGAGCTAAAACTGATGTGCCAAATGACTACAACGCTCTTAAATTCTCTTACAGATTTTAACTCTTTGTGACACAGAAGAAGGAAGAGGCTTTAATATAAAAGCAGTAAAGAGAAAAAAATAGTACAATTTATAATACAGAACATTACAATAAAGGACATTACTATAAATTTTCTAAGAATGTTCACTAATCAGTTACAGATTATAATTCTCAGTAATTGAGATGAGAATTCATGTTGATGTTCGTGGTTCTGTTTTCTCAGATAATCATTTTTCTGAGGTCAAAATTAAGAAGAAAAGGTTTTAGCTGATGAGTGTGTATTTTATTCTTCTAGCTAGACTGAGAACAAACTTGCCTGCACTGCAAATATCTGTGTAGGAACTGTGTAGGAACTGTGTAGGAACAGTCAGGCTGGAATAATGACAGGAAATATCATGGAGACTCAAAGCACAGGGGAGCGTTGAAACTACTTGGACAAGTCTCCCCATCTCATTGAAGGATCCTGTCAAAGCCTTCCTTCCTTTAACAGTGTATTTGCGGTGAGGAAAGATCTCCCTTGTGAGGAGTAATGGATTTTCAGGTAAGAACAAGCTGAAGGAGAACATCAGAAGTTTTTTATTTTGGGGAGGTTTTGGTCTGAGCCTGGAGAAACAGTAAATGGAAAAGAAGAAAGGAAAAAATTAAAAGCAGGAGTTAATGGTGCAACTAGACCTGGGAGCAGGGAGAAATGGATTCATCCAACTTGATTTGCTTGCTTCATGCTTTTTCTCCTTTGACAATAGAGAGACTGTGAGCATGGACAAAGTCTGGTTACTTGAAAGTGGAAACTGATGTAATTAAATGCATTTTTTTGAAAAAAGGGCAAGTATATTTGCAAAAGCATCAACCTAATTATCATATGATGCAACTAGACAGGTGGTTAATTTCTATTTCCTCTACCAACAGAGCTATGCTTGAATGATCCTACTTATGATAACTTTTGTAGTGCTGGTCATTTATAGGAATCCCTGAGCTGCTCCATGCCCTTTCACTTTGAGCAGTACCTCCTCTAGCACTGCTCTGCACAGTTGCATGTGATTTTAGAGGAAATAAAATTTGTACGTTAAGATATTTGTATCTTTGAACATCAGTAGTATATTTACAGACTAGAGTTCATGTTATGTCTTGTCAGAGCAAGGCTATGACAACTTCTTTGAAGAGCACCAACACATTCAGTTGGTAGGTGCTCACTGAACCTGCTAGTTGGCAGTGGGGTGCGATGATGCTTTAAAACACACTTTTCAAACCATGTTTAGACTCGAGCTATGGAAAACAGCATGGATAGTCCTCTTCTGAACTGCACTGTTTTGTCCATGAAAATGCTGCTGACAGTGTTACTGATCCTGAAGTGTAAAGTGCCCATTTGAAATTCTCGTTTTAGAAGTGGGTTTTTTTTCTGTATTAAAATCAGCCAGCTTACTTTTATTACTTGGGCAGAAGAACAGCATTCTTTCACACTGAAGTGCTGGCATAACTATAAATGCAAAGTTGTGGGCAGCCACTGCAGAAGACACTGTAGCAAGCGGAATTGAAGCAGAATGTGGGCAGTTTAAGTACAGACCTTGGCAGTAGCCATCCATACATGCAGCCCACTCTAGCAGCCCACTATCCAGCTTGAGCACATACAGTGACGTTAATACACGTGGCCTTTAACGATACCTACTGGGTGTCATGTTTGTAAGAACTCACTCCAATATTAAATTGGAAACATTGAGTTTAACGGTCTCAGTGGATCCTGATGTGCAAACCAGAAAGTTCAACCTCATACCAATGAAGGGTTGATTACTGTACTCTTGGAAGGGCAGATCTCACCATGGACGAAACCTGGACAGTACGCCATGATCTACACAGATAAGATTCCTTTTTGCCACAGGTAGGTTCCCAGAATCAGGAAGGGCATAGGTGTTTGTTTGTTTGTTTTCCTAATTTCCATTCTTTATTCACTAACTAGCAGCTCGCCAACCTCCAGCATTGGTGCGTTTGTTACAGACAACCCAAAGGAGCCACTTCAGTGCAAAATAGTAGCTCTTATTACAGCCGTAATTTATGTTCCAAAAAATAAAAGTGCTATTTCCATTATAAACAAATCAATGGATTATTGCTGATACTTTTAACTAAAACCAAAAAGTAGTTATCCCTCAATACCATTAAAGACTTACAGGAAGGACAGTTACTTTGTCTAGGTTGCATAATTAAAATTTAATAAGTGATCACAAAGCAGAAGAATGGTATAGTGTTGTACTGGCTAATTTTGAGAAACAGAAACATCTCTTACAGCATCATCTAGGAAACTGATGTAATTTCTAGGCATTCTCTTGGTGGTAAAATGAAAATTCAAGGACATAAGAAGCAGTTTATCAAAACAGTATGTGAGCATATTGTTTTCAGCTGCAATCATACATGCCAGTCATGAAATCATTAAGATCATTAACAGCATTCACAGCGTAACTTAAACAGTGCTTATGGTAAAACCTTCATGCCCTGTACCTAACACATACGGTGTCTCTTAATGACTATTATACTAAAAATAAAACCCAAAAATCAACACTGAAAGAACGCCATCTCATGCTCCCATTCTTATTGTAAATCTGTTTCTTTTTTTTTGTTATTGTTACATTGAAAAACTTCTACAAACTTTATAATGCTTTCTATCAAAGCTAATATTGTTTCATTGGGGTATAAGCTATACGTCAAGATGTTGACACATTTTAAAAAGCACTCTAACAGAACGGGAAAAAAATAAGTGTCCTCCTGAAATGATACTGAATATTTTAACACAAAAACTCCCACAGTTTCTGTTGTTCCTTCTTGTATCGAAGATAGGAACCTTCAGTAGATAAAATATCACGTTTAAGATACAGAATATTAGTGCTGGAACTAGATGCTGGTAGGCATCTTCAAAAAACATTTGTTCATATGTGCAGATGTTAATAACTAATTCCTTCAGGAAAATGCTTTTTTCCCACAATTACGGTAATTTTCACGATAATAAACCAAACAAAATCTTGCCCTTGATAGAAAATACTTGCAGGGAAGTGGGGAAAGGAAAAAAAAAAAAAAAAAAAAAAAAAAAGGAGTTACAGACAGTGAGAACTGCTGATACTGTGCTTTATCAGAATGATTAATTAGTGGTTGTTCAGTGGTGTAGGCTTCATTTGATGGAAAGAAAACACCTGTGATGCCTCCATGGTCCTATTAAGTCTAATTGATTCTCCACATGAAAGAAGAATTAATTAGATTCTAATATTAATTTCCTGTTTTCCTAGAAGAGCTAATTTTCATGTCATTCTGTTGCAGCCTACATTTTTACATCTATGCTTGCTGCACGTCAAAGCACTTGTCTAATATGGAGATAAGATGATATAAGACAACTGTAAATGTAAACCATTAAAGTTCTAGAGGAACTGGTGTGAAAGGAGTGCAATCAAATGTTAGCAGTGGTAGTTAGGCCACGAGTTACATGCAGAACATGAGATAGAGCTTCACACAAGGAATGCAGCTGTAGATGATGAGCCCTTGCATATAACTTAGATCTTGCTTAGCTATGTTTAACGTTTAATTCATGATGAACTGAATGAGTGCTTGCTTCTATTTCTCTTCTACGTTTTCTTTGCTTCAATTTCTTCTGCTTTGCTACTTACTTCCCCTAACAGTGATAAACTAGATCTCTTCAGAAAGCTGCTGGGGAATACCACCGCTTCCAGCCACCATCTCATGTCTTTCACTTCCTGGAAATTAGTGGCACTTCATGTACCATGCCCTACTTCTACGCCTCAAATTCCACTTTCCCCAGTCAGACTTTCACCCCTTTTTTAATCCTGACAAACTGCTTCTCAGCAAGTGCTGTAACATCTATAAACTCAGTGTTCCAGATTGTATTTTCCACTTATCTTTCATGGTACTGTTAATGTTTTCCATCCTACCATCATACCCTGCTGTTTTTCCTCAGTATTCAGTACTTGACCTGTCTGCTCAGGACACAAGCATGTCTCTTGTTTCACTGTCCTCTTTATCCTGCATAACATAAGCCTCCACTCCTGTGGGTTCATACATTAAGACTATACAAATCTTGGCTTTTATTTCTAATATATCTCCATATTTCCTAACCCTTTGTTTCAGCCAGCCTCTGTTCTGCATGTTTCACAATTATTTTCAACATTCTATATCCAAAACTGTTTTTCTGATCATCTCTCCTGAGATTTTTCCATGGCTGCTACTCCTCTTTTCTCCCATCAACCTGTTATCATCCGCAGCAAGACCGTCTCCTGTACTCTGGGAAGCCATATTCATTCCTTCTTTGAACAGATATTCTCACAGAAGCTAAAACTGTAAGTAAAAATTGTATGATAGTAGTTCAGGGTTTCTGACTGGAGGGATCCAGGTGGTTATAATATATATATATTAAGGGCTCCTCTATATGAGCTGGAGAGAACCTTGCCTTCTCTTTCTAGCACTTACGATGAGCCAAAAGGAGGAAGGGCTCAGTGTCATGACTTTTTAGTTCAGTCTCATGTAATTTCACAGTTCCTTTCTTTTCCCTTTGTACTGCAGTTCTCTTTTCCTCACCAACTAGCCAAAGTTGTTTGCCTGCTCTCTGGCTGAAATGTGAATATTGCCCTAAAGTTGCTCTATGAATATCTTCCCTTTTGATGTTTTGAGTGCAGTAATCCAAAGCCTCATGTCAGACTATCCACTTCACCGTGCACAATGGAAATGTGACCCACAGCCAACTTCACACTATCTATTTATGTACTGAGTGTGTTAGTGGAGATATTGCCTTGATTACAAACTGCTGATCACAACTTATAGAAACAACCCATATTCTCCTTGGTGCAATACTCTAAAAGACTCACCCATACAACTTCATGATGAGTAACTTGTATTAGAATGATAAAGATAAATAATAATGAAATGATAAGTAGCAACAGATATAATTGCCTTCAACTGATTTTGGATCACCCAAGAAAGGTAGCAGTCACAACCAACTGACAGAGGAAACATTTACCCCTTTCCAAGGATCAGGGCTCACCCAACACTCCAAAGGAGGTAATCTCTCCATAGAGACCCTTCCTTTCTGGCTGCCAGCCCTTAAATAAGAGTAGGGAGAGGTGGAGCCAGGATCCACCCCTTCTGGTCTCACAGGTGAATTGCTTCCACCTGTGCTGCCAGGGCTGGCTGTGTTGTGTCACCAGATTCTGAATCACAGATGATAATCACATTGCAAAAACAATTTTAACTTATTATTTTCCTAGGTTTTCCATGCATCTTCATGTTGTGCCTTTCTTTTTCGTTACTTAAGTTTTGATGCTTTACTTTCATATGTACAGAAAAATACATTTCCTCAAATTCTCAGGACATAAAATACTTCTGTTGCTTTTAATTAAATATTAACACTACTGCCAGTTCCTCATGATTTAATATGTCTCATACCATTGATGTGTGATTAACCTAGGTCAAAGTATGCTTGAAAGAGAAAATGTGTGTCTTAAATGCAAAGATTCTTTTTTTAAAAACAAACTAATGAACACAAAGGTGTGCACACAAATAATAACTCAGTGTCTTAACTCTCCTGTCTTAGAATATTTTAAAAAAAAATTAAGAGCCTTATACATGTATTGACTTTTCTGATGTAGATAACATGGAGTTAGTGGTAAAGAACAGGAATTGTGCAAAGATGTAGCTTTCATAATGAGGTTTATAGTTTGGGTTTAATATTGAGCACCGTGAAAATTCAAGTTTACGGAGGTTAAAATCATATTGTAAAAGCCAACTATCTAATGAAATTTGATGAGTATCAGAACCACAGGTGGCTTGCAATGAATTCTCACACATGCAGCTCAAGTAATTTGTAGAGTAATTCCCATTCTTAGATCTAACCCCTCTAAAATGAAATCAGGGAACATGAACAACCTTTCTACTAAGAAAATAATCCGAATTTTATCTGTTTTTTCTAATCTGGCATTAAGACAAAGAGCATCGTGTAAATAAAATTAAACAAATTAGTTATTTTAAGAATACTCTGTAAGTATTACACTCTGCTATACCTTGCAACTAAATTTCTCTAATAAAGAGAATTGACAAATAGGTACAAGATTGTCACCCCCCCCACACACTAAAGGATGGCATTAGTTGATTTATTTCAAAGTTGCCACTAGTACAGATTTCTTGGCACAGAGGACATAAAGAATATGAATGGCTCTTAATAACAAAGTCCTTGGAAGTATGCATAGCTCATCCACGGTGTTGGAAAATTTAGTGGCCCGAATGAGGTTCTCATCTGGGATAGACATAAGTGCAGAGACCTCATGCTTCCTCTGCTTTTTTAGTAAAAATTTCCGAACAAATCAAAAGGCACTCAAGCCTGTGTCTCCATGAATCTCTGTGTGGTTGAGCTTGAGTCAGCTATGTGCTAAGTATTACTCATTTTCCATTAACGTACTGAAGCCATGCATCACTTCATATTTTTGCCCAGCTGACTAAGGCACAGTCATCAATGAAACTCTTTTCTTTGCTGTATTATGTGTCAGCACAATAATGCTGGGCTTCCATTGTTTTACACCAGGGGTCAAGTATTATTGCTGAGACAAACACAGAAAGGGACTCACTTTCTGGTTGGTCTTCAACTGCAACTGCACAGCCAAGCAGCTCTTATATGCACTTGGGAGCTCAGAATCTCAAAGTTAGTGTCTATGAGACAGAGCACAATGGCCCCAATGACATCTTTAGTATGAAGTGATGGGGTAATGAGGAAACACACTGCTGTATTGCATTAATGATCATATCTACCTTTTGCAAGAGACAAATCTTGTTTCCTGAAGCTGTCAGCTGAGCAAAATAAATGCAATTTCTGTGTTCATCTCCATTTTTCCTCTAAGAAATGGTGCTTCGTACTGCCATGGTAGACAATTGACTGCCCCTTTTGTCTGGGGTGAGCGTTGCTCTCTCTGAAGTTGGGCTCATGTTGGACTCTGCAGACTCTATGGCACTACACCTGAACATCTGTATCAGGCACTTCCTGAACTGAAAGTTGAAACAACAAACAAGAAAAATCAAAACACATGAGGAATTTAAAATCATTTTCCTATTTTTTTCTGTCTTCACTAAAAGTCTTGGAAATTGTCTGTGTCCATTGGTCATATACAGAAATAGCTCCACAAAATACATTTACCTGTGGCACCACAGAGAACTGAGAATTTGAAAAGACACAAACTGCTAGAATGCTTCAGTCTAAAAAATCATTTTCCTCTTATGCTTGTTGCTAGCCACATCTAATTGAATTGAATTGGTCATTTCTGAAGGCTCACAAGTTGCATTCATATGCCAATACCTAGATATTCAATGATGGTTTGTTTCCATCACATTCATATCCTTGAGCAGGTTAAGACGAGCGTACATCTGCCATGCACTGGGAGATCAGGGTACTGCCCACAGGATGTGGGACAACCAATAGTTGTCACTGCAGGACTAAATCAATAAATGCATTCATCACTTCACATTCAACCTTCACTTTGATATTCTAGTTCTTTTCCTTTATACCCCAGTATTCTGCTTGATGCCACGCCCTCCTACATTCACAGCACATATCTGTTCAAGGTTCTAACATACTTGCTACCTCTGGCTCATCCCTTGTCAGTACTTCTCTGCACCCATTTCTCTGACCCCATTCCAGAGAAGACCCCGTCACCCAGGAACAAGCAATGATGCAAGTTGCTCTGAACACACAACCATAGATGCAGCATTTCCCCTGATGAACCTCAGAAGCAATTTGCTGGCACTGCATTCCAAAACAACTATGGAAACATAATGGGATAGTCTTGGAAATAGAGTCTTCTCACAAAAAACTAGAATAGTTGATGTTCACTAAGAGTTGATTTTGTTTTCCAATACCTAAATTAATGATTACTAGTATTCATATTTTAATACTGAAACACAGCACAAAACTCTATGCATTAAGTAGACATGTAGTGATGAAAAAAAAATCTAAATTATGGATATGGAATACTGGTTAACTGATAAGGTGGAGAGAAACTATTCATTACAAAACAATACTAAATACTAAAAACATAAACTTTAAAGACACTCTGAGAGCATACAGTACCTGTTTGTTCATAAAGACATAAATAACTGGATTATAAACAGTAGCCGTTTTGGAAAAGAAAGATGGAATTGCTGCCAGATGAGGATCCAGTTCAATGGAAGGGTATGAAGTGGCTAGGATAGAAAAGGTGGCATATGGCATCCAGCAGATCAGAAAAGCAATGATCATAACAACCACCATTCTAGTCACTTGTCTTTCAGGTTTCCTGGCAGTTCTCAACCTGCCTTGTGTATCTGACACCTTAAAGACAGAGAATTCCAGAAAACAAACAAGGCATTCAAAGAGTGAATACAGTGGAAATCGATAACGATGAGATCATATGTACAAGTTGTCAGGGATCAGTGAAGGCTGTTAGGTGCTGAGCAAATATAAGATATTCCCAATCCAAAAAACATATAGCACTTCTATAGCACTTCTTCATAAACACGCTACCTAAGTAGAGGGCAACCCAGCCTCCTTTTCAGCAGAAGTGTTGTCATCTCTGGAAAGAAACAAAACAGCTGCTTATCTGTCAATAATACTAAATGAGAGTCCTGAACACAGGTGCATTTAAAAACGATGTATAAAGACTGTTGAAAGAATAATTACTACTGGTTCTGCACTGCATTGATCCTCCAGGCAAGATGGAAAGGAGGAAGAGGGAAGTTTGATTTTTTCCTGCTTATTTTAGTCCTCCATCAGTCTTCATGCTTCTATTTGAACTAGTTTATTTGTTCTCCTGCTTCTTTTTCTGTGTTTTAGTAGTGCTACATACATTTCTGTAATTTGCAGCGGTATTTTCAGTCACAAGTCTTGCTCAGCAGGGTCACATGTAGCCCACTGCTGGTGTAACACCTGGGCAGGTGAGTATGGTGAGCAGTCCAATACCTGCCTGCAGCCCTGGCAGGTGCAACACACAGCTCCACCAGGCAGCCTCAGGGGTCTGCAGCCCTGCCCTCGATGGACCTGGATGCAAAGTGCACTAAGTGACTAAGATGTAACTTAGAGCACAAGAAAAAGAAGTGCTTGCAGCATCACATCAAGGACCAGATGATCCTTACTACTGTTTGGTCTTTTTTTTTTTTTTTTTTTTTTTCTTCCCCCAGCCTGTTTGTTTTTAACTGAACTCTGAACAGCTGTTATCAACATTGCACTATTTGATTTTCTCAGTTTTAAATTGAAAAAAAGAGAAATCCTTAACAAAAACAAATGCGTAACTTCCGTTCGTTTTTTTCCCCCCTTTTTTTGGGTGAAGGTATCTACAAAAACACACAATATCTCTCACAGGACACTGGGAACACTCAGCCCTCATTTTAAGCTGCTCTTTGCACAGCCTCCAGGATCTACTTTTCATTTTTTAAACTAAAAAATAAAAATGAGTGCAAAAATAATTCTTTATCAAGACATAAGTGAGTACATTTGCTGCCTGGAAACAGGTCTGCTTATGTCTGATCCTTATGGTAATGTACATGTGAAAATTCCAAGTGCTTGCATACATACACATTTCAAAAACGTAACTTGAAAGTTCTTCTTCTTACCTTTGTTAGCTTCTGCAGCAGTTTCCCATAGGATACCAAAATTACCAATAAAGGCACTATAAAACAGGTGGTGAAGAATGCAATAATGTAGGAACGATCATTATAAGCTCCTGAATACCTGTATAAAACACAGAACACATCATGTATATATCATGGTTATTTTCTCAAAGTGGTCAGAGATGTCACTAGTAATTTCATCAATTGTTTTCGATCAAAATATCCACATGCAGCTTTAGTCAAATCACAGAGACAGCCCATGGCTATCTCCCTTCCTCTGGGCTAGGGAAGATTTACTGTGTAAGATCATGGGCACAGAACCAAAAGAACTATGGGGTGAGTTAGGTGGGAAGAAACGTGTAGTCCAACCCCCTGCTCAAAGAGCAGTCAGCTATGCTGCTAAAACAAACTGCTCAGGGCTTCATCCAGTCTTCTGAAAAATCTATTTTTTCTCTTTGAATCCTGACAAAAACAAACAAATCCCATATATGGAACAGTTACTTCCATTAGAGATGAAAGCTCCTCTTTTCAGGAAAATGTTTGAGAAAATATTTTTAACCCCGGAAACTTTTCTTGTTATCTTTGCCTACCTCTTTTTTGGCAGAGAAGACCATCATCCTTAACCTTCTCCTTTGGAACTGTGCCCTTAACAAGTCATGAGCTACAAGTTTAAACTCTGCCACATTCTGCAAGGATGGCCTTACCAATTAGGCTCACAGGTAGTTCCAATCTTACTGGTGGTGTAGCTGCTCCAACCCATGGTTGGTGGAATGGTCCAAACGAAGGAAAAGGTCCACACAAAGGCAATTCCCTGGGCAGCATGCTTCCCTCTCAAGCGCATATTTCCCAGTGGGCGGCAGATCACGACATACCGCTCAAAAGCCAGAAGAGCAAGAGACCAGAGAGCCACAATGCCTGCAGTAAAAAACTCAGCATCAAAATCAAATAGGCTTACTGAAAAGCAAACCTCGTCCCACACTGCAGTCACAGAATCATTTAGGTCAGAAGGCATCTCTGGAGGTCATCCAGTCCAGTCTGACACGGCTCGAGCAGGATCTACGCAGCAGGCTGCCCAGGACTACATCCAGTCAGGTTCTTTTTCATTTTTCATTTCAACTTTCCAGTTCGACTTCTCTGGGCAACTCATGGCCACGTTTGACTACTTACCACATCAGGAACATTTTTCAGCAAGACAGGTTTTCAAAAGATGGGCAAATCATGCGTGTTGCTTTAATATTTCATTAAGAGCACAAGATTTTCATACTTGTCCATTTTGTTAGTACAATGACTACAAAGCTAAGCTTCTAACTGCACTTCTTAGCTCACAATTACTTCTTCCACTAGGCTTTACTTTGAAGAACTGCACATTATGTGTAGCTTCCAAACTAACAAATGAAGGTATATCTTCAAAACATTATCTTTGCAAAAAATGTCATGTTTCAGACTGTCATAAGCTCTAACCTAACAGACTGCTGCCCACAACATCAAAATATCAGTTTATTTGGGACGGATCACCTGGGTGATCACCAAAATCTTGAAATAGTCTGATCTTACTCCACAAGACATGCCTTCCATGCCACAAACCATCATAGTACCATCGTCTCCCACAGTAAACTTTTCTGGGCAGCTTCATCAGCCTGAGAGCAAAAGTGGAATTCCTTTTCAGCTGAGGATCAGCAATGCATTTGACTCAGAGAAGTGACAGAGTTAGAAGAATGGCTTTACTACACAGCTTCTGAAACAGCACCGAAATGTCAGCTGGCAGCAACACAAAAAGCCCTGTGGGAGGTAAGAATGAACTTGCATGTCGATGTAATTAGATGTTCCACTTTAAACTAATTTTCTGTTTACCCTGTAGAGGTATATTTACAAAGTGAACTACCTGGTGATGATTTATTTTCCCTTTTAGAGTACTTCAATATGTTTTGCATACTTGGAAAACAAAGCCAAGAGAAAGAATCACAGGAAAAGCAAATAAGGGGGGTGGCAGCCACAGTCACAGCATGGCTCCTCAGAACAGTTGCAGGACAGCTAACATAAGATGTTTTAGTGACATAATATTGTCCATAGTTTAAGAACAGCCATTTGTTCTCTCTCTCGTTTAACCAAATACTCACATACCAAGAGACAAACCTGGAAAATAATTAAACAATTAAGTGTCTGTTTTTTTAAAATCACATTGTTTTCCCTGCAACTACTGCCATTCTTTTAGCATTTTTTTTTTCTCATTATATGAACTATATTCAGAGAACAGTACAGAAGCAGTAAAAGGTGACATATGACAGCAACAGTGATACGCATTATTCACTCATATGAGATCCTCCACAGAACACACATAACTGGAAAAGATCCAGTGCATTCACAGGCATGCAAGGTCAGTGATTTAGGAAGCTGCAGGATAGTGAAATGCATCGAAGGAAGCTGAAGGAAAACAAGATACAACTACAAACAATATTAAGCTTACCAAAAAAAGTGACAGCAAATCCTTCCAGTACACAAGCCCAGTGCCCCATATAGAAATAGCCTTTCAGATTGGCTAAAAAGCTAATGGTGCCACCAGTCAGTGAGACCAGGAAATCAGCCACAGATAAATTCACTATAACGTAATTGACAGGTCGTCTCAGCTGCTTGAACTTAAAAGTTACCAGGATCACAGCCAGGTTCTCAGCAAGAGACAGGGAGGTCACCACGAACATCACTGCTGCCACAAGCCTGAAGTGCCAGGGCTGGATGGAGTCCAAAGGACGGTGGAAGGGATCCCATCGAGCAGGACCAGAGGAATTGGACAACAGCGTCTCATTTCCAAGTGCTCTAAATACATCCATCTTTTCCTCCTCGCTAATGAAAACAATATTGGATAATAATGAAGTTTTTAATCTGTAAAGAACATTCAAAATTAAAAGCAGAAAACAAATATAAGCAAACTCTTCATGCTTCTGCTTTCTGGTAAGGGTCCACGAAACAATATGGGAAGAGGGATACACAAGGGAATCTCTTGAAGTGCCTTCTGCCCTTCTCTGCTGGCAATCTCCTGCCTCTCTCCAGCTGCAGCCAATGCTGTGTCTTCGTAATAAGAGCCAGCTATGACTGATACTGGTTCCCTCCCTCTGTAGCAGTTACTAGCAGTGCTGAAATCAGACCATTCCTATTCAGTGGGAAAAACCAAAATGTTTGCCTGATCATTTCCTGACCTCCAGCACAGTGAGAACAAAACTTTCTTGCTGTCAGCAGTGAGGATGGAGTGATCTTCCCCACATCTTGCACTGCTGGGAGTATAGCAGAGGGGGAAGCTCCTATCTGACTGAAGGAGGACTGCCCTGAAAAGATTAACGCTGGACTACCATAGCAGCCGTAAACTTGGCAAGGGAAACTGCATTCTAACCCGTTCATGTCTCAGGCTAACTCATGGCTCCAGCAACGAAGCTTCAAATTAGAGTTCTGTGGTATTTAGAAATTAAGAGAAATTCTACTATCAGACACAGCAAAGACATACATTTCATTTCTGTTTGTAACTAAGAGTGTAGCCAGGAGGTAAGTTAGGTAGAGAGAAAAGCTTGAATTGTACACTGTGTACACTGGTTGTTTTTTTTTCTAATTTTGTTAATAAACATTAATACCCAGCTGGGACAGCAGATTTTCTTAAACTGCTTTGAAAACTGGGATGGCCAAGCTTTCCTGCCAGGCAGTTCCATGTGTGGCATGAGAGCTGCCCCAGGGGTAGGAATGCTGCACACCTACAGGAGCTGGTGGCTGGCACAGCTCACTGCAACTGCTGTAGAAGAGCTGCCATATAAGCCAATAGGAGCTGGCAAGGAAAAGCCAGGTTCTCCCGTGGCTTGGAGAGTGAATGCACCTTGGGCTGGAGGGAGGGAGGCACTAAGGAAGGAAAAGGTCCATAAGAAGCTGAAGGGATCTTTTCAAAGTAGAGTAAAATTTTAAACACCTCCAACATAAATCAGTCCTACCACTTCAGAGTTGTTGGGTGTTGTTAAAATAACACGACAAAAGCAACAATGAAAGAACAGCAGCAAGAGAGGTCTGTGCTTGATTTTTGGCATTATTTGTCTTTATATTAATTTTTCAGTATGCTGTATTTCATAATGCCATTCCAATTGCATATCTCTAATGAGAATATAAGAACTCAGCACATACATACACTATAGTATTTTTAAAAACACAGTAAGGCCACATTTTTTTTCTGCTTTCTATACAGGCTTTTCCAGTCTATGGTTTACATGCAAACAGAAGTTAAAGGCAATGCACAAGCATTTACTTTAAATCAGAAATTCAGCAGAAATTATAATTTATGAATAGGAATTACTACACATTATAAACCTAAAAACTTTAATTATCAGGTTACACAAGTAAAGGAGAGCACCTGCAAAACTCAATGGCAGACTTCATAGTTGTATTTAATCAGAACTGCTTTGATCAATCTCATTTATCTATTACCAATAGTAGCCAATACCAATAGCCTTTCTTCTTTTAGACTGTTGAAACTTGTGTGTGAGTTCTCTGTTCAGTGAAACCTTTGGAAATTTAGATAAGTACTCTCCTCCTGCTGCCTGGCTTCACTGAAATGGCTCAGTGCTAACTCCAAAGGAGCAAACAGAATGCAGGACCGTAAGATTATAGACGTGTTGAAGTACATTCCTATAATCTGATGCAGAACCTTCTGTAGGAAGATGCCTTATAAATAAAGTCTGAACAAGCAAGAGTCACTGCAAAAGTCATTATCACAAAAGCAGTCTTTTCCAGCGTGCTGCTCTGGGACAAGCACCAGGATAACTGCAGGATTTTCATTAACTGACACTATTTAAAAAGGTGCAAGCTAAATAAAATGTGTTCTATTAATGAAGAATAAGCAATTAATTCTAATAGAGAAGTGCATATTGAGCACAGGAAAAGGAGATAACTTGTAAGCAGGCTGCATTTACTTACCGCCTGTTAATGACCTTTTCCAGTTTTGGAGCCTCCTATGAGCAGGTAAGACTTTAAGTCCTGACTGCTTTGCGAAGCACGGTTGAACTCAGTTCCTTCAGTACTGCGTAAGAATAATGAAGTAAAAGGCAATGATAGTTCTACCAGTTCTGACTGAATGTCACTCTGAAAGTTTTTCTTCACAGATTTTTGACTGTTTTTCACCCATCTGCATTCACACGATGAATCTGTTAAAACTTCAATAGAAGAAATAGCTGTTAAGAAGCAATAAAGTAAATCTGCTTTGAAAGTGATGTGTGCGGTCATAAAGATCTAGAAAATGCCTCAACTGTTTTTCTCCAGAAACTGTATATCAACCAGATGATCTGTGCAAATTGTTGTCCATTATGTTCACTTGGTAATTCAAAGTAATAATACTGCTCATGTGATAGTTCTCATCTAAGAGTATTTTTTTTTCCTAATCTGACAACCTCTTTCAGAGAACTGAATTATACAAGCAGTCCTACCATCCTGATGGGGATTACATCAATGAGAATCTTTAGCCTTAATTACCATTGGGAAAAAAAGTTTGTTATGAGATAAATCAAAATCGTTTTTCTATTTTGCAGTCCCTGAAGACAGTAAATAGGATTTGCCATAAACCTGGATTGAGACCAAATATTTGAACATACTAAAGTCAAAATTCAGTCTTCAGTTTTGCATTCAGCATCATATTTATATTTACTGAAACAATGAGAAAGAAATTACAACTTGTCCAAGTGTCATCACAGCTGAAAGCTCAACATTCAGATAGACCCTCGCCCTCATCTTAAGTGATTTTAGAGAGTGATTACATTTATAAGTCTTCTTATTTCTGTAATGCTTGATGTCAGACATGCAATGGTTAATGAGATTATGTCTACATTGCAGTTACAAAGCTGGCTGTGTTGCAGTAAGGAGTCTTACCTGGCAGTTCCATCAGCATAGGCAGTACATGCTGACTTCGCCTGTCGAGAAGCAGTGGGAGCACAAGGGACTGGAGACATCTGGGACCACGTTCTGATCCACAGAGACAGAAGGTCTGCTGGAGACACCCACCTGGGCCAGCCATGCTCTGGGCTGCCCACACATGGGAAGACAACATGTGCCTCAGACTATGGAAGAAGTGCAAGAAAATGCTCAATGCGTGCACTGAAGCAAACGTCACTTGTCTGTAACATTCCCACTCAAAGACAAAACCTAGTCACATTTCACAACTTGACAGAGCAATTCAACAAAACGTATAAAAGGAAAACATAAGCAAAGCCATGTTTTCTTTGCTTAAAGAAAAGCTGTTGATTCAGGATACAAACTGCTTATCTGCGGGGGTAAAATCAGACCAATCACTACAAAGTAAGCAAAGCAGATTTCATCCAGAGCTGCAAGCTATCTAAGGCTTTGAAATTTTTAATCAAATGCTCATTGCTGTATCTTTGGCTGAGCTTTAAGCCATTACTGAGCAACAGTGATAAACACGACCCACTTCTCTTTCCTTCCTGGATTTGGCTGACTTGCCCTGAAGTAGTCAAACAGATTGACTAATATAGAAGAAAGCCCATCTAAGTTAACTTTGTTTCAAAATCTGCCACGTTTAGATATCATTCCCAAAGACTACAGGTACAAGGTAAAAACAAACAAACAATGCAGTCAGTAGCTTCCATCATTTTACTGTAGCTAAGTGCACTGAGAAGTCTGACAGCATAGGACCCAGCACAGCAGAAGTGAGACCACAGGAGGATAATGCTCAGCTGCAGACAGTGCACAGACAGGAGAGATGGGAACGCACAAGGGATATGTCCCCAAGCAATCTTGATCATGAACACACAGCTGTGCAGAAGGTCAACCTCAGCAAGGCATCAAGTATACTGGACTTCTGACATTAACCTCAGGCATCGGGACACGACAGGAACTTTGTTACCTTCTGTCCTTTAATATAAATTTAGGAAAAAGAACGTGCCTCTGTTTTGGGCACTTAAGAGCACAAAGCTCACATTTAGCTGTATTCCCATCAGTCAGTCAGTATCCTCTGGAAGAGAGCTATTACAAAGATTGAATTTAGAGAGAAGGTGAAAACACAGCAGGTAGGTGAGGAGAATGGTTGAGAGGATATATGCAACATGTCCTCACAGGAATTTGGAAAAAAAGATCTGAAGTCGCTGAAATAAAACTAATACCAAGCATGGCACTAAACAGACCCTTCTCATCCCGAGAACTCTCTGTGAGTGGATTATTCCCTACAGACCTCAGAAAACAGCAGATCAAATTACATGGAAACAGTAGGGTGCAAAGACAAGACTCCCAGATTCTTCTCTTACAGATATAGAAAATTAAACCACTCTGATAAGGATGTCAGATGATCCAGAAGCAAAAAAATACATAAATTTAGCCTGTTCGGAAAAATCTCTGAGAACTGTTTAAAAAGAAGTTCAAAACCTACAAACATCTTCAGCAATTCATACAAAACACAACGGTCTGAAGCCTAACAGAAAACTGGATTTGCACATATATCTATACTCGTTAGCTCAGGTATTAATAACAGCAGCACCAATTTTAATGGCTTAAGGTTAACTGAGCCCTGGGTATCTACAAGATAACCTAAATCCTTCACTTGCTCTGATACTTCAAGTAGATATAGCTTACAGCTGATTCAGGTACACACACACAAACCACAGTAAGGACTGGAGATTGCTTTCTCAGAAATGAGTTAATCACAAAAAAAAAGGTTTTCGAGCATAGAATTTCAGTGAAGAATAGCAGAGTGTCCCTCTCCCTATGGTTGCTGCCCCCTTTACAAGCCTACAGACCTTAAACATCATCTGACTCCAGTCTCCCTGCTGTGGGCTGGTTGTTTTGATGGTGTTAGATTCAGCAGTCATCTTCATTTATTAATTTGCCTGCCAGTGAAACTTTTTATTTTGCTAATTGTTATTAGTGCCTCTTATCTAACTTGACACACAAGGCTAACACTTTCAGTTACAGAGACAGTCTAGCACTTCTGGAAGCAGGAACAATCCAGTCCAGCCTACACATTGTTAGCAGCTGTGTGGTGCATATTCAGACACAGACCTCTCTCTATGGCTTATAGAATGCAAGTGGTTAATAACCACAACCTGAAAAAATACATGAGGATGACTGTCACCACAATATTCACATCTCCATTGAGATTCTACGGACTCAGCATACACAATGCAGGAAGTATTCCAGACCACTGCTCCTGCACAGCAGTGCTAAGGCGCTTCTGTGGAGCACACTAGTGCTACTGCAGTGCACGTATTTAAGGAATAAAAAAAAAAAAAAACAAAGAAAATGTAGCTAGCCCAGAGGGAATCAAGTGCTGTGGAAAATTCTAGTCCGTGTGTTCTGCCTTGTGTAAAATGAGGCAATCTTCAAACTTTCCTTTTTTTTTTGTCTTTTTCCAGAAAGAATATCACACAGCATAAGGACACCATCATTAAGATAGATTTTTGGAAAAATGACAAGGAGCAAGGAGTTCAGCTGTGAAAAGATAAGCATCCCTGGCCAGAGCAGAACGTCCTAGTGAATGCCTCTCATTCTTCTGCCTCTTTTTCCTTTAACATTGAGTTTCTGCATCTATTCCAGATCTACCCTTCTGAATTGTTACGTACAACTATCTGAGTCATAGTTCATCTTAAATTCACTAGAAGTCTTCTCTTCCAAAATAGAGTAGAATGGGTCAGATCCTGCAAACACTCTGTCAACTGGTTATGCTGATCACAGCCGGTAGGCCTACCTCGCTAGCAAATCTGTTCCACTGTTTGACCACTCTCACGATAAGGACATTTTTCTGGATAACCAGTCTCACCCTTCGTGCTGCACCTTTGGGACACCTTACTGTGTTCCAAAATGCCATTTGCCCTCTTACTGCCAAGGGACACTGAGCCAGCTGTCACCAGCACACTCAGCTCTCTTCCTGAAGGGATTCTTCTCCAGCCGCTCGGCTCCCAGGATGTCCCAGTGCCCAGCAATACTCTGACCCAGACACAGAACTCAGCATTTACCTGTGCTGAACTTTGTGATGCTGAGGATCAGCCAATACTCCCAACACTTGCTGGTTTAGAATTGTCATTCAACTTGATACAGATGCATTTAACCCCCCGAGATGATGATAAAAACGTAGAATTGAGCCCTGACGCATACCATTACTGACTGGTCACTAGCCAGGTACAGTCCCACTTACTATAACCTGTAAGTTCTGCTGTTGAGCCAGTTTGCCACCAATGTAGCAGAAACCTGCATATCTTGGTTGGACCATTTAACCAGAACGATGCTGTGAGAAATGGTATGAAAAGCCTTATTAAAATCCAGAAAGATTACATCCACTGCCTTCTTTTCATGAGCAACTTTATCTCTTGCATCCTACTCAGCGTATGGTTTAAATTTAGTCATTACTTCCCTGTGTTACTAACTGCAAAACTGAGGATGAGAAAAAACATAGAACTTCATCTGTTTGATGTCAAGTCCACGAGGCAGCAGGATGGAATCGCTGTGGTCTGTATAAAAGGAATGCTTATGGGGTCTCTGAAGATGCTGTAGTTTCAGTTCTTTGCATCTTCAGCAGGAGTTTGACTTGGGATCTCACTGGAGTCTTGTGTCCATCCCTGAGTACAGCCCCTGCATTATTAGAAAAATATTCTTTTCATGCTGGGTGAATTCATTACAGACTTCTTAAAGTATTTATGATAGGATTATCAAAGGGGAAGCCAACCATTTGAAAGGAGGTGTTCTGCTTGTCTGGTTTTATCTGATTATTTCTGGAACATTACACGTTACACGTACTGTTGCAAACAGACCTTACAAACCAGATAAAGCTACACAAATATCTATCTTCTAGTTCTTGAATGCTGAGTGTTTATATTTACATTAAAAATTACTGAACAGCACTGATAGTTTAGTTCTAACAAATTCATCTTGCACATACATCTCCAAAAATTCCATGGAACATTCAGCTCTGTAACATGAAGCCACCTTGTTTACCAAACATTCCACTTTTTGTAATAATTTTCAAAATCATAGCTCTGTGTCATCGCCCTTCACAAACAGAAGCTTGAGGTTGCAAGCTCAGCATTCTGGGTCCCCAGATCTAGGTGACCCTGCTTGAGCAGGAGGTTGGACCAGATGATCTCTGGAGGTCCCTTCCAACATTAACCATTCAGTAATTCTATGAAAACAAAGCTCACTAATTGGAGAAGGAAGCGTATGGAACAGAAGTTGTTTATAACCTTCACTGTTGATTTTAAAATTAATTTTTCTCCAGACAACACTGTGCATTCCCTGTATGAATATTCCCAAGGTGGGGCATGATTTACATGCTTTTGCCAGCACTTCCAGGACTACCTCCTTGAACACAAGCACAAATATTGATGCATATCTTGATGTTAGGATTGCTTGCAGCTTACACTGGCTAGCCAGAACTTATCTAACAAGTCTTACTTGTCAATGTTGTACCTTTTTTTTTGCTGTAATTCATTATTTACATACCTTCATCGTCTTCCTGGTTTTTTAGATGCAAATCAGTATGCAAGTTTGATGCAGACTCTACTAGAAGACAATTCTGCAATATACTGAAAATCCATAAATTCCTCAGAGATGAGTTTTCAGTGTAGAAAAACCTTAATTTTGCCTCTCGTTTAGATACTATATCAAAATACAATCAAAACTCCTACTCAATCCATGAGACTAAGTGTGGCTTTGCCTTTTACCCTTACATGTCAGTAATAGATTTTTACATATATTAAATAGTGGATTGAGGTTTGCGAAGCAGTCTTTGAGATCCACAGTATCAGAAGTGTGCAGAGCTTCAGAATGCAAGTAAAATGCTTGCAGAAAGATCTGGATTATTTCTAAATCAAAACAAATTGTCTGGCACAATCTAAGCATGAGATCCCATCAAACCTGTTATAATGATTACTTTGGAAAGAAAAGCAGAGGGCGTATTGACAGATGAGGCTTTCTTAAGCAGGGATGCAGGATAAGCTAACTGTGAACTTGCCATAGCAAAAGGCAATGTGACAAAGCACTGCCTTATCTTGACTCTTCTATAAGTACTGTATCCCACCATATCATTTTCCTGCAAGATCATGGGGAGATACAAAAAGCAGAAGCTGCCATGAACACAGATAAACGTCCACTAAGAACAGGCAGGGCATGACTGAGATCCAACACAATGTAAGCTCCTTAACTCACGAAAAAGCTCCCGATGTTATGCAACTTGATACATGACTCATAAGTAGATTACACTGATCTGATTTAGCACTAACATTTTGTGACTTCCAGTTTGGAAATGGCCTGCATACTCTGGCATGCTTGTAGATAAGTTCCTACTACATGATAGTGGGTAGTAAAACATTTCATTTTCCATACAATTTAGGTATGCACTAAGTAGAGTTAACTGACATCTTCCTCTCTGTACTGCTCTATAGCTAAGTTAGAATATAATTTCACATATTTCAAGTCTAGGTAAAGGAGGCTTTTTTTTTTTTTTTCCTTAAAAAATGCATGATCTTTGCCTTCCTCTGACTTGTCATTCTGATTTTCTTCCTTTGAGAAAGTCCTTTTGAACTCTTTCCATACCTTCTTATATGGAGCGAAGGTATAAGTCTGAGCCTTAGACTTAACACCTGTTTTAATGACAGATTTTGTTAGCCAGCACTTTGCTCCTTGCAAACTTGAGCACAAAGATTTTTTCTACACCATCAACAGTTAAATAGACCTTATGTCCTACATAAGAACTCACAAGATGCATGTAGTACTTACAGTTCAGCTTATCTGAACTTACTAGAATATTTCTGAACAATTTTACATTCAATTAAGTAGAAATAAATCCAATCTTCCATCTTTATAGAACAGAAAGCGAAGAAGTGGTGGGGGATTAACCTCAAAAAAAAAAAAAAAAAAAAAAAAAAAAAAAAAAAAAAAAAAAAAAACAAACATGACTTGGAAAGGTGAAGAAAATGGTACAAAAGAAAGGATTACTGCCATCACTAATTTGACAAATTGAACATCAAATGAAAAATTAGTGCCATCATGGAAAAAAAAAAAAAAAAAAGGTATTGGTCACTTACGAGGGTAGAAAGTGAAACTAGATTGTATCTAAGTAAATTTAAGGCTCATGATTTTACATATAGACAGCACTGTTAAAAAGGTTCTTAAAATAGAAAATTTTCCAGTGGGAAAGGACTTACAAAGGTTGTTGAACTCAACTTGGAGACTACTGCAGTGCTGACCCAAAGTTACACAACTACACACAGTTAGAGCATAGTGTTCCATGCTGACAAGATATCACAGGACTAGTGTTGCTCAAATTACGTATCAAAAAACACTGCAAAAAGAAAAAGCTGCATTAACATTTATTTCATTCAGTGGTTTTTCTATGGAACTTTTTTTTTTTCTTCAAAGCTTTTTTTGGAGCTAAGAAACACGATGGAAGTACACAGGATGCTTTTACTGCTGCATCTTTACCTTCACGTTTCCTATTCTCAGCTACCGTTCTCTATAGCTTTGTGAAAGAATTTGAATCTTTCATTTGTACCAATATCTGTCAATACATCAACAAACATCAGAATAAAAGCTGAGATACTGTTATTAGTAAGCATGAAAGTACATCTCTGCCTATTGTCTTCCTGTTAGGGGGACTTAAATCTTAGTTTCCCACCTTGTTTTTGTGATTATATTCTCTCCATGTTTTCTACAGTATTTTTACCCATAAGTGTATTCGTGGTTTATAGTTTAATTTTTTTTTAATATATTTAACCCCATAACTGAAAACATAACCTAACTTCCAATTACACTGAGACAAAGTAAAGAACTGAAGTAACAGAAACTCAAAGCTAATTAAAATATTACTACTACTAAAACTACTGAAGCACTGGCCAGCCTTATGCAGTGGGCATTCTTACGTGCAAGTCTCAACTCATGCCCCTGAGGTGGAACGCACAAATTTCTAGATAGCACAGATACCTTCATATGATCACTGAATCATTACAGTTGGAAAAGACCCCTAAGATCACCAAGTCCAACCCAAACCCATCCCACCATGCCCACTAACCACATCCCTCAGTGCCAGCTATCCTTGAACACCCCCAGGAACAGTGACTTCACCACCTCCTGGGCAGCTGTGTCAGCACCTGATCACTATTTGGAGAAAAATTTTTTCCAAACATCCAATCTGATCCTTCCATGGCACAAAGTGAGGACATCACCTATCACTCTATTGCCATTACCTGGGAGCAGAGGCCGACCCTCACCATGCCACAACCTCCTTTCAGGGAGCTGCAGAGGGCAGTGAGGTCTTCCTGAGCTTCCTCTTCTCTGGACTGAACAACCCCAGTTTCCTCAGCCCCATAAGCCCTGTGCTCCAGACCGTGCAGAACTTCCTTGCGCTTCTCTGGATGAACCCCATCACCTCAATGACTTTCTTGCAGTGAGGAGCCCAGAACTGAGCGCAGCACACAAGAAGCAGCCTCGACACTGTCAAGTACAGAGGGACAACCACCTCCCTGCTCCTGCCGACTGCACTGGAGTAGTCTATTCCACGTACTGCTGAATACACTATAGAACTACCAAGAACTCCTGTCGTGGGAAAATTAGCTAAGCTTGTTCACTTATAGACACAAATACGTAAGAAAAAAAAATAAATCAGCATTTCTTTGTCAATCCAAATAGCATACATGACTTAGGAGCATTATACAGACATGATGCTAGTTGCTTCATTGCAGAATGCTACCTCCAGAATTATTTCTGGATGTACTCATGGACCATTAAAACAACTGTTTAAAAATGTACTGATTGCTCATGACTCAGGACCGTGCTAACAGCTTGTCATGAGCCCTTTGAACACTCGCATCGACAGCTTGCTCTTAAGCACTTGGAGAGGCAACAACTTGCACGCACAAAAGTCAATCCAGTAATTTCTATCATGGAACTGCGTGAATACCTTAGAAAGCCACTTTGGCTGAAGACAGTTTTGATGGCCCTCTCCCTTATTTTAGAGCTATGGGAGCCTCCCACATTAGTTCAGCAAATCATCTTAGTATTTTTCCCCCTAGCAAGAGCACATTTAGTTATTCTAAAAAAATTACAAGTATTACATAGTATCTGACATGAAGATTTAATTGTTTTGTCTGGTACAAACTGAGCAAAAAGGTACTGATGTGTACTTTCAAAAGGATGCACATTAGAGGAGGTCTGTCACAATCTTACTGAAGGAGAGAAGCACACTGACCAAATCACTCAGTCTGGAAACCCATCTGCCTTCTGGCATAGAAATGCTTGCCCTTCTTGTTTGAACTATGTTTGATAACTTGCTCCCTGCACTAGAGTAGGGAAAATAACAGGAAGGCAATTGATATCGGATTACTGTAGAGGACTCAAAGAGAAGATAAAGAGAAAATTGCATAGGAAGAGACAGACGGTAAGCCTAGCAAAACTAAGCAAATAAGCAAAATAGCGTCAACATAGGGGAGCAGTTTACTTCTCCTCTTTCTCACTGTCAAACACTGGTAAAGCAATATACGCACAAGAATGCATCATTTGATGCATTTGTATCAGCCCTGCACTTTTTTTGAATACAGGCAAGAAGCAGCAAATAGGTCCAGACCCACAGCACAACCAAGCACTCTGCAATCACTGCCACACAGGTAACAGGTCATTGAAAATAGCACTGCATTTAAAATTACACTCTTCTCCCAGGAAACAGTGAAACAATATTGGTGAATGAGAGAAAAATGACACAGTTTCCAGGAGACCCGACTACAACTACTCTTTGAAATGATTTTCATTTACTTCAGTAGCACACTTATTTTGAAATTTGATAGTAATCCAAAGAGGCAGAAAAATAGGGAAGGTTTAAAACACTACCCCTTTGTATTTTTCCTTATAACAAAGTGAAATAGTATTACAGTGCCCTCAGGTGGTGTAAATTCAATTCTGTCTTATTATCTTTTCTAAAAAGCTAGCTCTATAAATAATACCAGTTTTCAGAAAACTGAATGAATATGGAAGAAAGCTGCAAGGAAAGGCAAAGCACAGAATAAATATTGTTTCCAGGGAAGACTCTTCTTCAGTACTTTGCCAACTTTTTATTTTTATGAAGTATTTTTATTCATTTTTAATTGTCTGGAAAGAAGTCCAACAAATATCCTAAAGAAAACCTAAACACCAAAATTATGGGAACAAAGATTGCTGCAAGTAAAGATCTAGAAAAGAATAAAGCAAGAAAAGATGATGAATTCAACAGGAGCTTTTCAGAACAAAAGACAAGAGATGCATTAAAAGCAAATAAACAAAAAACAGGTAGTATCTCTTAAATACACATAATATAGCTTAATAGTGAAAAAAGCATAGATACAACAGCACATTTGTCATGTCTTGAAACTTACTGAATTTCTGCTACCCTTTTTATATAAGCTTTACAGAAGCTTTTTTTTGTATACTGTGGGGTAAGCAAAGGCAATGACAAGAGCCTTTTCCTGCAATACAGAACAGAATAACAAAAGGTGAATTGACTCACCCCTTCCAATGACTACCAGCTCAAAAGGAGTGTGATCTCAAGAGATGCAGCACCCTCAGCTTCTAACCCTTGAAGGAGAGAGCAGGGGCAGCTCTATCCTCCCCCACTTCCCACTTCCAAACTACCCCCTTATGTTACTTAGAAATGCCATACCAAATATTTTTGGAGGCTTATAACAGAATACCTTTAAAGGTATTTGGCTGCCTGGCTTGACAAAACGTGGAGCAAAGGCAATGACAGAGCCTTATTCTTAGACATAGGCTATAGAACAGGACAAAAGAACTGACTCACCCCTTCCAATAACTGGCAATAACTCAAAAGTGTGACCTCAGAGAGATACGGCTTCCTCAGCTTCTAACCCTTAAATGAGAGAGAAGATGGGTAGATACAGCCTCCACCCCTTCCACTCACTCAGGGGCATTGCTTGTACCTGGAGCTCCCTGGGTAAGCCACACATGATGAGCCACATGGTGCTCAACCATTGGTTCAAGCTGCGATCTGGCAATTCCACTGCACTTTCCAAAGGCTTTTTCACTGTGTTTCCCTAGTGTTCAATCTTTAGTGATGAACTGCATTTCCAACTTCAGGGAGGAAATTCAGTCCAAAGTAGTCTGTGTTCTTTATTTTGCATCTGTCCAGTACTTTATTTTTGTTACTAAGGATACCCACATAAAACAAATTTTATTTAGCTGTTCTGCTTCTAGGCATTCAAGATTACTCCAGTATTGTATGTAGTATAACTAAATATCTGCTGTATGTCCAACATTTATCATTGTCCAATGTCTCAAAGAAAATGTGATGAAGAACAGCATACCATCAGTAGAATTCCCTAATCAATCACAATTAAAAGGCTTTCCAGAGAGTCTGCAGTACTTTCTGCAGTACTGCAGCACTGCTTTTTCTATCAGGATACTCTTAAAGCAGTGGCCTTCCTCTTACAAGTACCAATTTCATCACTGAATTTGTGCACAGAAGACGTTAGGAGCCGTATCAGTGAACATGGTTCCAGCAGCGAATACTATCATAGCACAGCTTTGCCCTATTGTTAGACTGGTTTTGTTCTGTTGTCTTTTCTACAGACAGCCCAGAAAATCATAAAATCATTTAGATTGGAAAAGATCCTTAAAATCATCAACGTAATCACCCACCTAACTACCAAGTCCACCACAGTCCACCGCCATGCAGGCCCATCTCCCAGGTCTGTCCCGGTCCCATCAGGTGGGGCATCATCTGCACCACTCAGCTTAATGTCAGATGCAAACTTGCTGAAGGTGTCCACCTGGACACTGAGCCACCGACTACAACTCTCTGGATGCAACCATACAGCCAATTCCTTATCCACCCAGTAGTCCAACCTTCAAATACATCTCTATAATTTAGTGACAAAGATGATGATTGCTTTCTTGTATGTTTCTTCCATATTCACCCAGCTCTCTGAAAATCAGTATTATTTTGACTTTAGTGGACCTCACTGATCTACTATTCTTCCAGCTCCCCTTGGAAGAATTCTGATGTCCTTCAGCTTATGAACAGTCTTATCCTCTCCATACCAACTCAGATTTTTCTGCTCCAAAATTGGATCTTAATGCCTAGGACAGCAGAACAGCCGCTACAATACACAAACGTATTCCCTGAACAGCTCAGAAAGGTCATTTCCAGACTTCTAAGACCCAAGTGGGGAAAAATAAATTTGAATCCCACCCAATGTTCATTTTCTGTGGAAATCATACTTTCTACTCCTTTCACATGGCAGCTTAGGACACTCCCCCGGCCACACAGAAACTATGATTTACAGGAAATGTTGTATTGATTCTACAGTTTTCTAACAACTGACACCAAGATTTCTGAGGGTGGCCAAAAGAATTGCTATTATATCCGTAGCACTTACCTTTACAAACCATATCCTTCAACAACAACAACAAATATAAAACAAAACAAACAACCCAAAACAAAAACCGAAACAACAAAACCATTGCAAGCCTCTCACCTGGAGGCACCCCTACAAGCTTTCAACAATCTCTAATTACTACTTTTTTTTCCCCTCCCTTTTAAAGTATCTTACTTGTACATTCATTTCTCTGTGGCTCGGAGAGAATCAATAGTGCTTACAAGCACACTATTTATTGGCAATTTACTCCTGATTTCCCTCATCTAGGCTATCAATAGAAAGGCAATCTCTTTATGGAACTAATGACTTGCGGTAAAGTATAGACATCCATTTAATACAAATAAGGGCAAACGATTTCCCAGTCTTGGTTAGAAAAAAATAGAGCTCACAAGGGCTTATCTCACTTAAAAAGAGTAACTTGTAGCCTTCTTTCATTAAAAGGGTAAACTATTACAATAGAGCCAAGGGGGAAGGGGGGGAGATGGGTGGGAGAGGGAAGGGGAGGGTTGGGAAAGAAAAAGGAAAAGAAAAAAACAAAAACCCGACATTGCTGGAATGAGGTCTAGTAGGTAGTTGAGCCTGTTTTTTCCAAGGCAGCCTTCTTAGTAAACTAAACCACTGACAGAATTAAAGTGACAGGAAGACACAGCTTCCAGACAAAAAATAAACAGATATATCAAAGAGCTGTGAACTTTAACAGCAGTGAACTACTGAAAGCAGCACTGGCATTTCAGTCAATTGTAAACTGCAGTGCGTGGGCTCTGAGCACATGAGAAGGAAAGGCAGTGGTGCTGCTAATGAGCCCTTCATTTCAAGAAGGATATTAAGCCATAATAAAGCTGCTCACCTTGCCGTAATTAAGAGTGCATCTCAAGGGACAAGTGATAGAACTTGCTTCTTGATGTGCAACAATCAAATCTTCAGTACTACTGACAAAGGACACAAGACAACAAAATTTCCAGCGAGGAATTTCAGGTTGAACTCCTGGAAGGACAGATAACCTTTGGCACTGAAACTCTGTAATGACTCATCCATGACACGAGATGCAGGAAAAGATTCCTTCCAACCCTAGGAAAAAAAAAAAAAGAGTGTTAGAACATGCTCAAGTCTAAATATAAATGAGTGCTTTCTTGGCTTAATTTATAGAACCCTATAATGCAATATTCCAGTTAGAGAATATAATTAAGAACACAGAATTAAAACAAAATGGAAAGAGACTACAGCACAGAAACCATCTAGCCTAAACTCACAGACTTATAAAATCATATACTGGTTTGAGTTGGAAGGGACCCTAAAGACCATCCAGTTCCAACCCCCTGCTGCAGGCAGGGACACCTCCCGTAGCCCGGGTTGCTCACAGCCCCATCCAGCCTGGCCTTGAATGCTTCCAGGGAGGAGGCATCCGCAGCCTCACTGGGCAACCTGTTCCAGTGCATCACCAGCCTCACAGTGAAGAATTTCTTCTGACCTCTGTTCTAAATCTATCCTCTTCCAGTTGAAAGCCACTTCCCCTTGTCCTGTCACTACCTGTCCTTATAAGAAGTCCCTCCCCAGCTTTCCTGTCGGCCCCTTCAGGCACTGGAAGGCTGCTCCCTGCTGCCTTCTCTTGTGCAGCCTGAAGAGCCCCATGTCTCTCAGCCCGGCCTTGCAGGCAGGTGCTGCAGCCCTCGGATCATCTTCGTGCTCCTCCTCTGGACCCACTCCAGCAGCTCCAGTCCTCCTTGTGTTGGGGGCCCAGAACTGGACGCAGTGCTCCAGGTGGGGTCTCCCGAGAGCAGAGCAGAGGGGCAGAATCACCTCCCTCGCCCTGCTGGTCACCCTTCTCTTGATGCAGCCCAGGATGTAGTTGGCCTTCTGGGCTGTGAGAGCAACTGCTGGCTGTGTTGCATTGCAATCAGTCGGCATTCCCAAATCCTTCTCCTCAGGGCTGCTCTCAAGCCATTCTCCGCCCAACCTGTATCGAGGTATATGAGGTCAGTCGCTCTTCCTTTATCCACTGAGGCTGTAATTCCATCATAAGAGACTACCAAATTTGTACGACAAATCACCTCAAAATGGCTTTGTTTTTTTCATGACTGCATTACTACCCCCCAGCACCTCCCATTTCTAAGCATAGGGAACTTCCACAGGGATGCTGCAATGAAGCAGTACCACGGCATGAGGAATGTGGGAAGGCAGCATGGTTACAGAGACTCAGGATGGGTTTTCTGCTCTGTCACAAACTGTCTAAACAGGACATGAACCAAGAGCCTTTGTCCCTTGCTCCTACGTTTGCCATAACCAATAGAATAATTCAGCAAAGTACATCTGCGTGGAGTGCTGCCCTCAGTTCACCCTTCCCTGATCACTGTTTGGATGTGGAGATTCACATTTGCACTTTGGGATAACTAGCAGAGTAGGGAATGGTTCCATGCACCACAGACTTGTTATAGAGTCTACAAAGCAAGAGAGAGAACAAGCATTTGCACCCAATGAAAGTAAAACACAGGTTATTCTGTTCATAGCAGTACTCTCACACCTTTTCAGCTGCACAAAATCTACAAGAAAAAGTACTGCAATTTATGCACGGCAAATGGAAGCACAGAAGGGTTCATCAGAGCTTGTCTTAAGGTATCTGTGCTGTGGCGTATTTGATAATATTCCATTCTGAACACACAGGGATGTCTAAGTCTCAGACAAGCTTAATGTTACCAACCTCAGTTTTCCTGCACGTCCAGCTGTAAAAAGGGTACTCACAACTCCAGCACGGAACTACGTCCACACAAGGCACTGACTTCATTATCAAGAAGAGCCCAGTAAGAGGACATCATTGTCTGAACGGTGCCCCCGCGTCCCGCCGCCATGCTGTGCCGCGGGGCCGCTCCGGGGGAACACGCAGAGCCTCAGCGCCGAGCCCGGCACCCCGTGACCCCGACAGCCGCCGCTCCCACCCCAAGAGGAGCCACGACCCGACCGAGAGCCGCCAGGGGGCGCCGCCAGCACGCGCCGTGGGGCGCGGGACGAGGAGCGGCTGTGCCCCCCGGCCGGCGCTGCCGGGCCCACGCGTGACGGCCTCCAGGGAGCGGCCACGCGTTAACGCGCACACCCATGCGTCGGAGCGCCAGCGTTCTCACGTTAACCCAGCTCGGGACCTTACCAGCACTGAATTTACGTCTTATTAGAAACGTCTCAGACCGCTTGGTTCCCACCTCAAAACTCTCCTGGCAAAGCCATCAGCGCGGCGATGCCGCCAACAGCGGGAGGCCCCGGCAGCACGCGAGGTTCTGCCGGAAATGCACGGAGCGCCCGGGACCGGCGCAGTGCGCAGCCCCGGGTCGTAGAGAAGCGGCCGGGGCCGCGGCTGGTGCCGGGGAGGGGGGCCGGAGGTGCCACTTATAGTCCCACGGAGGTCACTGGGTGGCTCCTTCTGCGCCCCGCCTCCTCGGAAGGCCATAATGAAAGGCAGTGAACGAGTTCGGGAGTTCTGCGGGGACAACTGCACGTACTTCCACATGTGGAAAAAAACGGTGTCTTAGATTGCAGGGAAGTCACGGAACAGGAACATAAGCACAGTTAATTTGTAACAACTGCCGTCGGTGGCATGATCTGCTGGCCCACCCCACCGCGCAGTTTTATGGCGAGTACGAGGGGCTGAATGCTGGAGAGATTACGTGACCCAGAGGCCGAGAGCGGGAGGAGAGCCTCGAGACTGCCCACGAGACACTGAGTGCACACAGTGCCTGCGCGGTGCGACCCGCGAGAAAACGTCCAGAGTTTGGCGGGGAGGTCGGGGATTTGGGGAGTGGACACGGGCAACCTCCGGGACAGCGGCGGGCCGGCTGGGAAAGAATCCCGTCTCGTCCCATCCCGCCCGGCCGCGCACCGCCCTATCGGGGCCTCTGCACCTCCGCACAGCGAGGGCTGGCGGCTGTCACTCTCCTACCTCGGCCTTCGGTCCGTGCAAAGAAAGTGAGTCCCGGCGGGGGACGACGCCGACAGGGCCGGCTCGCGGGAGAGAGAAGACGCGCGGTGCCACCTCCCACAGCCCCGCGCCCGCCGGGACAACCGCACCGGCCATCGCGCCCGTAATGCTGGGGTGAGAACCCGGCGTAGCCCTCGCTGCTCTCTCTATTGGTGTTTACAACAGAAAACGTAACGCAGCAACGAAGTGGTTTATTGAACGTCCTTTGGAGCAGTGCCGTTGTTAACCCCACGTACGTACGTTACGCCTCAACGAGGACACACAACGAGCTGCTCTGCTGTGTCGTTTCTCACCTGAGCGCCCGAAAACAGAGCGCGGCTCGAGCTGGGACGGTTCCGTCCCGAATGCGCTTCGGCGGCACGAATGCGGCGGCATCGGGCTGAACACCCGAAGGAGGTCCGAGAACGGACACGGCCACATCCGAGCGCCGTGCCCATCGAAACCATTCCGCTCTCAGTCACTACGAACACTTTGACAAATATTAATTCCCCACTCGTTCATCAGTTAGCGATTATCCTATATTGGCGATGAATCAAAACACGTCAGAAGGCACTCGTAAGGCAAAGAACGCGTTACGAACCTGCTTCCAGAATTATTTTCGGTCCGATACCTTCCTTCCCGGACGGTGCGAGCAGTTCGGTCCGGAACGGCTCCGGCGTTCAGGAGGTGCCGCCATTCCCGCAGCGGTGCCGGGCGCGAGCAGAGCCGCCGCTGTCACCACATACGGTCCCGCGAGGGTCCCGACGAGTACCACAGCGGCGAAGAAAGAGCCGAGTATCAGCGGGAGATAGGCGCCGTACGATGGCCCCACTCCGTTCCGCGGCCCCGCGCTGGTCGAGGGGCAGCAGCCCCCGAGGCCCGGCCGCTCCGCGCCGAGGCGGATCCCCGCGGACGGCACGGGGCGGCGGGGCGGAGCGGAGCGGACAGTGGACGCCCCCCGCGCGCTCCCTCGGCTCCGGGGCCCGCCCGTCCGGCGCGCCGTGACGTGTCGCGGTAGAAGAGCTCTCCGCCCTCCGATTGGGCCGCGGCGGCAGCGCGGGGTGGCGGCCACCCAATAGACGCGCGGCTCGCAGGTGCCCGCGCGGTTATCTGCGCCCCGGGCGCGGCGCGGCCTCGGACGCGCGGGCGAAGGCGCGGAGCCGATCGTGCGGCGCCTACTGGAGTCCCGCGCGGCGTAGGGCCGCAGGCAGCCGGGACGTGGCGCGCTCCGCGCACCGCTCCGGTAGTGACGCTTCTCTACTCCCACCGTGCCGTCGGAGCTCGGTGCCGAGGTTGTTTCGCTCCGAGCAAACTTTGCCGGCGGCCGCTGCCCGCGACCCACGAGCGGAGAGAGGACCGTGCCGGCGCTCCTCGCACGGGGCCGTACCGCGAGCTTCGCCCCGCTCGGAGCAGGACCGGCGTCCGTGGATGACCGCCAATGTTAGCGGTGGGGCAGATGGATGCTAACCGGCAGAGCGCGTTCGTGCTGGGCAGCACGCCGCTGGCCGCGCTGCACAACATGGCCGAGATGAAGAGCTCTCTATTCCCCTACGCCCTGCAGAACCCCTCCGGCTTTAAGGCGCCGGCCCTGGGCGGCCTCAACACGCAGCTGCCCCTGGGGACGCCGCACGGCATCAGCGACATCCTGGGGCGGCCCGTGGGCGCCGCCGGCAACCTGCTGGGCGGGCTGCCCCGCATCAACGGCCTGGCAGCCTCGGCCGGGGTGTACTTCGGGCCCGCCGCCGTCTCCCGGTATCCGAAGCCGCTGGCGGAGCTGCCGGGGCGGCCGCCTATCTTCTGGCCGGGAGTGGTACAGGGCTCTCCGTGGCGGGACCCGCGCCTCACCTGTCCCGGTAAGTGCGACGCTGCGGGGCGCGCCTGGCAGTACCCCCTTCTTCCCCCCGCCCCGAGCCGCGGAGGGCGAGCGGAGGGCGGCGCGGACAGCTGGAACCCGCGGAACGCGGAGGTGGCTCCGCACCGTGCCCCTCTCCGGAGCGGCGGAACCTCGGGGCAGACCCAATCCCCCTCCTCAGTCCCCCCATCCCGCTCCTGACGGAGCTGTTTTTTCTCCGTTTCCAGCTCAGACGGGAATGGTTTTGGACAAAGACGGGAAGAAGAAGCACTCGCGGCCGACTTTCTCGGGGCAGCAGATTTTTGCTCTGGAGAAAACCTTCGAGCAGACGAAGTACCTGGCGGGGCCCGAGCGAGCGCGGCTCGCTTATTCACTGGGGATGACAGAGAGCCAGGTGAAGGTAGGTCCCGCCGTCCGCTCTCTTTTGCACTCAGAACCGTGCCGCTGCCACGCGGGGCTTTTTTTTTTTTTTTTTTTTTTTTTTTTTTTAAGTCGATGATAATTTAAATTACACCATTCGGATACTGAACAGATTTTTTTTAGTTTATTTTCTACGTAACTTACTTCGTGCTTAACGCTCATTATGCTGCAACCGATTAAAAAATTTCCCTATATGAATTCATCGCTCAACGTAGCCCGTAGACGCTGCTCGCAGTGGGCTGCTCCGGCGGCCGCTGCTCGGCACTGCTCAGTGCGGAGCCGCGCGGTGTTTTGGCAGCGGTGTTAGGAGCCCTGAGGCGCGGACGAGCTCTGCCCGTAGCCGTGCCGCTGCCGGCGCCGCGCTGCTTCGTTCGCGGGGCCAAGACGAGTGACCCCAGCGTGTGGCCGCCATCCCCCGCGGGGCCGGGGTGGGGCGGGAGAGGCGCGGGGCCGGCCGAGCTGAGCGCTCCTCTCGGGGCCAGGTGTGGTTCCAGAACAGACGGACCAAGTGGCGGAAGCGGCACGCGGCAGAGATGGCCTCGGCGAAGAAGAAGCACGACTCGGAGACGGAGAAGCTGAAGGAGAGCTCGGACAATGAGGACGATGACGAATACAACAAACCACTGGACCCCAACTCAGATGATGAGAAAATTACGAGGCTATTGAAAAAGCACAAATCCACGAACCTCGCCCTCGTCAGCCCCTGCAGCACCAGCTCGGACACGTTGTGAGTGGTGCGGCTGGATGTTGAAGTGGTGTATTGTACAGCCCGAGATGTATGTGAAATGTATATATTTTTTACAGAATAAGTTATGAAATTATTTTCTTTCTCATCGATGTAAATTTCAGAGGAATCTTTACGACTTCTTGGTTTTCCTTTTATGTCCCTTTCAGGTTCGCTCCTCTCTCTTTCAGCTAATTCCTGCTCCTAACAATCAGCGTTTGTCAACGTTTTGTAAGGAGCACAAAACCCCAGCGTGGCCACTTTGTACATAGTGAACTTCAGATTTTGTGATGTATATTTCTAGTGTAAAAACGGCGTTTTCTTTCACTCCCTCCCTCTGCTCAGGGGTTTGGCGGTTTGATTTCTTCTGCCTCCGGATTTTATGCTTAATAATATCAAAAGAGGGGGAAAAAAAAAAAGCGAGAGAAAAAAAAAAGGACACCTGATTTTAAATTGGATTAATGCTGTCGTCTCCACACGGGTTGGAAAGACTTCGTATAAATCAATAAATTATTTAACACGCTTTGCCTTCAGCGCGCTTTCCACGGTGGTGCCGCTTTTTGCTCAAACCGGGCAAGAGGGGCCGCACCTCCGTGCTGCGGGAATCGCAGCTGGACGCGGGGCGGGGGAGCTCGGGGCCGGGCTGCCGCAACGCTCCGGGGCCGTAGTGCCGAAGGACCGCCGTCGGGGAGAATCTATCCGCTCCGATCCCGTGGCAGTCCACGGGCGGGGATCGGGCAGCAGCGCTCCGCAGGACGAGTTTGGCACGGCGGGGCCGGGGCTGAGCCGGGAAGGTCGAGTCCGACAGCGGCGGCGGGAGCGGCGTTCGGTACAGCGTGCCATTCTCGCGTACAGTGGCTGCCCGCAGCGGGAACATACGGGTGGTGCGTGGGTCTAAGAGTGCACCGTGACACTCGGGGTCGAGGGTCAAACTGCACCGGTACGGAAAAGCGGCCACACAGCTGCGGCAGCTGCGGCGTTTGCCACGGGGAGCGGAAGGCGAAGCCCGGACGGCGGCCGCACTGCGGCCACCGAGGGCAAAACCGCCTCGAGCGCGGCGGAGACCGTCGCCAGCGCCATCTCCTCCACCGCGAGCCTCGGTCCGCAGCGCCCGCATCCTAGGCTCGGGACCGCCGCGCCGTCAGCCCGACGTCATTCGGAGGCCTCGCAGCCGCCCGGCGCTTTGCTGTCCTCGAGCGTATTCGAGGCCGGGCGGGTGCGAGGCAGCTTCACGGTCGTTCTGCTTCAGTTCGACTACTTTTTTAAACGAACGAGACGCGATTTCTGCCTCTGAGCTGCTGCGCGGCAGCCCGAGGCGGTGCCCGAGCTGCGGGCCGCCTCCCTCAGAGCTGTGCTGCGCTCCCGAGATGCGGAGAAGCAGCAGCCCCGCGGAGCCGCCCCGCGCTGTCCGCTGCGCAGCGCTTCTCTCAGGGACGGGAAGAGCGTCTCCCGCCCGGCTGCCGCAGCGCAGGGCAGCGGGGTCCGCGTTCCCCCTCACTGCCGCCGGCATCTGCGGGACCCCGCCGTGCCGCCCTACGGACGGAGTCGATCAGATTTAGAAATTAATCTCCGCTTCTGTTTTGGTCACCGAGACACGGCGTCGGCGCCGCGACTGCCCGACTCTCGATGGAGAACGGCAAGATCAAAAACACCCACCCCGAAAGCGGGGAACAGTTACTCCCGTTACCGCTCCTTATTTCTTAGAACGAAACGCGCCTCGCGGAACGCACGATATGTACTGGCTGTGCGCGCCTTTCACAGGACGAAGAACACGGAACCGCAGCGCTCCGTCCCGGGCCGCCCCGGCGGCTGTGATGGGAGCGGGCCGCTGTTCCGCGCCGGGGTCGGTCGGGGCTCTGCGCGGGGAGCGGCAGCGGAGCGGTTCGAGCGTTGCTCACCGGAGGAGCTCCGCTCGGTGTGGGACGGAGCCCCGACGGCCCCGCAGACTGCGCCTTTTTTTTTAATTATTATTTTTTGTTTGCTTTTAATGTTAAATTTGCATTTTATGAATTTCTATGCGTTAAATTTGAGACTCTTTCAACTCCACAGGTTACCGTGCCGGGTCACCATGTTACTGACTGCTGCAGATGGGTTGGGACTATTTAAGGCCTCGCAGTTTATAGCTCTGCTGAATTTATCCATCAATGAGGCTTCAGCCTGAGTTTGAAGGCAGTCTTCTTTTTTTTTTTTCTTCCCCCCCCTCAAACACAGAGATAATCACGAAGCACTTTACGGTGGCATATTTATTGAGCTACGGAGACTGGCATCTCATCAATAGCTCATAAAGCTGTACGTCTCCGTATGTGAACACTCCAATACAGAGCACTCAACGCCTTTTTCTCAGTTTGCATTATGTTTTGATTAACACCACAAGTATGTTCTCTTATATGGGTTTTCACTCAAAAAATGACCCTGTTAATTGGCAGGAGATTAAAAGGTAACTCATTAGTATGGAATCTAACAATTCAATCATTTCCCAGCAATCCGCGATGCCTGCATTGAAGGGAGAGACACACGAACGTTCACCATGATCAGTTTTATTGCTTGAGAACCATAGTACTCATTTCTAAAGGCCTTCGAAGTTACCATGAGTTGAGTTTGCTTAAATAGAATTACGGTGTGGTTATAATGCAACATGGCACAGTAACAATACAGAGCTGCAGACACCCTTTGAGCAGCAGTACTCAGTAGGAACAGTACAGATTGAACTGTTGAGAAAACATTCTGCAAGCAGACACCAAATCATTTCAATGGTAGTGATTTATACCAAAATCCAGCATAAATCTAATGCCATCACGCAGTCCATGAACTCTGTAGTGTTCTAAATTAAATCAATAAAACATACATTTGTGTTTCATCAACAGACTCCCTAATCACCTTTTAATGTTGTATTTAGTGGTGGAGAAAAATGTTACTAACACGATGATCCCGACAGCTGCACTGAGCTGCCAACCAGGGCAAGTTACGGTCCTTTTTCCTTCCTTTAGCACTGTATGTATACAGCCAGCGTCCAACAGAGTTGCTACCTGAAGCAGACCATTAGTTTCTCCTCCCATACTGTTGTTGTTTTAATACAGAATACTTGGCACCATAAAACAGTAACAAAGGACAGACAAAAACAGTTTACAAAATTCTGGAAAGTTACACCCAAACCTAGCTAAGAACTTCACATTCAATCCTTAATAGTACATAGAAAGAAGGGATTATAGGAGCAACAAAGTGAAACTGCTAATATATGTACTATAGAGTAAGCTATATATCCGTATCGAGGATGGCACTGCTATATATTATTTATTATATAAATGTTGGTTGTTGATATTCACTAACTAAACCTGCTACGGCTCCAACACTACTGCTGATATGGCACTCTCAAGCATTCATATCCGAAAGTATATTTAGCATAAGTTTTGGTCAGGTTTATAAATTATTTATATATCTGTGTATATATACACATACATACATATATATACACACACATATGTATGTATAGAAAGCAGCTGCTGTGTGATTCAAAAACCATGAAACATGGCAGTATAGTAAATAACTTGAGAAAAGAATTATAAAAATGAAAAACAAAACACTAGAACTAAAACACAAACCATAAGCCTTGGTCGACAAAGAAAATACCATTTAAAACCATCGATATCTCCATCTATACAATCCAATGTACAAAACCCCGAAGTGGTAAAGATAATATAATGTCAGGCATGACACCTATAAAAGTTTAGAATATGTTGAATTAACTTTTCCACATCATCGACAAACACTTACTAAAAGTTGAAGGTTGTGAAGTCTAAAATACATAACATCTCTGCTGTCTACTTAGAGTTTTGGCAACAGAATCGTGACATACATATATAAAAAATAATTCCACGTTTCTACTTGATGTCACATGAACATACAAGACAGTGAGGTATGTGAGGCTTTTCTCAAACAGAGTCCAGATGCTGAAGCATAGTGTACGATCAGCAGTCTAAGAATGTGGCACTCAGGATGTATCGACACGGCTGTTACGGGTATGTATTTCTGGATGCTGCCATTCCTCCCCTCCTCGCTACAGTGTTGTTTCATGGAAAATCTTCTCGTTCCGAAGGCATCTTTTTCCTGTTGCAGAATTGGCATTTTTTTAAAAAAAGAAAAATAAACACAGGGGCAATGATGTAGAAAATATAAACGTAAAGGAAAAAAAAATGATATTTACCACCACATCACTGCACGACACAACACTTGTGCACATTTGCAATAGGTTTACCTGCCCCAGCAGCTATTCGAAAGGACAGGAACACAGGCTGCAGCAAGTCAGGAGAAACAGGAGTTACACATTGAAAAATCTTTCTTTTTCAAACAGTAATAAACACACAAGAACAACCCTACGACTGGAAACAAAGCAGTGCAACGATTTCTTGGATTAACTGAATGACAAAAAGCACGAGAGCTATCGCAGCTCTCTGCTCCCACTGAAATCCAAGGGACCATTTCCCACTGATTCCTGCAGGTAGGGCTTCCCATGCACCTCCAACCTATCACAGAATCAGCTCAGCTGAGCAAAAATCCATGTTCAGTGCAGCAGTGACAGAAGAAACAAATACGATCGTTTTTGCAGTGTCTGTCAGCCACTGACACACCAAACTTTTAATTTGCTGCAGAAGCAGTAAACCTCTGCATCTTACATTGGGATCACATGTTCCTTAAGTGCGGTCTTAGGTAAAAAAGTGCTCTGTCTCAGAAGAACATTGACCACGGCAAACAGAAGTACACAGTTATCAATTTGGATTTATCCATATATTTATCCGCATGTATTTACCCACCACCCACCCCAGAACGACCATTCGGGAGCTTTAACACCACCTCTAGCACAGAATACCCCCACTGCTGCACAGCTGTGAGCTGAGCAAGTTCCAAGCTGGCTTTTTCTGAAGGTACTCAATCACAAAATTCTGCAGCTGCCATCAGAAGTCCCCTCCCACTCCCTGACTTGGCACTTCAAGGAGAGCAAACACTCCATTTTTCTGCAGTTCTGCCTCAGCTTTTCCTCTGATATCCTCAGCAGAGCTGTCTGTAAAATCCCTTTCTTTTTCTTCACTGAAACAACTGTTACTTATTATAGAATTCAATATTCTTTTTTCTTACATGTTGCTTAAATACGGATCTGCCAATATGCTACTTTATGGGTAACTGGCTGGGTTCCACATTAAATTTAATGATGTAGCAGAAGCATTTTTTGAAAACCGGAAGAAAAAGATTATGTTTTACATGGATAGTTGTAAGTGTGCACACATCAGTTCCTTACTCATTTTGTATAGTATCATATTTTCTTTCCAGCACACACCATCCTCCTCCTTGTTTGGTTTCATACAAGTATCTGCTTCATTGGCTGATTTTGGCTGAATTCAACTTCAAAATAATCCCAAGGCTTCCAATTCAAATTACCAAGTTGAGGAATTACTGCCTTACATGTAAAATTAAAAGAAACTATTGCACACATTCCCTCCCTAATAAGAAAAGAAAACAACAACAGAAAGTTTTGTTTATTTACCTTGTGATCCCCCATGCAGACGTTTGGCCCAATGTGGTCATATATTACAATCTTCTCATCATTTTCTGACTAGTTTAAAAAACAAACAAACAAACAACAACAAAACCACCAACAGGAATAAACAAGAGCCGTCAGTTCAGCTGTCCTCCAGTTTACAGAAACAGGGGAATGGGGTGCTACAAATAATTCAGAATGGTTTCTGAATGAGGACGGTTTATGGAATCACACAATTAGGGGACAGAGTCACAGAACAGGTGATGCTCACACAGTAACACATCTTTTCTCGGCTTTTCCTGAGAGAGACTTGCAGAAAGAATCTTTACATTCAGTACTGACTGCAGCCATTTGTACACATAAATTAACTCATGAAATCACAGTGCCCACTCCTTGCTTCTGGGGCCTTAAGAAATGTTAGAGACTAACATTTGGATAGATTAAGTTAATCTTTCCTTAGGTTTGCATTCAAACCTTGTGCCTGCAGAACGCAGCCCACTGCACTGCCCGCTTCCTTTTAAGAGCAGCACACAACTGTATGCAGTTGGCTAGGATATCTCTCTGTTGCTCTTTGAATTCCAAGCAATCCATATTGCCCCATGGGATGAGTTTATTTCCTCACACAGTTGATTTTAAATGTTCAGAGATACAAATTATTTACACTTTAGGAATACAATCTTCTATCAGTTCCATGATATACATTCCTTTCTTTGAAAAAAGCATTATGTGATTTTGGGAAAATCAGCAGGAAATGACATATGATATTCCTCCAATCTGCATTATGAATTGCTTTCATTTTGTTCTGTGCTGAATCCTTACACACTCACACACTGACTTCTTTAGCATTTGTACTTTCACGGGTCATAAAATGCATTCATCTTTCAGCCATTCGCAACACAATATAATTTTCAGAATGTTTTGTTTCTCCAGCACAGCACTTCAGGAATAAACACAAACACATTGCCATACACGGCAATTTCTTATTATACTAAACATTTTCTACCAGCTAATTCAGTCTGCAATCTGCACACTCTGAAGTCTCTCATACAACCACAGGCGATGCTCTTTAAACTGGCTGGCAATACTAATTTATTTAGTATGAAACAGTCAAGACTTTCTCATCTGTAATCAGTCAGGTCTGACTGGGCAGTAACATTCCATAAACACCAGCATTTTGGACTATAAAGTTAAAACTGAATTATCTTTAATGCAGTAAGGAAGCTTAAGGTCAGATTTACTTTATAGCACGGTTGTCTGCCAAAAATATAAAAACATAACCTTCTGCATTGTATGCATGAGCCCTTTCCAATATTTCAAGATCATAATGCCACTAGCATCGGAAGTGGGGATACATTCATCAAAAGCGACTTGATAATTTACAAAGGCAGCATAAAATTGTGGATTTTCAACTGCATAATCTTTGGACAGATAAACAAATTACAGCGGTGCACAAGCAGAAACAATATACACTTGGCTGAGCATTCATTACTTCACGCTATCAGGCGTCAACGCAGCTCCCTAGCAGTGGGCAACCTTTGGTGTTTTAGGGCTCAGGAGGCATAAAATAACATGATGGTGAGGTAACCGACCATAGCATGATAGATGATGTTGCATGAAAGCTGTTCACAGCCCCATGTCTGTACAATCTGTAATGCCTACTGTGTAGCAGAGCCCACTGTACAGCGTGGCAACTTGTGCATACTGTTCTTTCTTCACATAGGGTTAAAAGGCAGCTTTACAATTTCTGTTTGAAATAAAATACAGATCTGCCAAGGCAGAAAAATAAACTCTTCATTTGCCTGTAAGAATTAACACTACCAAACACCCTCAGAAGAATTTCCAATACCTAACTGGAACACACCAAAAATATTTAAAAATTGATATTGATATAATTAATGAAAAGTGATACGGTTTAGTGCTGGTGGTGGCAATGGTGATGAGGAGATGGTTGGACTAGATGATCTTATAGGTCGTTTCCAACCTTGTGATTCTATGATTCTATTCTATGATTCTATGATTTAAATTTCAAGGATTTATTATACTGTAATTAGTTAATTAAAATTTGCTTTTTGTTTCCTAAGTTCCTTCCTACACACCAAGGCGTAAGGTTCTGCAGTGAAATACATTCTCAGTGGCAAAGCAAATGCTGATGGCTGCACAAAACCACAGAAATGAGCACCGCCATTTCACTGTTTCCTCTATTGGTTCTTTTCCATTTAATATATTCAATAAATTTTATGAGCCACAATTACAGTTTATTTTTGATCCAGATAAGCTAACTCCTTCCTTGGTATCAGCTCACAGAGTTACACACCCATGCCTGTTTGGCTTCCTTCATATTTGTAGTTTTGCACACACGTTTCTGGAAATGTCCCAGACGGCACGCTCCTGATTTGAAAGTACAAAACTGCAGTGAAAACACAGCACGCAGTTTTAAAACGTAAGCTCTGAATGATCCAGCTGACTGCATTTCTGTTCCACTGAGACCAAAAACTGGCTAACTGACCTCACAGCTACTAACTTCTTTAATGCTCTACCTTTGTTTTCTTTTGTTTAATTTTCTCCCATTATATCCAAGTTATACCCCCCAGATAATCTGAAAGAATTCCTTTCCCTCTGTACTGTTTACACTCTTCAAGCCTTTGTGTACACTTCTATCTCCTTATTCATAGTTTAAAAAAAAATCTTGCCCCATTGGCCACTCTTTCCATGGTTTTAATCCTTTGTTCTTGAGGAATTCCAGGGGCGCCAGGCACTATCTGTAATATTTTGGGTAGAGCCTCCATTTTTCCTATTCTAGTTCTGTAGAAGAAGATCGAATGACTTTGATTCTGACATTACTGTTCTTACTACAAAGCCTATATTCCTCTTGGCTTTATAATGGTTTTTCATTAAGTTCCGTAATACAGGCATTGTCTAAAATTTTAGGTGAAACTTCAAGATATCATGCAGACACATACATTAAAACGTGTGAGGAAGTATGCTGGACTGAAATGTGAGTAGCTACATAAAAATGTTCTCAGCCTTTCAGTGAGTTATATACTGCAAAGCAAACAGTCTAATCACGAGGTAAATAGCCCTGATGGGAGAGAGAACAGGAAGGTTATAAACTTCAGGGAACCAAGTTTCAAGGGTTTCATTACTTTAAATGGAAGAAAAAAAGATTTATATGCAAAGATTACTTCCTGTTAAACTGTACTGGTTATAGAGAAAAATACAGATAGACAGATGACTTTGGGCAATTTGGCATTTGTAAAACTGTTACGCACGTGACAGGTAAACAATCTGGTCAGCAAAGCAGCCGCAGTGCAGCAGAGCTGAGAAGTCACAGCACAGTCCTTTCTGCATGGCAGTTATGGCCACTGCTCGCACAGCGGGAGGGATCTCACACAGAGCAGAAAGCCACGGCTGAGATCTCCTCATGCACTGATTTCCCGATGGGTTTGGGGTCTGTTAGGAACTGACAGCACAACAGAACAGATCTCCATGTTCTTGCCATGACCAAACACACACAGGAAAAAACAGAAGCAGCGCATGTTGGCACATGTAACTAGCTCATCTGGTTCAGTGTCTCTACGGAAAACAGGAGAGCAGAGCAAAGTAAAGGAAAGAGACAAAACAAGGGACCTGTAAGGCTCCTCCTGAACTACAGTTAGATCATTTAGCCTTGAATAGAGCATCACTAAGCTTATCTGACCTCTAGGCACTGAAATCCTAAGAGGAACCGTATATTCTAAAAATGGTGCAAAACAATATTTCTAAACTCTGAGAGAATGTCTAAATTTACACCAACCTAATTGGTATACCAGAGTTAGGAGCCTGTCTGCTGTAGGCTGTCCTTCAGTGGACAGTGACAGAACATTTGACCCACATAGGGCCGAACACATTCTTGAGAAATGCAGTTCTCAGTATCAACAACAGAGGGAATCCATATCTACCACGCTTTAACTCAGGAGCTCAAGCTGTTCCTTCACAGACTTTTCCTTCAATAACATCCTTCCTCAGTGGGAGCCACTCCTGGCTGCTTCTGTCTGCCTCTGTGTTGAGTTTTTATTATGACAGTCCTGCTATTACCTTATTCCCTATGTTACTTACAGGGGGCTTGACAGCGAGACTAATGGAGGTTATTGATTCATTTTTATTCTTTTTTAAACCAGGCACGGTTTCCCAGCGCGGTTCAGAAATGCCACAGTAGGGCACTGACAAATGCAGCCCTGACAAGCTCTGAAGTGTTATAGGAGAGCAAATCGTCAGTCAGCACTGGAACTCAGACATCAAATGAAGCATTGTGAAAGCCTGTGCTTTGGTAACTGTCCAAGGGTTAATTGGGACAAATCCAGATTCTCCAATGGGAAGCACTGAAGTTTAATAATTCTGTATGTGCTGCTACCAGCTTAGTGAGGGTTTGCCTCTGGTCAACCGAAAATTCAGGGCTACGCAGAAAGGTATCAGCCGTACCTAACCTTGTTGAAGTAAAACAGAATCACAGAATCACAGAACTGTAGGGATTGGAAGGGACCTCCAGAGATCATAGAGTCCAACCCCCCTGCCAAAGCAGGTTCACTACACCAGGTGGGGTGTGGGGACACATGGGGGAAGCAGTACAGCTGCAGATCCAAACTTACTTTCAGAATGAGCTCCTTGGCTGAGTGGGACATCAGGATCCTGTCACACCAGGCTGGACATCGTGTATTCATGTACTGCTTTCCCTGGGTGGAGTCCTCGCTGTATGGGTAACTGCAAACACATTGTCATCACAACAGTCAGTAGCCTCCTGCAAACATCCTATAACCTCAGGCTCAAACAACAACACTAATCAAGAAAATTAATTGGCAAAAAGCAGCCCCTTTGAACATCTCACACAAAGAAGCTGATAAAACAGAAGTTATGTCATAGGATCACTATGAATGTACTCTGGGGTCTCCAGCAGGTTCTGTTTTAGCTTTAAAACGCAACAAAATGTTTATTGTGACCTGCAGAACACCCTGAAAATTAACTCTGTTTATCTCCGGAGTACAGGCCTGGGAGAGCCGAGGCTGAAGTCACTGAAAGCAATGGTACTGGCAGCCTCAGGTTCAACCGTCAGGAGGCTGTGTCCAAAGCTTTCTTTGTGAGTGGATCGTATCCAAGCCTTCTCACTGCTTTAATACGATGGACCTTTGAATTTGATGCTCACTGGTTATGCAGTAAGGACCACTGTTTTCCCAGACCATTTCCAGAATGGTACGGGTATGTAGCCAAAGGGGCTTGGAGGAGGTCCAAAGGGGCTGTGAAAGGCTCAGTTTCTTGCATACTGGACCTGAATTAGCTGAACTCCAAATAAACATACTTAAAAACATTAAGCTGGTGCATATTACCTACATGCGTGCGTGTATTTAAAATACAGATATCTATATTTTATCCTGCTTGTGGTTGAATTCATAATGGAAATACTGAGGTTTTCAGGACACGTGTTGAAATAAAATTTCTGGGATGTAACCAGAGGGCTTGCATGCTTGAAGAGAAACTTATTTACCACCCTACTTGCTGTGATGCTCTGAAACTGAGACATTTTGCTTTCTACCAAATAAGTTTACAAGCTACATTGCCATTAAAAAGATTAGCCATGGCAAACATCCAAGGAAAGCATACTGAATGTACTGGAACAAACCAGTGATCTCAGTACCTTTTCCACCTCATCAAACCTAACAAGACTCATTTTCAAAACATATTATGAGAATTCAATTTGCTGCTTCACTGACATACAGAAGTACAGCTTATTTCTGAGCGTCTGTAAGATATTTTGATGATGTAATACTATTGGTAGCAGAAGCTCTTTGTCTGCAATTTAAGGGTTCACCTTTTCTGGTAACCCTTTTTTAGTTACTCAGGAATCCTATACAACTGGAGCTACTGTTTATGATAGGAGGTTTAAGAATCAATCATGTTTCATACAATCCTCCCTTTTACAGTATTAACTGTACAGCTTTTAAGATAAGATGCTCTGTACTTGGAATGATCTGTTACCGCTATGTTAGAGTGCTTCATTCAAGAGCTTAAATTCTGTAAAATGGTGTTCATCAATTTGCTTTATTCATCTGAATATTTTCAAAGGGTGAAAACTTTTGCCAATTTTTCAAGGTCTCTAGCGCTGATCACCCGGTCAAGGAGGTATGGTCACTTAAAATATATCTGACCCATCAGCATTCATGCCCAATGGCTAGGGCAGAAATGAAGATAAATGCTGCAAAAGCTATCCAGACAAAATCATCTGTAGGTAATAATTTCATATGCTAAAATGAGGCAAGATCTTTTTATAAGCCAGCATCTGTCCCTCAGGCTAGAAGTGTGACAGCATTCTATCTTGACAAACTCCAGTGACAAAGGCTTCTCTCTGCACACTGCCTTATCTTTGTCTTGTGCCAGTCTCACTCCTGCGAAATGCTGACATAGATATAACAAAAAAAAAAAAGTTATCTGAATTCACCCCTAAGAAGTAAGGAAAATTCTTTGCTCTCCCCCTTCATGCTCTAGATGGGTCACGTATGCTTTGGAATAAGCAGATTCTTTTTGTAGATTGTCTCAAAAAGTGACCTAAATATGATTCTTGAAATTGCCAGGAGTGATTCTTTTCGCAGCTTGGCAGGTTTTGTGGACAGGGCAGCTTAGTTCATTAAATGTACTTATCTTAGATAGCTTTTTTTTGCAATTAAACACTCTATCAGAAATTTCTGGCATAAGACTGCCACTGAATAAAAATTAATGAAACACATCACTGAACATACAGCATTCCACAATACAACTTTTCCAGTAACATACATTCCAGTACATGTCTCTGTCATCCCATTCCGTGGTTAAATGAACAGTGGGATTAGAACACTGCAAGTGCTTCCTGATTCCTTCCTGAATTCAGTCTTTTTCTTGGGAGCTCTGAAGCTTTTCACTTGGTTGGAGCACTCATAAGGGTATTCTTTTCTATGGATACTGTGCCATCTTACATCATTTTAGCTTTCTCTCTAGCTGATGTGATTTAAAACCAGTCAATAAAAGCAATCAAAGGAGGAGACAGACAGATGCACGAGCATCTCAGGAAACTCAGCTAATGATTCTGTGTTGCCCTAATAGAAAGATATTGCAAAATACAAAGATACAAAAGAAACCAAACTACCCCAAACCTCAAAGCTGCCACACACAACAGCAATCATTTTCAGTCTTGTACACATCTGTCACAAGAATGCAACCCTTGGTATGCTCCTGGCACCTCCTGCAAAAACAAGTCTTCTCAGGTCAGCAGGCTCGAGCCCACAACCACGCAGGTTGCAGACTGAACAACTCAACAACGATAACTAAAAAGATGCACGCGTTTCAGAAAAAGCAGGATATAAATCACAGCACTCACGTTGCTTCATCTAATCCAGCAACTGCCCAGTAAGTACAGATTCAGGATGGCACTCAAAAAACTGGAAAACATTTCTGATGACTTCACTGGGCTGACTATGCTAATACAGTTCTGTTCGATTATTAACTTTTTGTTTTCCCTAGGGTGCCTTCACAATTCATTGCCTCTCATCTTTTTTTCAGCCCTATTTTCTTACCTGCTTCTTTAAAATAGAGCGTAAATAGTTACATGTAAATTTATGCAAGAACTGATCTGTTAATACACAACTTCCAAAAGATATTCAGCGTAGGACTGTCTACTACCAAGTACATCCTTATAGCTTTGCTTTCTTTGATATCTCCAGCTCCTTTTAACACAGCCATTCCAGGCTGGTAAGGAGCTCACAATTCTTGGTTAAAAACTCATTTAATTACTAAGCAGATTTTTTGATCTATGAATTGTATAAAGAATAACAGATTTGACAGAAATAATTTTAAGGACTCTACATCTAATAGCCAAAAATTGAGAGAATCTTGCCAGGATTGAGTGTTATCAGTCTTGACCATTGAAGCTCTGGCTGTGGTGGAGAAAAGGAAGAACCAGCTCATTTGGCCCCATGGCTGTATGAAGAAATTCCTTTTTTTTTTTCCTCTAGCCTTCTGCCTCAGTCACCATCTATCTGGTGTTACACACACAAAAAAAAAAAAAAAAACAACCAACAATAGTGATTTTGGTAACAGCAATTGTTCATGTAAAAATGATGGCATAACAGAAAAAGGCCTCCTGGGTATCACTGAAGCACAAATGATTACCAGATACGGTGCTAACACTTGTGTGTGCTATATGAGTGGGCACACTCCCTCATCTCAGCATTCAATACAGTTACTTGGTGGTTTTGCACGCAGTATATTCTATATATAAATGGACATATGAGGAAACCCAAATGGAATAACTTTTCTGCCCTGTTTAAAACAGCGGCAAAGTTGAAATTTAGGATGTTGACCACTCACATCAGCTGAATAGCTAGTAACAAAATTAGTTTGTTGTTGTCTATATATGCCAGCCAGCAGAGAGTTACACAAAGTATCCTTTGACTGTATATGTTCTGAATAATGGATAGACAGGCAGTTCTGGAGCTGGACCATTCACACATGCGGCTTAGATAATCTGTCTCCAATCCTCAGGATTTACTTCTCAAGATATTCCTTCTGACCACCTTTCCACCTTATTTCACAAACATTTATGCACTAATTAAAGCAGCATCATTAATATAATCCTGAATGCTGTCAAAATCTAAAGGCACACTTTAAGGATTTGTCAACAAACTTTGTTGATTAGGAACAGGGTGTCAAATGAGCTACTGACATTACACTTAATAAGGATGAGAGCTACTTGGCACCTGTTGGTGAAAATAAAACACAAAGAGTGTCAGTAATATTCCTTCACTACTGCTGTTGACAAAAATGATTGTCAAAATGATTGGACACCTTTACAAAAATACTTACTGCAGGGTGAAAAGTCTTCTGGCATCATATACCATCCTGTCAACAGCGCCTTACCTCAGAACACAAGCCAACAATAGCATGTATATAAATGCCTCCTTAACTTGCATTTCCAGTTGGGAAAAATGCTCCTAATGAACTCTTCTTTTGTTCAAGAAAGGACAAAATGTGTTACAGAGATGAGTGAAGAGTCTTTTCGAACAGGAAACAATTAACTCACTTTGGAGCATTATCACCTATAAAGCTGTCTGTCACAAACAGCTCTGCTGTCAGCTCAGTTTTGCTCACAGCCAACACCGTGAGCGTGCCCTGCTGCTGACAGTGCGTTTTGGTGCCACTCTAGGCATCCCGTCTTCTATGGAAAAGACATTTTTGGTAGTGCTGTAGAAAGTGTGATACCATCCAGCAGGAAGCAATGGGGAAAAAGCACACCGTGTTGCATTTTCTTTTAGTATAATACAGGTCATCCTGAGAAAATACGCATGCCATGTCAAGATTTACGCACAGAATTTAGCCAAATTTTATCATGTTTCCACTTCCACAAGGAGTGGAGAACAGCTCCTTCTTAAGGACCAACTGTCCTCTGAATTGTTTTTAATAAAAAAGGTTTCAGATGGCATGGAATGATGAAGTGCTAATGGGAATAGAGCTCTTTATGAGAAGAGCTGAGATACAGTTTTAATTTGGTCCAGTTTATTTTGGAATTCAGGGATGAGCCCTTGCATTTACTCAATCTACTCTCAACTTTCTGTTGAGATATTGAGAGAACTTCAAAAGGTGAAAAACACTGAACACTTTTCATCAGGAAACAGTTTATTATTTTATTTACCTTTAGCTCTGCTCTACTTTCAAGTTGTTTGAGATGATTTTACTAGGAACAAGGACTGTGTAAAACTGCCCATTCAAGCTTTGAGTACTTTCAAAGTCACAAGGCCAAATATACATATATAAATAAAAAATATACTTTTAATTGGCAAGGTCCCACTTCAGTATTGATGTGTCTTGGACACAAGCAAGATCTCAATAAAATGTCATCTGACCAAAGTATGACATCTAAGAATCAGCAAACGCCATTGTTAATTTTTGTTCACTGCCAGACCTTTGGTTTCTTCCCCCACATCAAATTACCACTTCATATTTTCCTGAATCTGAAAGGGAGATTTGGGTTCCCTAGGCTTTTTCCCAGCAAATGACCCCATGTAATTCATCTTCATATGCTCGTTGTAGAAGCAGACAATTAAAGCTTAGCCATGAGACACACTGGTATTTGAATTAACTGTTCACGTGTACCAAAATACTAATAAGCCTTCATGATGCTCTGCTGAGCTAACTGGCCATGATATGCATCTCACTTAAGCCAAATCAGGAGGGTAAACAGAGTCCTGCAAACACAGTAGTTTAAGTACAATGTGTTAAACAGCTGCTACTTGCAAATGCTACACTAACACCATGGTGATGAAACCAACAATCAGAGTCAAAGGTGACAATAAAAAGGGAGGTCACCAGGGCAATCCAGTAGCAAAGGGTAAAATGGGTAAACAGGACCCAAGCCATAACTCCAGGCTCAACACAAAGCAGGAAGGTTAACACCACAATGCTTTTCTCTAAATTTTGTTTTATGGATTTATGTTGACCGTATTGCTTTTTTTCAGATAATGAGCTGCTTCGGAAAATCATGCTGTTGTAATACACGTGAAGAATACATAGGATTCTACTAATATTTCTGTTCTGTTAGTCTAACTCAGGACCTCCTCCAGTGAAAAGGAAGAAACCCAGAGCTCCTTCCTTTTTCTCTTTTCCAGCGAGGAATAACTGGGCACCTCTTCTTCTGCTCCCATAGAGAAATCCTCCTGGCCGATTACAAACATTCCGCTGCTCACCCACAGTGACTGCACAAACACAGCTACTTCTTGTACCTGCTGTCTGCCTACTGTCTCAGTGCTCCTCCGTAGGGCATTCAGTCTGTGGAAGGCCAACAGACTGACGCACGGCCGACAGCGCCCAACGTGCAGAGTTCTGCTGTTCAGTGAAGAGCGCCACGGTGAGGCCCAGCGAACAGAAATGGATCATTCAGCAGTACTAATTCCTCGGCCAGTGGACAGTGAGTGATGTGCTCTACAGCTTTAATAACAACAAAGCTGCACTTGCTAAATGTCTGTGATACCTCTACTATTACAGGTGGATACACATAATGATGAATGACGTTGGCCTGTTGGAAACAACCCAGCGTGGGCTCGTTCCAGCAGAACAGTCTGATGTCAGCGCATGTGACTGTGATTGAGCTACATGTTTTCTCCAGGAACTTGCCCGATTTAGGCTAAATTACTTCTGTGGAACATTGACACAAATTCTAATACAGAAGATAAAAACCAACACAAAGCTGAGCACCAGGTAGGAAGGAGCTCAGGTTCCAAAAGACCAGGCTTTTCAGTAGTACTTTCAGACCTCAGCAGGATGCATCAGCGGTAAAAAGACTACAATTGGTGACCTGGCTAACAGCAAAGGCCATAACCTCTTCTGAACTTACTCCATTTTTCCACTGAACCACTGTTTGCAATCCTCACCTTACACATGGCGTACAGTAATAATCAGCACTTGAAACTTTTTGACATCCCTGATTTTCTTCTTTATTTTTCCTTTGTCACAATTCCTTAAAACAAAGAACTGCATATGTGGCAACTCGATCCAGTTCTTCACAAATTAAAAAAATATATATCCTATTTTAGTTTCAAAATTAAGTGAGAGCTGTACTGGTTTAATCTGAAGAGACAAATAGGGATAAGAGTTATTAAAGTGTTACAGTGGTTAAATGATCACTGATCTAGAGTAAATGACAGCTGTCTTTTCAGCCTCCACTTGGGAAGCAGTTCCCGTGCTCCACTCTCATGTGGTGGAAGAACCTGGACAGCTACACAAGGTCCTGGGGCAATTTGCCCCTCAGGGGCTAAGGGATCCACTGACAGTTTACGATAACCTGGAAAATACCTGGAAGGTGTTTTACTTTTCATGAATTAATATTAAGTATTGCTATTTGGCAAAAAATGCACAAATACTTAACTGGCAGAAAAAGTAATACAGCAACCACAAAAACCATCCACCAGTTTAACAGATGCTCATCTGTTCTGGTGCCTAATGCTTCCTTCTCTGAGGAAACAACTCAGAAGCAGGTCATGTTCTATGCAAGGGAATCCCGTTTGCTACACAGGTTCTGTACCCAGTTGTCTTCTTGTACGTTTTGAATACATACAAGGCAACTGGAGAGGACAGTGCTAAAGTAAAGGAGTCCATCAGAATCTGAACCACGATCTTGCCTTCTCATTTCCCACAACAAGACATTTGGAATACGTACGAAGGCACCAAAAGGATTCAGTACAATAGGCAGAACTGTTCTTCGGACTCTCTCCTGAAGGGAAGGAACAAGCGGGTGCCTTTAAGAATAGCTCTGCTTCCTGCTGAACAGACCAGCTCATTCTCCTGTCAGACCAGACCAGGAAAAACATATATAAAATTGTGCCACCTGCTAGAATAAAAGGAAGGTCACAGGACAAGATGCAAGGACAGAAAACAGACAGAATATTGATTAAACAGGAACCTGGAAGAATTAAGTACAAGAGCCAAAGAAAACTCCAGAAAAAACACAATTCCAAGAGCAGATGAGGTTCAGCCTATCTCCTGGTGAGAGGTGACAAAGCCAAGATATTGCCAATGCAGAGTGTCTGCTACAGAAAAACATCACAAAGAGGGTATCTAAGACACAAACATATGTCCAGCCAGTAAATTACACGACAGCCTAATGCAACAACAAACAGGAATAGGCCACTTTAAGAGAATGATTAATACTTAAGGGTATTGTGCATGCAGGCTTATCAGAAAGCAAACCTTGTAGGTGGGTGTGAGCCCTTGCTAAAGTCAGCTCCTATCTTCGCTATACAACAGCTACAAGAATAATTATAATAATTAATGGAGAGCAGTGATAAAGTTAACAATTGCCCACCTGTATACGGACTGACCACGATGTTGTTTCTTTCTTTTTCACACCTACTGCTTTCTGCAATGATTGCTGACTACTACAAACCCTCCTCCAGGTTCATGCTGGGCTTGCTGTTTGCTCACGGCCAGGCTGTTCCACGTATGACTGACAGCCCTCACCAAGTTTAAAATTCTGCATTGTATTTCATCCCCAATGGCTAAGGCTGCTATGAGAGACATTAGATTACAAAGGGCAATTAGATACAACATGAATATTCATCATATAAAGAAAAGGCCTCAAAAACAAAGGAATGGATGGTCTGAAAAAGTATATGTTAGCAGGACTCTCCCTGTTGAGTGTAAAGATAACAAACTTGCAATGTAGCCTGTGATATTTTTATTAAGCTGGGATTTCTTTCACAGCTTACTTTTGCTCTCGGCAGATTTCAGGAAGACAGAATTAGGATTTGCTGTGGCCAAAGGCAGTGCGGTTTGTTACTGTTCTTATTCTCACTCCAAGGGCAGAGAAACGATGAAAGGGATGGGCTTTGAAGAGGCCAATCTCTTTGCTGGGAGACAACAAACTGAGTGGCTGCTTTCCCTGCTGGACACTGCTCCCCTGGCAGTTTCTGGTGATAGCGACTGTGACATGCAGGAATGTGCTGGATCCCTGGGACAGGGGCTGCTGACCTGGGGCACAGTGGCCTCAGCACGTTGAGCCTGCAGCTCAAGACTTCTTCCTCAGAATTTCATTCACTGCATCACTAGCACACTTCTTACAAGTGATGTATGGCTTATGTGGGATGGTTGGCTCATACTTGGAAAATTAAGAAGAACTCAGAATTTAATCGGAATGAAAAAAAAAAGCCTAGCTATTAGTGCCAAGCTGAACAGATCAGAGGTAACTGAAAGCCTTGCAAGTGGAGCAGATGCTGCAAGGGCTGCACTTAGTTCTGGGGGCTCCTGAGGAGACCTGACCATCACAGGGTGGGAAAAAGAAATAACAAACAGCCATATAGTCTGAAACCAAACTAATTTTGGACTGCAGAAGAAGAAAATTTTTCAGTTCCACAAATACACCTGCAGAAATGCTGTTTTCAGTTGTGACTGGTGGAGTCACCGTACCTGCTGTGCTCAAGAGGCATCAGGATGAGGTGCCAAGAGATATGGTTTAGTGGCTTGTGGTAGTAATGGTGATAGGACAGTTGCAGGTCCTTTCCAACCTTGTGATTCTATGACTGATAGGAGGCTGCATTGGAAACCTTCCCACATACAAAGTGGATGGGGAAAAGGCTCCTGGAACTAAGGGTCACTAACACAGTCTGCCAAGACCCTGTGAAGACACACTTACATATTAACTTTCAGGAAGGTGTTGTGTTGCATTAATAGCACTGATAGGGCAACTAGAGATTTTGTTTAGTATTATAATATACTCTAATTATAATTCCCCTCAAAAGTATTGCTAGAATTATGCACTAGATGTACTCTCAAAGTTACTGTATAGTTAAAAATAGTGATGTATCTGTAAAATTCAACAAATTCCACTTCTGTATTTTTTAGCAATTTGAAAACTTCAAAGTGAACTACCTTTTTAAAGGTGTAGAAAAAGTCAAACTGTGGATTATTAAAAAAAAATAATCAAAAAGAAGAATGGCAATTCTGAAAATCCTCATCCACATTCCATCTCATCAGCCATGTGAACACTCTCATCATCACTCCTTGAATTGCTTTTCAAATGCGCTCAGTGACTGCTGTGAAACGCCCCAAGAGCACAGCTTATCTCCTTCCTTCCACTTACAGGCAGGTGGCTGGCCATGGGGTGACAGCACCATCTCCACTTGTACACTTCTGTTCCCCTGAAATACAGCTTTTCAAAATTCAAAACTGACTGTTCTGGCTTTCAGTGAATAATGTCTGAAATCTAGATTTGTATTAATGTAGTTGCACTGTGTTTCAATGCAGTCTTCCACAGCAGTCAATCTAACACACCTACCCACAGACAGTTAAAATAAAGTAGGCCCTCCTTCAAGGCACCAACCAGCATGGAAGAACTGCATGAGCTTGCCATACAGGGCTATCAGCTGAGGTTCAGTCATCTTTTAAGCACCAAATGGTGAAGAGCAGCTGCGAAACAATGCTCTTCTCTCTGTGGCTGACCAGACTTGGCAAACAGAGCAATGTAGGCCAAGAGCTTTTTGGTATCTCAGCTTCTTTAAGGCATTATCTATACTAGGTCTTAGATACAAGGCAAGAAGTCAGCTTAAAAAAAAACTAGAATTATTGAAGAACAGTCAAGACTCAGAATACAGGATCCCTTCTCTCTACAGAGTTAAAGAGCAACTTTTTGTTTGATACTTATTACAACATCGGAATTTTATTTTCAGGAGCCATTAGCTCTGTGAGTGAAAAGAAAATAGGAGAGAAATAATAAAAAATTAAGTTTATAAAAGCTGTTATTAAAAAGGATGATTTAACAGTAGATGTAAATACAGGAAGACCTCCTTCTATGGCCAAGATCTGTAAATAATGATTCTTGAGATGCTTTCTCTGCCTTACGAGCAGTAAGAGATCGGTGCTCTCCCTGAGTACTGAACGTAGTTTACACTCAACTGTAAAGAGATGGTAAGGAGCTTTGGAAAGGCAAACAAATTCTGCAGAGCATAATAAACTCAACAACTGTCAATACAATGGAGGGGAACAAAACATCACAGGAGCATTACAACACATCTTCATTTCACTACCGCTTTGTTTGAAAAGTTACTGAATAAGTCAACATTTTTATTACTGCTTATACTGAAATGCTATTTTAGCGTGACAAGGACCCGGAAAAAAAGTAGAATTGACAACCAAACTATTCTAGGTTCCCAAAGAAGTTGTATGCTTTTTTGTTGTTTTCTATTTAATAATAACAGTCAATTGGCATTTTTTCCACACTGTAAATGATGCATATCTTCCCTAAATCCCACAGAGTGAGAGTGGTTAACTTGTACTCTGCATTCCTGTAAAGTCTCATGGAAGGGCTGTTCCCCTAGCATGTAGGAATACACAAAATGTTTGCCAACACATTAAGGCCCTAGAACAGTTCCTGCTGCCCAAACCAGGCTCACTGCACCTCACTCACATCCCTGTGCACCCTGTGTTCTTTGCTTATACCAAGGTTCACCTAAAGAGCAAAGCGCTGTGATTTCATTTGAAAGAAATTAAGGATATCCCTTCGTAAATGCCATGGCTTCAGCTGAAACCTAGAAGTAGGGGCAGAGGAATTCACTGTAAAAGAACCCCATACAACTCAGTGCCTCATGGTGCTACCAAAAAAAGCGGGAACAAAGACTAGTGCATGAGGACTCAGAATTGGGTTCACAGCCTGGGGCTCTCACCACAAGCATTGGTCAGAGCTAAGTGAACTCTAGGCATTCCTCCACAAGAAAGGCATTCCCTCCTGCGCATTCGCCATAATGCCTGGCACCATGAAATGGAGTTTTCTTAGTATTTCCATTAGGATTTTACTAATTTTTATGCTGTAAAACTGGTAGTTTTCAGTCAAAACAAACCCCTCCTATGAAGAAAGGGGACTGGTAGTCCACCAGTGGACACACTGGCGTCCTCCTCAGCAAGCACTGGCCTGGAGATCAGAACTAAGACACCATGCCACCCTCAGCATCACGCAAGGAAACAAGGTAAAGCAGGGGTCAGCACAAACACCACGTTTGTACCTAGCTGTGCTTATACATGAGCTATCCAGATCACACGTAATGCTGCTCTAGGAATGAAGTGAACACAAAACCAGGAAAACCGCTCAAGCTGAAGTTTTGGCCCTGCTGAAGTTGACCGTAAAAGTACTGCTGACTCAGGAGGACTAAAGCTCTCCACAGCAGGGCAACAACAGCAGTGCATCAATGTCATCTCATGATAAAATCCAGAGACAGAACAGTTTATGCTTATAACTTCGTCTGCTGCAACCCAAAGCAATGCGACATCTTCCATTTATCTGAAGTGTAACTGAATCTCAAACACACTTCTTGAGAGGAACGTGCGAAGAACAGAACCCACCCCAAAAACAGTACAGCTTATTTGTTAACTGTAACAGCGATTATAACTTAGATCACTCAAAACATACCACAGTTCAGACAATTAATATCTGTATTAAGAAATGCAGTGTACACAAACAACCATTGATTAAAAGAGAAATATAAAAGTAGAAAGAGAATGGTAGAACTGAATTTTTCATCTCATAAGTTCATCTCGTAAGTTTTTGCTCAACTTCATAAATCCCAAGCTTTTCTATTTAAACACTTGCTATTGTGAAAGCTAAGATGGATTCGCTAACTAGAACAAATTCTGGAATACTACTTTAAGGCAATCATTACAATTGTTCATGGCTTCCTTCTAAATTAAAATACTCTCTTATTAAGCACATAGGCCTAACACAAAAAGCAACTTTAGATCTTTCTCTGCCTCTTCTTTGGTTCTGCAAATGCAACAAACTGATGTATGATATACTTTGCAGCTAAGAATTCCAAGAAGTTTAAAGTAGTTTCTAAGCATACAGTACCTTTCACATCCTCCTTTGGTTAAAGATATAAAATACAGTATGACTGGATATATGACAAATATCCTACATATAAAGCTTACATTTACAAAAACTAAATAAAAATGGCCAAATAGTGAGAAGCTACAGATATTTCTTTTTCTCAGAAGGTGATGAAAAAATGCAGGGAAAACAGACGGCAAATTAAGAAAAAATAATAATAATAAATACATACATATATATATATATAGGCTGTATTGTTCCTTTCTTTCTAGGTTTTAAGTTATAAAGAAAAACATGCAGCTTTTTGACCATTTACAAGATTATAATTTACAGCTAATAGCAGATAGAGGCAATTATTTCAATGGAAATAGAAATAAATCATGTTATTTCTATCAGAAAAATCAATGTGCTTTATTTCCTGAACAAAAATAGAACACTGATTGGAGAAACTCTATAGCAACAGTGAATCCAACTCTGCAGTACCCTGCTCAGGCAAAACTTCTCATTGCTCCTGGTGGCTGTGCAAGGATTACAAAACGGAAAGCAGGATTACTTTGGCTTATGGTCTGGAACACAAGGAAGGATGGGTGAGAAAAAACACCCTAAAGCTGATCTGTCCTGTGTACGTGCATGAGGACAGCCTGTTGGTTTTACATCTTATATTCTTAGCAATATTCTCATATTAGATTTCTATCAGTTCTCTGCTGTGTAAGAAATTTCTTTGAACGTAAGTCCAGTGTTAACATCTCTTCCATGTCAAAAAGGAAGAACCAGCTTTCAGCATAAAACTCAATTATATGAAGCAGACAGCAAACATCAGGCAAAGACGTACATTTATCCTCTCACTGATGCTGTCTGCACAGCCGAGAGCAGCAGCTGCAGGGCTGGTTCTCCGTGGACCTTTGGAAGCTGAGGAAGGATTTGCTGCACCCCTCCTTGGGCTCCTAGCCTGTACTCAGAGATGACAGATCCAGACATGCAAATGCCCAAACGAAGGAGCTGTGGCCTACGCAGAACCCGAGCCCTGTCCTTGCTGCCACGACACTGCGAGCACTGAGCAGAGTGCTGGTGTAACCCTGCACTGCTCATGGAGAGCACCCCTGCCCCAGCTCTGACAGGATGTGATGGGGAGGAAGGCTCAACTTCTTTGCCCGCAGGCTCATGCTGCGTGGCCCTTAGCAGCTACAAGGAAAATACTGCACTGTTCACAGTCTGGCCGTAGTTTGCAAGGAACCTAGCTGCTTGAATAATAAAATACACGTCTAATGAGATTTGGACGTATTTGTGAAAAGAAACTTTTCAAAAGTTTAGAGTTTGGACAAATGTTCCCATCATTTCACAGAAAGTTCAAAAGTACAACTTAGATACAAAGACTCGCACCAAATTTCTGACTTGTGCTCTAGAGCAGAATAACAGCAAACCATATTGGCTGAAAGCCCTGAAGAACCTACAAATCACTCATGCAACAGTGTATTTTTGTCAAACCTCACCCTCATTTTGGCTGAGAGATTGGCCTGGATTTGCATTTTGCTTGCACACTACTCTACTTTTTGTTTTGTTTTCATTCTGAGGAAGAAAACCTAAAGCAAACATTGGCAAAGCCATAAATTCGCAAAAAAAACCCCAAAACACCCAAACACCACTCCCACCCCTCAGACAGGTCAGGAAGCAGCAAAAGCAGTCCATAACTAACACAGAACTTCACAAGTAAGAATGTTCTCAGTCCTGCCTGGCCTGTTTGCCTACAAGTGCCATGTTATTTGTGCTTGAAGGCTGAAAGTTTAATCTGGGGCTGCCTACAAGTGAAATGACAGCTGGACTTTGCGATGTAAATTCACTTTTATGAACTGAGATCATACGTTTCCTTCACTGCTCACCACCAGTGAAACTGTTCTAAAATAGACAATGAAAATGAAAGCAACTAATCTTCATTATAGAAAGAGACGAGGTTAGTGAAATTCAGTCAAATTTTTCTGGTAAAAAACGTGTCTTTTTTTCCTCATTTCCTTTTACCCCCAACGAGTACACGACTAATGAAATATAGTCAGCGATGTACACACTGCTCTCTTCTGTTATCATAATCAATAAGAACAATTTAGAGCAGTGGTAACCTCTCCATGCATACTCCCACTATCCCATGGGATCAATATAATTCAGTATCACAGCTGGCTGGTGAAAAATAATGAGATTATGATAACAAAAAGAGAAGCTTTTCAAATTTTTTTTCCTGGTATATGCCAAAACATTACACCTTTCAGCCTGCTTCTGAAGAACAAAACAAATATTTAAGAACATCATATTTTGTATACAAATACATGTAAAGTATATAAAGTAGTTTATGTATCTACATCTGCAGCAATTCTTTGTAAATTATTTCAATCTTCATGAACACAGTATTTGTTTCCCTTAAAAAATGACTGTAAGATTTGACATCTTCATACTTAGAAAGGGGCTATACATATTTTAAAATGTATCAATTTTCCCAAATGTTTTCCATGAAGAGAACTGCCATTTGCAAAAGTCTTGGTTTTGTTTGATAGCAGTACGTGTGTATTCATGGCTAAAATTTATTTAAGGGTGTGCAGCAGATTAAAATGCATACACCTATGTTAAAAAAAGCAAAATTCTCCTAGTAGTCTCTATAGTTCTATAGCATGCTTACTGAAACCGAAACCAGGATCTAAGCTCCTGCCTTCTTTCCTGCTAGTCCTGGAGCCCATAGTGAGCAATGGCAAGAAGCTATGCATCTCCAATCCTTCAACTCTATTTCCAGTGAGCACCACTTGCTATCCAGTTGTCAACAGTGGTGGCAAAGACTCCTGTGGCTGCAATCAAGTACCTCAACAGGCCATCTGGCTTTTGTAGCTACTCTTCTCGTAGCACAGAATCAAGTAAGGTCTATGTTAAAAGCAGCTATGAAACACAGTATCAGCTCAATCCAAACTACGAGCCATTGAGCACTGCTTATGAAGTAGTTGAGGGGATGCTGGAAGATGTATACATTTACAAAGGGAATGAAGATCATTATCACTTCTACAGTATGTACAGGAAGGCTCACATTTCACCTACAGTACTGCTAACAGTTACGCTTTCACCAGCTCACTAGTTTAATAGATGGATTATATGTGAATCTTACCTGGGAGGAAATGAGATGTCCAGTTCATACAATCTGTCCTTAAAGACTGACAGCTCTCTGTCGAATTCTAAAAGCTATAAAAGATAGAAACAAATGCATTCCCTCTTTAATGTTGAACTGAAGCAATTTAAAAACATGACATTATATAAAACGTCATAAACAGAGATTGATTATACAGCCTGAGCTGTGTTCCTCAGATAACAGTTTCCAAAACTTAATGCAAAACACTGAATTCTGTTCTGATATATAGAAAGTTAATTGAGAAAAGCGTACAGAACATCCATCCCAGCGAAACGCACAACACTGGCTCTTTACATCAGTGTCTTATACGTGCACTTAGCATGTTAAGATGGCAAATTAGAAAAAAAATATATTAGCAATCTTTTCAGAGATAAACCAGGCTAGCATTAAAAGCGTACAGCAAACTGATATGCTAATCAGCCCACAAAAATGCCAGCAGGAGTATCACGTTACTTTATATTATCTTTAGCTCAGATAAGAAGGTACAACAAACACAAGGATGTGCAAATCACTCTTCCTAAGCAAAGACAAGCAGCATTTTTGTACACTAATTTTGGGTGGTGCACATCAGATAGCAGAAAAAAGGAGATGTGACAACAGGTAAAATGCGCTCCCAGAAAGCAGGCAAGATGCAGAGCTGGAAGCAGATATTGAACAGACATGTTCATAAGCCTAGAGTTAATATCCCACGTAAATATTAATCCTTGCCAAATCTGTTCTCCCTTGACCACAGAGAAAATAAACATCTGTAGTCTTTTGTTCATAAACACGAACCCACTCATAACAAGTCAATGATAACAGTCTGTGCTAAACCATTAACTGTTCTGATGAACACAAGCGACCTTATTTCAGAACCATGGCTGGTGTGAAGTCTGACGTCCAAGCAAATAAGAGAGTCAAAAAACAAAAAGCTCATAATCTGCAGCATTGCTGGCCGTTGTTCCAAGTGTCACTTTCTATTTCGACAAGCATGTCATCAAAACAGTATCCTGTATGAAGGGGTGTGTTTGTCCACTGTTCATTAATCACGTCCCATCTCACAGCTGTGCTGATACCGTTGTATGAATAGCAGAGGTTCCCAAAGAAATTAGATTGTGTCCCTCTTTCCCCTCTGCCACCTCATAAATCATTCCTGAAACGTGCAATTAGCAGCTACTTGTACACATTAATTATCTGTGGGAAGGGCAGCTACCTGAACCACCTGCAGTGCTGATTAGCTACTCACCATGGCCCACCCGTGTTCTTCCATTTCTAGTTGCTGTATTGCTTTACGTACACACTTCTGCACGTGGGTACAAAACAATGGGCAGCTTCCCCTATTTCACTGCATCTGACACTAAAACCTGAGACGGAATGCTGGCAAAGACTTTGAATACAAATAACTGCAATTAATTTGAATATATTTTGACACCTATCAAATGCAACTATTTAAAAGTTTGAATAAATACTACAAAATACCTGGAAACCTGCATCTCATGTACCTGTCTATCTAGTAACATGTTCAACCCCAAAAAGGTGGGATTCAGACATTTCTTTACAATGTAATCTCAACACATTTAAGGAAAAAATGATTCCTCATGCATTCTTCCTTTATTATTATTATTATATTTATTATTATTTATTGCAATCCTTTATTTAATCCAAACAGACAGATGTGTAGCCACTACATATTAACACCTGTTCTTACAGCCAGCTTGTATGTATATCTTTTTTCTATTCTACATCTCCTCACTTGTTTAATTATCTGCCCAACACGAACCTGGCATAGGGAAATAAATAAATAAATAAATAAATCTACCATCCACTAAAAACTTACTTGAAGCACGTGGCTATTAAAGTAATACAAATACATTTTTCCTGCTCCTTCCAAATAAAACGATCAGAGAAGAAGGTGGAAGCACCAGAAAAAAAAAAAAGGCTATTTCTGAAGTGTGAAAACAGCAAGAACTGAATAAAAGGACAATGACTCATAGAACGCGATCGTATAAATGACATGAGAATTCCAAGATGTTACACACAAGCACTGCCCTCTCATCCCAATTCACACTTTCAAAACTTTAAACATTCATACCGTTTTTGATCTGATTATATTTGCAAATTAAGTGAAGGCCAGCATTCAGAGGACTAAGTGTTCACACACACACCATCCAGAAGCTTCTGATGCATTTATTTGCTGCAGTCGCTTGTTTAGTTGTGCTGTGCTATGCAGATGAGCTGCTGACACTGGTGACAGAGTGCACAGGTAACAGGAACAAGACCATATCGTGTGCTGCATTTGTCAGGCCCCTGAGTTTTCCCAGGTAAAAGGAAATAACTGAAGCAGGAATGACAAAGCCAAAAACTCACGATGACGTAGCTGAGTGTCCAAACCCAACTGGGAGCCCAGAAGCACATGAACAGGGAAAGCTGTCCTTTGCTGGCAGTGCATCCTCACGTGTAAAACGACACGTATTTTGAATAGAGTGAACTATTTCAACAATGTTTTGTTTCTTGCTATATTTGAATCATTACTTAATTTCAACAAAGCATTTATTCTGTCCTAGATATTAAGTGGTAAGTTACAATATCTGTTACCACGTGTACAAACGTGACCACAGATCACATGATTATTCTCATGAGGGAAGTGGCAAGTTCCTCACATGTTCAGGATACTACAATGAGAAATCATGTAAGAGTTCTTCTTTGTTTACCTAGTACCACCACAGACTGCAGGGGAAGCTAGGGCAAGAAGTGACGAAAATTTGAGTTGTGCATTTTGAGAAAACTCACATTCATTTTCCAGTAGATGGGCATGCTCTGACTATCACTTTTTGGTATTTGCACCTTGGTTCTCATTCAAGTCCGTGATCTCAAAATGAAAGATCACAGATGAAAACAACTAGTAGGTCTTATCACAATTACAGAAGCTACTCTCCTTTCCAACTCAACCTAGTAGGAGAAATAATGGATCTTGACACAGGAACCATCTCGTTATATTCGCTTTATGGCAGCTACGTGGATGTCTGGAGCCCCTGAGCACTACAGATAATTTATGAAAATACACACAACCTGGTACTGAAAAGCAGTCAGAATTTCACAGGGCAGCATCTTTACTTTTGAAGCATATGCCACCATCTTTTAAAAAACTACCCCAAGCATATTCTATTAATGGATATTTACAGCACAAACTTCTCGCTTATTTACATACTGTACACTGCTCAGCACTGTGAATATTATTGCTGCAACAGGAGTATGTCAGTTCACACTAAACGATTTAGAAATGACAAAGAAATTCACTTTAAAGCCAAAAATCAATATATTGTTCCATTTAATTTACTCATTCCAAGATCATCTTTGAGAAGCAAACCTTGAACATTCCCCATGATATTCTGGGATAATTTGAGCAATTACACAGAAATTTTGAAGAGCTGTGGCTGGAAGTTAATTCCAGAAATATGTCACAAACAATTCAGAAGACTTTTTTTTTCCCCCTCCTGAAAAAGCAATTTCACCAATGTACCTGTACATAGAGTATAACAAGGATCACATAAGGGCTGCTTTAAGCACTGAGTTGCTGATACCACGTTGTGAGGCTATAATGCAATGGAAAGTACAGCAATAACAGCAGAATGACAAGTCTTTGTCTGCAGCAAAAGCCCAAATGCAGCAGCTGAGGACACAGAAACAGAGAAAGAAATTTTGCTTACCTTTGGAAGATCTCAGTTTGGTAATGACCTCCAGTAAGATACCCTGACCTCCACTGCCAGCCCTTAAATGAGGTCTGGCAGGGGTGGATTCTGGCTCCAGCCCTTCCAGTCACTCAGCAGCATTGCATGCACCTGAGCTCCCCTGGGCTGGCCCTGCCTTCCAACAGGTGCTCCATCACTGCTTCAGGCCATGACTTTGCATTTCTGCTACATATGCAAATGTCCTTGGTCTACAATGTGCAGTGACTATTGCCTGCAACTGTCCCAAATGAGAATGCCATCCATACATGTAAGCAATAAGACCATTGACAGCTTGTACTCTGTGAGACAGAGACCTGGGCGAATACAGCCATGCAGTGGGATTATGAATGCACACAGAATGCACCCATTGGTCTGTAACTGAGAAAAAAATCGCAGGGCAGAATATTATTTCAAAGACAGATTAAATTTATTGATGCGATTTTGCAGTTTGAAGTTATATACTTCTGTTCTGTATGCTTCATAAGCCAAATCCTTCAGATAGCTTCTATACGCAAGCTCCTGCTGACTCAAATAGGAAATAACTTGCTAGACTTGCTATCAGTGAAGTTCTTTGCACAGAATTACCGAATGACTGCAATTGCACCGAAGAGTATTTGCTATTTTGTAGAGGAGAATTAGCAACCATTATAGCTGTTGCCTGTATCAGCTGCAGTGTGTAACACTGTGCTGTTTTTAGTCTGCTTGTAAAGACTGCTGAAGAGTTCTGTTCTTTCCCTCCCTTCTTCTTGTCAACAAGCACTATCATGGAACATTCACTTCCTGGAGCCCACAGTCTTGGGCCCTAATTGCTGGGGCTGTGTGTGGGAAGCAGCGTGAGTTTTAGCTGAAGATAACATTTATCTGCAACACTAAATTTGGATATTATTCTGCTCTACAATAACCAAAGGATTATAGCAGACTTTAGCCGGTGTAGAAATCTAAGTAATTTTGCTTGCTTCAATTTAAAACAACACAGCACTCAGGAAAGGTCAACGTCCATCGGTGCACTGCAGTGGGCCACCTTGGCTAAAACCACACAAGTATGAACCCTTTAAGGCAGGGCATCTTAATTCAGTCATTGGAGTAGAACAATAGCAATTACTCATCAAGACCTACAGACCAAAGTCAGAGCGTTGTTAGATCAGAAGGTGATATTAGCAGCATTTATCAAACCCATCTGCAGGGCTCACCAGAGAATTCACAGCTGTGAAAGGAAAATGAAGTTTTAGACCAAGAAAAGGAGATGAGCATACAGAAATGGCCTCAGAGAATTAAAATATATGGGCACAAGTCCATCACCAGTCTTGTACAGAGCCCTCTTCTTTTGAAAGACTCTGGAAATGCAATAACTTAATTTGGCTTTCCAGTTGAGAAAAATATTTAGAGCCTGATTCAGCAATAGACTGATTTACAAACAAGGATCTGGGAAATACAGATCCCTCCCACCTATCTAAGACAACGTTACATACAACTCTGCTCTGGTCTGACTTTAAGCTGCCCTTAAAATCAGGGTCTCACAGGGTCTGGCAGCGGTGGCTGCTGTCACACTGCTGTGCACTGGCCCCATCCTGCTGGGGAGCTGCAGGGCCCGGCAGTGCCTTCTCCACATGGTGCTCAATGCTGGGCTGGGCACTGCACTCTGCAGGGGATGTGCCTGGAACGTGGGGCTGCAGCGAGTGGAAAAGGCTCTGAAACAACCAGTTCCATTAGTCCATGCCATGCAGTATTTCTCTCTCTGCAGGACATTTAGTGACCTGCTGGTCCTGTGACCGACACATGCATTGACACTGATCTGGACAGTGCCATCAACCTTTTGTGATGATGTACGCCTTCAACTCTCCAGTGATATACTTCCATTCTCCTAACTCACCTGTGTGGAGACCCTGGGTCTAACCACTCTGGCTTCAGGCTGAAACAACCAACTTCAAGGGCAGTCTCCTGCCACTGCCATCAGAGACAAGCAGCTGAGGCCAAGTCTTACTGGGGGATATTTTTGTTGTTTTAACAAAACTAATTCAGAACCATGTTATTCAGGCAATTGGTTCTCAATGAGGAGACTGCAGCTATGTCCATGCAAAGAAGGAACCAGCTGGTTCAGAAGCTGCAGCACACTTCATATGGCTGGCTGCAAACTCACTGTGCAGCATTCACCCTGTGAGCCTTCTACTGTTGACAGCACTGCCATCCACAGCCCAGGGGCTCCTGTCCCACCCAGTATGTGGTGTACACACTGCTCACTGAGCCTCCTTTGCATCCTGAGGAAAAGCCCTGGCACATGAAGCTCTGCGTGGTCGCTCGCTGCCTGCAGACTCTGTAACTCCATCATAAAAGGCCACGACTCCATCATATCAGGCATGACTTGCCCTTGGTGAAGCCACATTGGTTACCATCAATCATCCTGTCTTTATTTTCCATCTGCCTTAGTAGGGTCTTCAGGTGGATCTGCTCCATGATCTTGCCAGGCAGAGAAGTGAGACTGACTGGCTTGTGGTTCCCTGGATTTTTTTTCCCTTCTTGAAAATGGGGGTGGTTTTCCCTTTTCCAAACAGTGGGAACTCCACCAGACTGCCATAAGATTCCAAATATGATGAATAGTGGCTTGGCAACCTCATCTGCCAGTTCCCTCAGAACCCATGGATGGATCTCATTGGTCCCATGGACTTAAGAGGAGGTTGGTGTCCCTGCCTGTGGCAGGGGGATTGGAACTCGGTGATCATCAGGGTCCCTTCCAACCCAAACCATTCTATGATTCTATGACTTGTGTACTGTCAGGTTCTTTAGGTGGTCTCAAAGCTGATCTTAACTTGCAGCAGGTAATCTACTTTCTCCAAGTTCTCACCATTACTTTCTGCAAATTGGGTGGTGTGGCTAGAGCCCCCATCAGAGAACACCAAGGCAAAGAAGTAACTGAGCACCTCAGCTTTCTCTGTATCCCTCATGACCAGGTCTTCAGCTTCCTTCTGGAGAGGGCCCACACCCTCCCTAACCTTTTTATCCCTGATATACCAGTAGAATTTCTTCTCATTCCCCTTTATGTCCCTGTCTAGATTTAATTCGGTCTGGGTTTTATCTTTTCTAACCCAATCCCTGGCTGCTCAGGCAACTTCTTTACAACCCTCCCAGGTAACCTGTTCCTGCCTCCACTCCCTATAGACTCTCTTTTCAAGCTTAAGTAAGTCCAGGAGCTCCTTGCTGATCCACAGAGGACTCCTGGCATTCTTGCCTGCCTTCTTTTTTCCCAGGATGCACTGCTTCTGGGCTCGAAGGAGATGGTTCTTGAACACCAACCAGCTTTCTTCAGCCCCTCTTTCCCCCAAGGCTTTCTCCCATGTCACCCTGCCAAGCAGCTCTCTCAAGAGTTCAAAGTCTGCTCTCCTGAAATCCAGAATAGCAAGCCTGCTGCACACCCTCTCTGACATCCTAAGGATTTTGAACTCCACCATTCTGTGGTCACTGCAGCCAAGGCTGCCCTTGAGCTTCACATTACTCACCAGGTCCTCCTCACTCGTAAGGACAAGGTCCAGCACAGCACCTTTCCTCATGAGTTTCATTACTACTTGGAAGAGGAAGTTATCACCAACACATTCCAGGAACCTCTCCGACTTCTGGTGCACTGTTGTGTTGTCTCTCCAATAGGTACCGGGGTGGTTGAAGTCCCCCATGAGAACCATGTTTGGTAAATGTGAAGCTGCTCCTATCTGTTTGTAAAGGGTCTCATCCACTCAGTCTTCTTGATCAGGCAGCCTATAGCAGATTCCCACTACAATGTCACCTTCCCCTGCTCTAGCACCTCACCATTCTCTTGGTAAAGAACTTGGTAAAGAGCTCCTCCTGTTTGTTTTCCATGCTCCTTGCACTGGTGTTAAGGCACTTAATGGGAGTTGGGCTCCCATTGAGGCTGATTTACCAATTAAAGTTCCCTTATGCTGTACTGCCTTACTGGCCTGTGATCCTACTCCATGCCCAGGCCACCTATTACCATTGTCAGCCTCAAGTGTAATGGTTTGAGGATCCCCTCCTCCAGCAACTCTAGTTTAAAGCCCTCCTGATTAAATTGGAAAGGCTTGCTGCCAAAGATGGTCTTCCGCTTGTCTGACAGATCAACCCCATCCTATCCTGAGAAGAGCAGAATTCTCAAAATTAGTTCCATGACATAAGTAGCCAAAGCCCTGCTCACAACACCACTCCCTTAGCCATTTGTTGCTTTTCTTAATTCTGTCAGTCCTTTTCCTCCCCAATCCCCTAATGTGGAGGATTGATGAGAAGACTAGCTGTGCTCCCAAGTTCTTCACTGCTGCTCCCAGCTCCTTGTAGTTCCCCTTGATATTCTTCAGGTTTCTGACAGCTGTGCCACTGGTGCCTATACGAAACAACAGCAGTGGGATAGTAGTCTGTGGGACATGCAAGGTCTGGCAGCCTCTGTCATGTCCTTGATGCAGGCCCCTGACAAGCAGCAGACTTCTCTAGATAGCGGTCCGGGGTGACAAGTGGATGCCTCTGCATGCCTCAGAAGGGAATCACCAACATCACCTGTCACTTCTTCTAAGTTGCAGCAGTTGTTATGCAATGAGGAGCAGGTCTGGCTGCCTTATTCAGATCAGATGATTTACCTGCTATTGTTTCTTCTTCCTTCTTAGCCTGGAGAACCAGGCAGAGTCACCTCAGGCTTTGAGACAGACTTTTTCCTCTTGTTAGTCTTTCTCCTGGCAATTTACCATTTCTCATCACTGTTTCTTTCCCCTCCAACTGGATATGCCAGTGGGGGAGTTTGGGGATATTTGGCCCCGGTCTGTGGATTCAACGCAGGCTGCAAGTAAGTCTGGCTGACTCCCTCTATCTCTGCTTCCCTGATAGCACACAGCTTTTTGACTGTCTTCTGCAGGTCAGTCAGCTGTTGTAGGAGGTCCTCCACCTGAGCACATCTAACACAGGTGAGTTTGCCACTCACCTCTGCTCCGGAAGAAAGGTCCAAACACTTCAGATAGACCACGGTCTGCACAGGTGCTTCTTCCTTTAGAAGCTCTGTCTGAGTGCAGACACTGGTCATGACCAGGTTAGGTGGTGGGTTCCCCTAGCCAGTCAAGTCAGCACATCCAGTCTGACTTGTGTGTGTAGTCTGCATTTACATGTATGTTTGTTAGCAAGAAGAATTTACGGATGTCATTCCGTCTCTGCAGCGTATCCAATTTGTGCATCAACTAAGCACTACCTTGAGCAAATGCAATTATAAGCATGGGAATACTATTTTTTGACTACAGGAGGAGAGCATTGTTTTTATGAAAATCAGCCATCTCAGATGACTTAACTAAAAGACACAGTTTCAGGACGCATAGGATTTCTTCATGATCAGACCTAGGGAACAACGATCCTAAGCAATCAATTTCCTTCCTTTATCCTAATTTGCCCTTATACATCATATTCAGGATTTTATCTGGACAGGGGCTGGTTGGCTCAGTGGATAAACCTCTGCCTTTTCACCTCTGGGATCATGGTTCAAGTCAAACCCTGATGAAATGCACTTGATCGTCCTAATCTAGTTCTTAGTGGACAGTATTCCCATTATCTTTAAAAGGGTCAGAGCCAAGGCCATTGGGAAGAGTGCATTGTGCTATATCTTGTCTGCTGATTAATACATTTTCAGTGATGCCAGATCCTTAACCTTCACGAGCACACATATTCTCACAAAAAGCTTAATAAAGGTCCCTCATGGACTAACCTTTTGTTCTCAATGCCCATATCCTTTCAGATCTCTCAAGAACATTAAAATAAAAAACACGAAGAAATTACTCATCATCTAAAAGTATGTTTGCCTCAAACGTTTGCAAAAACACCCCTAAGCTAATTAGCATAATAACATCACTTTAAATCATTACTTGGCATAGGGAGAACAAGACCTTTATAACTCAATCCATTTTTATAGCACGTTGCAATTTTCTTCCTATATTGTATCGTATAGTCAAAACCAAATAGACACACAGAATAAAAGGGATCTACCCTCAAAGACTGATTATGTTCAGAACACAGACATTGAATAAAAATGTACTCATCACAGAAATTTACTCTCCAGGATTACTGAAGGATATCTGTCCAACAACAACAACATGAAACCCTTTGCTTTTTTTTTTCTTTTTTTTTTCATCATAACAACAAATAAGGTAAGAAATGAAACCACTTCCATATATGTAGTCTGGAGATCACTGCGCTTTCCTGCACAATTATCCTGAATCTATGATTCTATGATTCTAATCTGTTATGGAACTAATGTTGATAAGAACAACAGTGTCCCCTGACCTACCTAGCTACTCAGGAGATACAGAACCATGGGCAGCTTCAGACTAACTTCTTGCACCTCCAGGTAGCAGAGGCAGGGAAGCAGCCGGCACAAAGGACTGCTAAGGCAGGCACCCCTGTCAGAGCTGAAGCCATCAGCAGAGAACGGGCCACCAGCCCAGGAGCAAGAAGGAAGCAGGAAAATCAGAGTAAGCACAGTTACGTAATTAATCACCAGGTTCCATGAACATCATCAGACAAAGCAGATTGTGACTTTAGTAGAAATAACAGCTGGTCCAACTCTTGAGAAAATAAATTAATTGATCACTTTCACTGCAAAGTAATGATCAAAATCTCAAGGAAAATATGTTAGTTTCCATCTAGATTGATTCTTTAATATGTTTAATATGAAACATATGAATGTACATTTCATTCTCATTTCTGATTGTGGTTAAAGATTATAAAATGATTCCTAATGATGTAATCATTCTCCTGCAGCCATTAAGAGGTTTTAAGCTCTCACTCAGTATTTATTTAACTGACTACTGAAGACAGAGCATTCAACTCACAGAATCATAGAATTGCAGTGGATGGAAGGGACCTCAAGAAATCACCGAGTACAACTCCCTGCCAAAGCAGATACACCACAACAGGCCACATAGGTAGGCATCGAGCCAGGTCCTGAATATCTCCATACAAAGAGACTCTACAAGCTCTCTGGGCAATCTGTTTCAGTGCTCTGTCACCCTTACCATAAAGAAGTTCTTCCACACGTTTGTACAGAACTTCCTATGTTCAAGTTTTAGGCCACTGCTCCTCGTCCTGTCGCTGCACACCGCCGATAAGAGCCTGGCCCTATCCAACTGCCTCCCATCTTTAGATATTTATAAACATTTTTCAGACTGCCCCTCAGTCTTCTTATCCCCAGGCTGAACAGACCAAGGTTACTCAGACTTTCCAAATATGGGAGATGCTCCAGGCCCTTCACCATCTTTGTAGCCCCTCTGCTGGACTGCTTCTAGGAGATCCCTGTCTTTTTTGAACTGGGGAGCTCAGAACTGGACACAGCATTCTAAATGTGGCCTCACCAGGGCAGAGTAGAGAAGGATTGCTTCTCTTAACCTACCGGCAACATTCTTTTTAGCCCATCCCAGGATCCCATTGGCCTTCTTGGCCACAAGGGCACACTGCTGGCTCATGCCAACCTGTCGCCCACCAAAACACCCAGTGCCTTCTCCACAAAGCCTTTCTCCAGTCGGTCACCCCTTGACCTGTAAAAGAGCTCACGGTTCTTCTGTAATAACAATAAGACAATTATCATTCTTTTTTGATTACTCCTGCCTTGATTTTCTTTAGAATATTTTGAAATTAATAGGTAATGCCCAAGTACAACACTTTTTTGAAAACGAAAAAAAAATAGCTATAGCTTGATTTATAATCAATAATTAAGGAATTTGAAAAAAAAATGATAATAGTGTAGATTTATTTGAGAATTCCCTGCATGTTGCTACTTTCCTGGAACCATCAATATGACAACTTCATTCACTTAAGAGCTGACAAATCAAAACTACACTCAAGTTTTAAGTGAGTGACATTCTGGTGGGTTAGCATAAGGCCAGAGATAGTGAAAAGCCCTGCAGAACCACTCGGGATGTCTATGCAGAAAGGCATTCCCCACGTCCTCTCATGCGTGGGAGCTCCTCGTGCTCCTTGGGGGTGAGGAATGTGAGCACAGAAAAGGTGTGGCATGGATGTGGGCACTGCTCCCAGCCGGGATCTGCTGCCTCTTGAAAGGGATAAGCCATCACCAGGTCAGCTAAGAGTAATTTCTTTGCCCACAACTCATGGGCGTTCTTTTCTGAAATAAAATGATACAGAATGGTCACTGTGCTTTGAGGTAATGAATACAAATATTCACTAAGATAACTTTGGAATAAGCTACAGATACGTCTGGAAAAATCAGACCTCATAGATGACTGCATGAGTTTCGAATGGAATTTCTGTTGAACAGATAATTTGTATCTATACCAGATTTTTCATAAAAATATTCATTTTCGTAAATACAACTTAAGATTCTTTTTGTCGATTACAATGTAAAAAAGAAGGAATAACTGTGTATGGACAATGATGAAGTAGCCTGTTGATAATAAATATTTGCCAGCTCTTGTCACATCTCTAAACATTCCACTGTTACTGAAGAGACACCACACTGATAGAAAAAATAAAAAAAAAATCAGAAAAATCAATGGGTTTTGAGCTAAAGCAGTTGCTAAACACACAGAAAACATCTTTATCCAACAGCCATAGTGCTGTGAAAATTCCCAAGCCTTGCATTGGTACAGCTAAGGAAAATTTAATCTTCCCAAATACTCATCAGGGCACTCCATCCTGCAGACCTGACAGCCCCACTTATAATTAATTATACAATTTCGATGGGAATATCGACTAAACAAAGCTATAAATCATAGAAAAAGTCAATAGGCATGGACACATTCAATCATGTCCCGACCAATGATTACTACTCTTAAAATACAATAATTATTTTCAGGAGCCAGCTTGAATTAAATTTCTGTCAGGCTGGTACAAGACCGGTGGTTGATGAAGGATGCGATGGATTTTTTGGGTTGAATTCGGCACAGAGACATTTATCCTTTTAGATAGGTAGTTTGTTTTTAGTGATCATGGTGCTGTGTGTTTAACTAGACCATGAAGATTAGATTATCTCCAATGGCTCATTATATCGTTTATCTTTTCCTTCCATGTTTGATCTGGAAGATTTCCCCCTTCTTGATGCACAAATGAAATGACTGCTGATTTAGAAAGGGAATGTGCTTAAGTGGGATTCTGCTTATGCCTTTCCACACTGCGTTCACGTATGTAAAGCCAACCAGCTTTATCTGAAATGCCACTGAGGATATGGCAAACGGCAGCAACACGAACAGTTCTGCTCAGCTTCAAAAACGTACTGGGTAAAAAAAAAATTAAAATCAAAATTACAAACATTTTGAATTATTTAAAGAAATCTAAAAGATAATAATAGTAAAAAATACAGAGAAAAAAATATATTTATCTATGGTTTATAGATTAGTGTTACTTTGTATTAAAAGCTACTTTGTCACTAAAAAACCCAATTGCTACCTATTTCCCAATGATGTTTTCACCTTCTAATAGCTCTAAAACTACAGCAGTAGTTTTCTAGTAGTTCTAAAACTACAAGAAAAAAAAAGAGAGAGGGAAAGAAACCAACAAAGTTTTCTCACAGTAGCTGCGTTTTTAAGATTTCCTGCCTATGCAGATATCTTCTGTGGTGATTATATGCCACAGCTGAAAGATGGGCCTTAGGTGGGGACAGCAGTCCCAATAAGTAGGATGGATGCTAACAAGTGCTTAAATAAGGAACACCATTTTCTTAACGAGTCAGTCTCATCCAACTGCTCTGACTCCAAGAAATGAGTGAGATCTTAGATTTTCATGTGGGATTAACCATCTAGGTGCAAGTCAACTTTCAATCAGAGAGGGTGAGTAAAAGGGCTTCACCTGTCTTCCTTGCCCTGTATCTCTGCAGACAGCCCTCCGAACAACCTGCTTCTCTATGAGCAGCAAAAAGATACATTGCAGGTAGAAGAAGAGAGAGAAGGGAGAGTCAAGAGTGCTGCGTACATCCCTTTCCTACACAAAACATAGCAGCACACCGTGTCAGCATGCACACTGTGAACTGGTACAGGCTGGCAAACACCAGAGGTGGGGAACCCTCCATGGAGCTGAGACACAAAAGCCTAATCTTGTGTCTTCTTTCATTTTGATGTGTGGAAGGAAGATAAAATTCAGGCACCCTAGGAAAGGATTGGGAAGCTTGGCTAACTTGTCAGCCAGAACAAATTGCTTTGATACACACAGTCTCCACAAAACACTGAGTTGTCTGAAGGTTTTGCTTGTTTTGTATTGCCTGCCCTTCTGGAGTAGCTCAGAATATTCAACGTGTGAATGCCACTACTTCCTGCACATATAGGCAGACCTAGATATGAAAAAAAGAGCTTAATTCTTGAATCAGTGAAGGTGGGACAGTTTGCACAAGCAGAGTGCCAGGCCAACAAAATCCACAATAAGGCTCCATGTGCAGCATGTACATTCCTGATCAGCATGCTGTCCGTGCTTAACATTCTGTGTTTTCTATTCTGGATGTTTCATGTTTCTCCTTCACATACCTAACCCCTAGGAACCTTTGATGAAATTGAGAATACTACAAGCAGCCGTATAGAAATTTTCCAAAGTGAAGTGGCTACATTTTAAAGTAAAATAACCTCAAAGATTATAAAAAAACATTCTTTGCAGAAAGAACGCAGTCCTCATTACACATCAAAAGGTTTGTGCTCCCTGTCTGCTTCCCCTTACTAAGCCCCATATAACTGCCTCAACAGTGCTGATCTGCCGCAGGGTCTGAGCCTTCTATTTCATTTTTTCACACATTCCATTACTCCTTCATATACTCATTCCGTACACTCAGAAGACACAGGTATTTTCATTAAAGGTTTTTCGTAAGTTTTCGGGAAATGCACAATGAAGAATCAGTAAAGAAACCGTATATCTGAAGAAATATGAAATAGAAGATAGATACAACATGGGAAGCAGCATGAATTTCACTGAAATATTTTTTTCTATGGAAAAGAAGGTAAACAAACAGATACAAAAGTTAAGAAGCTGTACTGTGGAAGAAAGTTGGAGCAGTGACCAAGCCAGATGAACGATCTCTTCTCATTCTGTAGACAGGAGGACTAACAAGGTAAGGGTTGGTAAGGGTTGATAGAAACGCAATTTTTACGTGAGTTTCCAACTTATTCCTTCAACAGTAATGAACTTACCGCAGTGCCATTGTTATCTCTAAAAACATCTTGATTAAAATAGTCAAACAGCTTCTTTTCTAATTGTAGCATAACCTAAAAAAAATAGAGGAGAAAGGTCAGAAAAACTCAGGGACCCTTTTGGATACATGCAGCCCTTAATACAGCGCCTCTGAGTGCCTAGAGCTGCTTGTCAGCTTGCCCATTTAGTTGACTGGCAATCAGTTAGAAAAATCCAATTAACTGAGCATTAGGTGTGACAATACGTATCCCTCCCCTCCCTTTAAATTAACAGTTTGAAACAACTATATTCGTGCTCTGCAGAAAAGAAAGTGAACATTCAACAACGCTTCTATTTACCCAGGAGGTACAGAGGGCATTATGTTGTTTACCTTTCGGTCATTATCGGATTCACGAAATATTAGCTTGACTACTTCATTTGTGTCAGCTGCCCGGACAGTCTGCATTGTAGCCTTCGCACATAGCGTCTAATAAGAAACACAAAGGGAGAAAGGGGAGCTCATTTAAATGAAAGGTAAGGCCATATCTTGCTGAATTTGATCAATCTATGCATCTTCAAGGGCAGACCCAACACCCATCCGAAAGTATGATTTGCCGTAGGTCAGCAGACGAAGTACTGCTAATTTAACTGATTTTCAATTTACGATGGGTTTAAAACAAAAAACTGATAAACTGTTTGGAGAGAGAGAGACAATACAAGACAGTATCAATGAAATAAAACATACTCATCTGGCTTACTGCTGCGCACACAGCTTCTGTCACAGGTCTGACACTGCATCACACGTGACTTGTGAACATTCTCAAAAGCCATTTCCTACAGTCAGTGACTCTACGGTACTATTTGTTTATGTACCATATTTTTAAAAGCTGATGAGTACCTTGGCACTACAGTTCCTGCAGCTTAACTCATTGGCCAAAACGTCTGCATTGTGAATGAGTGCCCCAAGAATAATTTAAAGATCTCAGGAACATTTAACAATCTGACAGTAACTTTCAAAGTTCATTCTGGATAGCAAATTGCACATGCACCATTGTTTTAAATAAGAGTATTTAGGTATTTTGATGACTGTGTGTCTAACACGTACTATCAGTTAACACTTCCTTAGACTCGGGGTTTGAATCCCAGAGGCATCAGGCCCTGGCTCCTGTGTGACTGGCCAAGCTGTGGCCCAGCTGTAATGGCAAGGAAAGGGGACCCAGAGGGCTGGCTGCCTGTGGGGTGTGCTCTGCTCTGCTGTGACAGGTGAAAGCCTGGAACCTCAGCAAAGTAGTTAGGCATGTATTTAACTTAAAAACACACTTTAGATTCATAGAACCCATATTTTTATAATGGTGTTAAGTGCTTTAAAATGCAGAGAGAGACTATATCATAACTGCGGGGTACGCAGGCTTCATTACATGAAGTTATCCAGCATGGGCAATGCTATCAGATGGTGTGTGGTGCTTCTCTGACCCGTTTGTCTGGGCTGCTGGGAAGCTCAAGGCAGAAGACAAAAGGGGAGTTGTGTACATCTAATTGTTACTCAATGACAGACAGAAAATGGCCAAGGTGGGCACTTACTCGTGGGAAGCAGCCTGGTTTCCCTTGCCATAGTCTAGCCTCCAGCAGCTCACAGTATCTATGCACAGGATAAGGACACTGGTAAAGATGATCTTTCTGAATAAAGGATCATTTTGATAGAAGTTCTTACCAAGAGTGCACTCAAGAATTCAGTCAATGAGGAAACAGGTGCCTTTCCTACTCTGCCTCTTTCATTCTTTGTAATAATGGTCAGAGAACAGACTGTTATTTTGCAAAATATTCACTTATAAAATCAATACGATTTCTTTTAATGGGAAATTTCACATCCCACCACACACTTCTTTCTTACAAAAATATAAATACATACATTGTGATTCATTATTCCAAGCACAGTATCCATCAGACATCATATCTTGCTTACAGCAACAGCTTACTTCCCAGTTCCCTATTAAGACTTCATTTGAAAGAGATGCCAGGCACATATTTTTTAAAAAGTCCATATGCTTCCAAGCAATCCAGATCTCAGCTCAGGTTTCCAGTGATAAGAGTGGAAACCGTATGAAAACCTTCTCATTTAGGAAAAAAAAAGAAAAAAAAAAGAAAAAAAAAAGTCATTAGAATGATCCTGTATAAAGGGGCCTATGTGTTTTCACAGTACAAAGAAAAAGGAAAAGTGGAGTGATTTCATTTTTGAAGGACAGTAATCTGGGTGTGATTCAGTAAGGATGAAATACACCTATCAGTTCTTTAACTCAGCTCTGCAAACTGAACCAGTGCTGACCCCACCTCACCGAACACAGCACGTCCTCGCCTAGAAGGCTGCTCGCGATTGTTTCCCTCCCAGACAGGCACTCTGTGGACACGAACATCCAGCTCCAACTCCTATCACCCCAGATCTGCCGTGCCCACGTGCCCAGGCAGCCTACAGATGCGCGGCAAACGGCATCTTTCACTGGCGGACAGCGCGTGCGTCCCCTGAGCAAAGCGTTCCGCGCTCGGCAGAGCCCCGCAGCGCTCCTGGACGGTGCCGGAGGAGAGCACGGGGCCGGCAGCACGCTGCAAGCAACCGCACCGCTGCCGTGCGGCTTCCCGCGCTGCGCCTCGTGCACCGCCGCGCTCTTCTCTCGCATCGCCGCCGTTTTTACCTTCGGCCCCGCTCTCTTCGTTTCTACACGTAATTAATGTTTTGCCATCTGCGTCCGCAGGCGGCTCCCGATGAGGTAATCCAGCAGCGAGTCATTCCCAACGCGCAGGCCCTTCGATACCGCCATTGAAATGCAGAGCACAGATTAGCTAATCGGGTCAAGACTAAAAAAATAGCGCTTGGGGCTCATGTGTCACAAATCAGTCTGGTCGCCTTTAAACAGCGCACCAGATTAGAACAAGCACCCGAACAAACCAAAGCGGAAAACCCGCCGCTCTCTAAAGCCGGTTTCTAAAGCCCTAACAAATCGCTCCATCTTTCACTCATTTAAACTTTCCAAATGAGGGTCAATACGGTCCCCGAGCATCCAAATGCTAATGCGCTTAAGTGCCCTTAAGCAGCTTTCCAGAGTGAATGGGCCAAAGAAGGGCTCGAAAAGACAAGGCAGAGTTACTGTCACTGTCAAAAAGTCATTGTAGCCACCCCCGGAGTGGTTGCAATTCAAGAAATTCATGATTTCTGTCTCTTAAAGGCATCTGCTTGAGAACATTTTTTTTCTGAGCTGCTTTATCTCACAACTTCAGGCTTGCTCGAAAAGAAGAAAAAAAAAAAACAAACCCGCGATCGACTCTTGAGAACCAATAAAGAGAAAGGACCCACATATCTCATTGCTTTCAAATTTCACATGCACAAAAAGTTACCTTATTCCCGGACAAAAAGTGATTGGGCAAAGGTTCATTTCTTATACAAGCCGGAGCATTCCTTTTTTCCTCCTCCTTTCAGTTTCTACAAAGTCGTAGTCACCCAAGCAGAAAACTCGGGGGAACATGCGCCTTTTGAGACAGGGCTACTTATGAAGGGACGTTTTGTTGCCGGTAAAGAAAACCAAAATGCGATGAAAACACGGAGTTTCTTTTTTGGGTGTTCCTTCAAAGGTGCTCTTTTGCAAAGTTAGAATACAGGGAAATCAGACATCAAAACCCCTCTACGCGAGTGATCTTTTTTTTCTTTCTTTTAAATCATTATCATTTTTTTAAAACAAAATTTGTAGAAAGAGGTGCCCGCACTCAGCTCTGGTTCGCAGACACAGCCGGCTCTGCCCACAGCTCTCACTGTGCCGAGGTCTGACAGCATTTTAAAAATAATCCTTGGCAATAATTGGTCTGCCTCGAGCTGTAAAACACAGCCATCCCACTTCTGATAACTGCCTTAGAACATAACCAATATGTACAATCAGAAAAAGTCAGGAAGGAAGGGTTTTAGTGCTGATAGCAACTAATCTACAATTCTGTCTAAATTCTGCAGCCTGTTACAGTATAAGCCTTCAGCATCTACTGCTGCATTCACACACCAAGTGAAAATGTTCAAGGCTGTATTTCTGCATATTTACATTTTCAAGAGATAAAGACATTAAAGCACAATTAAATACACTACACGTATGCACACTATTCTGTTATTCATCGCTTATGATGCAACTGCATTTTATATTGTGTGCGCACGGAACGCTGAGCAGCTGTGAAGCACAGCGCTGCTCCCCGCGAGCTGCGCAGTGCTGAGAAGGGCAGCTGATGTCCCACCCCGCAGCCCTGCTGTCCCAGGTCCGCCTCTTGGCACCGCGCACCTGTAACCACACCAGAAACAGAAAAGGAGGCATCCAAGCACATTCTGACCTCAATTTCACAATCGCCTTTGCCTCCTGAATCTAGAGATGCGTGCTGTTTTTCCTGATGGCATGAACACTCTTCCAGAACTTATTACTTTGAAGTCTTATTAAAAAGTAGAACATACATTTTTCCTGTGTAACAAAGAAGTTCAGCAATTGTCACAGTCGCAATTTCTAGTAAGCTACGTGGCTCAACACGTCTTTCTTGCTAAAAAGTAACAAGAGAAAGAGCGGTCTGAAGGCCGAACTGAGCCAGTTAAGTCCTGAACACAAGAGAACCAAATCCAGAACATCTAAAATACTCTGGGCACTCTGGCAAGATGGAAAAGACAGAGGAAAATGTATAATCTATTACAAAAGTGAAATGCTGCTGAAAAAGTAACATCAACCTGGTACTTATTAAATTAGGATAATCAAATGCTTTTTTAATTATTATCTGGATGCAAACTGTATTTGAAACAAACACTGAGGTAAAAGACGCACAACTTCTGTAACAACAGGAACATCTGTCTATCTGGGCTCCTCCTCCTCTGGGGAGGGTGGATGTGATTTCTGGGGTATTGGAAATACGCCCCGGAAATTTTGTGAAGTAAATTCATCAGGTCATGTGGTTATAGTTAAAAAAGAGAATTACAACTTCCAGGTGTTAAATATGCCTTTCTCAGTCAGTGAAGATATGGAGTCTGCTGCAGGACAGTTATCGCTGTACTCTTTAAACTCTGCCTTTGGAGACCTGCTGCAGGACACTCCAGAACCACACAGAGGCCCTCACCCACACCCTGCAGTAAGAAGGGCAATTACACAGCTAAATTCACTGGTGCACAATGATAAAATCCCATTTAAGTGAACTGACAGTTGTTTCTATGAGAAAAAAATATCCCTTCGACTGCAGTTTTACTCGTGTTAATACGAACTATACAGAAATATCAACAGCGTCTCAAAGTTTCTACGCTTTTTACATGGATGAGCTTCCAGGAGCAGAAATTTTACTCAGCACTGAGACACACATTTGCTGAATAAAGGACAGATACGAAGAAGTATTAATGAGAAGCAACATTAAGTACTAACGTGCAAGTGGCTCTCTGTGAACAGCAGCACTGCAATGAGCTGCGCCCAGGGCCGCAGGCGTGGCGGAGGCAGCAGGTGGGACGGGGCACGAGAGCTTCCTGCACTGCTGCATCTCCTGTGTCTGTAAAACAAACCGTCACTAGGAACGACCGGCACTTCTTTGGGCTCTATTCGAAACTAGCTGCCTGGAGATCATAATTACATGCATCTTTTTGTCCAAAACTTCAGATAATTCATGACAATGGTATCAGAGTGTAATAGTAGGCAATGCGAGCCCATTTCCATTAGTTTTCAAGACACTGCACTGGACAGACTGAGAGGCCTCAGCTAGCAGCACACCTCTGCCCAGCTGTGCACGTGGCCGTGTGCTCAGCAGGGTGGCTGTGCCCCGTGTCCACTGCCAGCTCTGCGTCCTGTGCCCACCACCAGCACCGCCAGCTCTGTGCCCCACGCTCACCACGCTGGCTGTGCCCCGCTTCCTGCAGCTCTGCTCTGTGCATGCAGTTGGTGGCAATGATGCCTCTTTAAAATTCATCAGAGGAGAATCTGAGCTCAGGACAAAAGCCTCTGCTGCTATGACTCTTAGAGATTGCTCTTCATCCTCAAGATGACTCTTAGACATCTTGAAGGAAGAGCTGAGCACCCAACTGCATGCCATTAAAGCTCTGTCCCAGAGACAGGATCACCTTCCGGCATCTTTTTCACCCAGGACATACACTTCTGACTGCTTTTGAGGGAAATACCTCTTGGCATCTGCAGCACGGCTAGCAGTAACACAGTTCAGTTTGTTAGATACTTACCATAATCCAACCTGACTACCTATATACACTGCTAAATTTATAAACCACTGGTGCTGAAATCTCACTTGCCTCGTTTTGGTTATGAACTCTCCTAACGTCGTTTTGTTCTGACGCGAGGCAGTCTGCTCAGCTAGGTGCTTCTCTGTACTGTGTACTGTGCTGGCTTAAAACATTTCAGATACGGATCCCTGCTTACCACTTGCTCATCCAAATAAGTCCAAAGAGAAAGAAAAAATACTTTTTCACGCTCTTTAATTTTTTCCCCATGAAATCTTCTACCACTCCATATTTTCAAACAGGAAAGAGACTTTCGTAGACACTTTGTGGTGCTCTGTCCTAAACATTTCTGCACATAAAACAGTCTCTCATTTTGTAACTTTTAAAAAAAATACTGGTATGATATGACTTTTTTTTTTTTTTTCATTAAACACATTCCTCTTTGTTTCCTTGCTAATTTCTTTTCCAGTCAGGTGTATCTCTAAGAATTCAAAAACCAGGATTGCACTCCTTTCCACCACACACATTCCCTGTTATGGAGGTCAGCCTCTAGTTTTCTCTACCCAACTCCTTCTGGTCAGGTTCCCTCTTTCTTTATTGTCATTTCATTTTCCTGCCTGTGATCCCAATATCTAGGTTCAGCTAAGCATCTACACATCTGTTCATAAACAATTTACTCTGAATTCTTTGTCACCTGCGTGCATCAGAAATACAAGCAATGGTGAAATGACGGCCATGTGTTACCCATCCTCCCTTCCCAAACTCCCCTCCCCGCTAGGCTCTCAGTTTAAATTCACTTGTTGACACAGATAAGAAGTTGCAAATTTGATGAAAACTTGGAACTTTGCAGTGGTCTACCAGAGAAGCCCCTTTCCTCATTCCCTGGTTACACAGCATCATTACATCACATGGAGGGCTGTCCTGTGGGAGTTCTCTGTGGGAGACAATGATTCACTTTTTCCAGGAACTGGGGCAGCCAACTGTTCCTATGGAAATGTGCAAGTATGTTGTCCTGTCTCATAATCTGTGGACTTTGTGGAATTTATTCACATATTACTCTATTACCTCCCTCTCACTGCTTCAGCCATTTTTGGCCAAACAGGAGTACCACCCCAAAACACCCCATGTTGGACAACCCCTCAGTTCTTACCTGCTTTTTTACCCCGCTGACCCGGCAGAGGATTGCATGCATTGTTTCCATTAAGCAAAGAATTTGATGAAGCACACAGATTCTGTGATGTAAATCTGTTTCTGTAAAGAAATGTAAAATCTCCTCTTCCCTTGAACTGGGGAGAAATGAGGTAAAAGGCAGATTCTCTCCTTGTAGCTAAGCTTGCTTTTATCTAACACTGCAACGAAGAGCTTTCTATTTCTTTTCTTTTTAAAAGGAAAATAACCTGCAAACCCTATGTGTTCCTCTGTGCTTTGCAATCGCCTCGGAGTGCTAACATTTGCCTTTGTTTGTATTGATGGTGTTATTGTTTCTGCCACTTCCATATTTGTTTCCAATAACAGTAAGAAACAACATAGCAAAAATTTCAGTCAGCACCCAGCAAAATTCTAAGGCTTTTCCTGACTTACTTTAAGGAACTGCCGGGTTCCAAGTAATTGGAGGCTGCCAGCTTTATTCTTCCCAGCCTTGCAAGGAGCATGCTTACTGTCACAGCTCGCTGGGGACAGATGAGAGCACGGTGCTGGGCTGTGCCTCCTGCACCACGTTTGCACAGCAGAGAGTTCCACGCTGTCTCATCTGGAACGAGCAGCATGCCTCAAAAACTCTCCCACACAGTACTCTTTTCCTCTAATAAACACCGCTTAAAAAAAGCAATTTCTGGAGCAAATTTGCCCTTTAAATTAATGGGGTATTTTGGAGGAAATCAATAATGTGACATGGCTCCAGATCAAGGCTTAGCCAGTGAAGTGAGAATATCTGGCTTCCAAAAAGTACACATACACACCAGCTACCACCTATGCAATCTATGACATAAACTTGATCCACTATTCAATGATACCTTCGTGCTTGAGTTCTACTGAGCTTATTCTCAGAATCAGAAACTGGAGCGGACTTTTAAAACGAGAAGTGTTGGGTGATTCTGAAATCAAATTACAAAACTTCCTGAAATTTATACCACTAGATGCTTCAAAACACAAAGTGAGAAACAGAGAAGTATGAAGCATTCTTTTTCTTCCTACAATCCACAACATCAAAATCAGCCAGCCCTTAAGCAAAGACTGGTTCGGAGACCTGCAGAAGGCAGCATGGCAGGAGGGGCTGGAGCATGCCCTGGGCTGCCTGCACCTCAGCATGGCATCTGAACAAGTTTTTCAAATGGAAATTGAACTTCACTGCTAATAATTGGGGTGTGCTGCTCAGTGTTACAGTGAGACAAGAACTTGGCTGATCAGGTGGTGCCTTGTTGGTGAGACACAAGCTGCCTCATGGCACTTTCCCCCCTTCTTTTCCTACCTAGCCTCCCTGACTTGACTCTCTTTCACCTTGCTATATCTCATTCCCGTCCCACTGGATCTGCTCCCTGTCTCGTACCACACCATTTATTCCTTTATTCACTTTAGAAGTGGAAGATGAATTCAGCAGATGAAGTACCGGTGGCCCTTCTTAGCCAGTTCGTTCAAGCAGCTTGGAGCACACGGACAAGGATGGCTGTGTTGCATTCTTTCACTGCAAAGCTACCTCTTTGGTGTCATTTCTGCTGGTGTACAAATGAAGGGTCATGCATTACAATCTCCCCACAAAATGGGTCTAACCTCAGCTGCTGACCAAGAGCAAACCACAGTGCAGCCCTGGACCACGTGGAGGGACACAGCTGGTCAGAGAGAGAGAAGGATGTGGAGGAAGAGCAACTTCATGCCACTGACTGGGGCTGCAGCAGAATTTAAAGCAGCAGCAAACACAGATCCCCGGCTCACTGACAGCACTGGGTGCTGCAGAGCATCACTGAGAGAGGACAGAATGTGCTGTCGGAAGGGCAGCTTCCTTGCTCCTGTTCAGTGGGTCACAGATTCATTGGGAGGGGATGGGGTCCAACTGGGCAAATGATCAGGTAGCATAGCGTATAGAATTTCTGAAACACACGTAGAATGCTTTTCCTTAAAATAGCACAGGAGAAACACACAGAGATCTCAATTATGCAGACAGAGGAATAACGCAGGTTCAAAAGTGTTAATGTGACATAATTTTGAGGCTAACAGCTGTGCACGGGTTGGAGAAGTACTGTTCTTTTCACTGTGTCTCTAAGTGCTGTTAAATTCATTTGTCATTTGATCGAAAGCCAACAGGCCACAAATCTCCCCAGCACCTCTTGCTCTGAATGGTGACAGGAGTGTTCTGTTCTGCCATAAGACAACATTTGTGTGCGTCTCCGTCCCGAGTCATACATGCTGCTTTAACTCATCTGCCGCCCCATTCTCTGTGGCCCATGAGGACAAATTGCTGGCTGTGGCTCCCTTTCAGAGGCAGTACAGCGCGCAAAGAATCATGACTGAGCAGAAACACAAGGAACAGGCACATAAAAATTCATCACTTTGGCCTCCTGACCTCTTGCCACTGAGTTTGGCAAACCCCATCTCAAAAAGTAGCACCAGGGGAGAGCTAAGCAGGCCGGCTGAGTGAAATTACTGACAAAAAATATCTTGGACACAGGAAAACCCCACCAGATGCTGCATTGTCTTTGCAGAGAAGTGGTGCTGAAAAAGGGGCGATCTACCACATGGCATATTGGGTGGAATAAGTAGTGCCATTGTTTCAGTGCAGCTCTGTCACTTTACTGACTGCAATACAAAGAGGTGTAAAGCAAGATTTAATCCTGACTTTTTAGTCAGCAGATTAAAACCAATCATGCCAGATGTCCACAAGACTGTTTAACATACAGAAAGCTTTTTCATACGCCACAAAAAGTGAGAGCTGTAATAACTTCTTCTTTATTTCCTCTGGAGAGGCCTTTCTCACTCTCTTTAGTCAGAAAAAAGAGGGAGATGTTGTGCTGGATGTTAAGATGCACTATTAATTTTTACTCTTCCTCTTCTTCCTTTTGAGACAAAGTCCATTCTCATCATTACCCATCCCAAATCAGACCAATGAAGACTGCTGGTATCAGAATACTATGATTTTGGAGAGCACGCACACTCATTGGACCAGAAAGGGACGTTACCAGCAGTGCTCACAACCAGCACTGGAATTCCTCTCCAAAACCCTCGATGCAACGTGTGACACAGCAGTATGTTTGTCAGCACACTGACAAATAATGAGAGTATAATCGCTCTTCCCCCTGAAACTAAAATGGCGCCCGCGTGACTCCTGACACGCACTGCCCAGGCTGGGCTGCACGCTGGGCTGGGCTGGGGCTGCACAGCTCTCAGGGCAGCTCTTGCTAACCCAGCAGCAGCCTGGCAGGTGGGACACAGCCCCAGGGAGGGCACTCGGCAGCGGGACACACACAGAACCTGGCTGAGCAGCGGCTCCTGCAGCGCGACCAGGAGCCCAGCCTGAGCTGCCGGCAGCTAACACAAGGGGAAACGATCAGTGATCCTCACGGCTAAATATACGCAGAGTTCTCTTCATTATGCCCACCTTCAGAACTGTTAAGCACTTGGAAGAGTTTTCTTAACTTGTTGCTTTCTTCTTTTTCTATTTATAAACACATTCATCTCCCAAAACAGTACCGAAAGGATATAAATTCAGCCATTACTGCACCTTTAAAACATACTTAGTTCTCTTTTTCCCCCTGAAATATACAGAAATACACAAAATCTCTGTACTACTGTTCGCCCTGAATTTCCAAAGCCAATGCTGCTAAATTCAACAAAAATCCATTTCACGTCTTGCATGAAACCGCAAAACATTTCTGCATTTATGAAGAATATCTGACTTCATCTTGGATAAAAGCTACAGGAAAAAAATAAATTCCCCTAAAATTCCAGCAAAACACTGACTTGTCTACTGTACATAATTCACTAAATTGGAAGCCTTATGGCAGTAAGCTAATGCCTTGGGTGGTATCCATTATCTATCATTTGGGAAAAATGATAGATAAGGGATGGAAAAAATACAGCTTACATATCTCATCTGTTTTCTTGCTGCACACTTTAACAAAATGGTCATTACGAGTTCCTAAAATAAAAGCAGCCATTTTATTAAATCACTGACCTGGAACAATACTATTAAAACCATTTCCTTTATTTATATCTAGTCAATATCTAGATGAAAGCAATCACAACCATGTGACACATGAACCAGCAAGACACTCATTTACTGATACTACGTTCAGGTTGATCAGAACTACCTCTGGGCTTCTCACTACTCTCCAGGAGATGCATCTGAACTCTGACCGATGTGTTAACGGCCAACTGCGAGAAGACGCTCGATTAAACTCCAAACCAGCCTCACGCTTAACTGCCCAACTCCTGCCACTGACTGAATCAGATCTGCAACAGTTAAAACTAGGGAGCAACTTCTGGAATTCGTGAGCCTGAAGCGCCTCCATGTTCTGGCGAGTCACAGTCACAGCACCGTAACCCACAGTCACAAGCACCGCACTGCGCTTTCTTCCCCAACAATATATTCCATTAAGTTAATGAAGCTCACTATTCCTAGTTGTCCATCCATCATTATCATCCTTATTTTAACCTTTGAAGGCCTGGAAGCATCTTGATAATTTTGGGCAGGTAGACACTTTCAGTAATGCTTCCATTTTCCCCAGTGCATTCATAATGATGACTGATAGTGTAACACTTACTTTCAACCTTCTAGCATTTCACTCCAATTCTGAAAAGACACAAGAAAGCACTGTATTGAAGATGGTGGCATTTTCTGTTTGGGAAAGCTGAGTTGCAGACCCAAGAGTCAAGAGTCAACTCAAGAATTAAGTTAGGCATAAATGTAACCAAGCGATCTCCACCAGTTCAAAGCTTATTTCACCATTATTTCTTCTACTCTGCAATTAGCATAGTTTTAAAATTAAAATTCTGCTCTCCATTTCTGAATTTCTTCATGCGAGTCTTGTGGGTGGCCTTCAAGATACATTTTACCAATTTTTCATGCCCATCCCTCGAAATGTGACCCTGCTCCTGCGCTTTTATCTCTCTGACAACTTCACACAGGAAAACATGCAGCCCCTCTGATAGCATGAAATCGGAAACAATAGCCCTTGGGAACAAAAGGGAGTGGGGAGGCAGGATACAGTCCGGGTCCTGGCTGATTTTAGCTACAAACAGATGTTCGTTGGACCTGATACCCTGAGCAAGCTGAAAAGAAAAGCTTGTAAAAGAAACGGTCCTCAAAAACAATGTATTGAAGAGCTTCAAATAAAGGCAAAGGGAAGGCAATATGGCTTTCAATGATAAATCTCGGCAAAGAAAAAGCGGCACCATGAATTTCAATGATGCATTTTTCTCTTTTCAATGAACTCTACAGCTCATTTTGAAATCTACAAATTGCTCAAATCTCATCTTAGTTTACAAGTCTCCCATATTCATTAAAATGCTACAAAGCACGTATTTTTGTTTCTTGTAACTAATCATCTTAGCTGGGAACACCCAGTGAAGTCCTGAAATATAGGCTAATGCCATTATTTTAAAAGCTGCTTATAGCTCAACAAAGAGGAATATGCTGAAAGAATCCTGATAGGAAAAAATCTGAGACTACCTCTTTGGACAAATTACGTTCGATCTCCTCCTTTCATGCACACAATTTCAGAGTCAAAAAGACCCACGTAAAGAATCTACGGAGCGCTGTCCTGAATCGGACCTGGGTTCTGTTTCACAAAAGCCAATATACACCATTTACAAACGAAACAAAGTGTAGAATCACTTCTCTGACTGAAGTTTCTGCTTTTGTGATTAAAACTCTCTTCCTCTTTCTTGAAGAGTCTGCCATCCAAAAGGGCTGGTGCCATGCTCCAATGCACAAAATACATGTATTCATTACAGGAGAAAAAAACTGAAAAAATTGGCACAAAGGCGGGTGCATAGCTTAAGTCCTGCTCAGGACAGCCCTCACTTGAACTCTGCACATTTGCATAGACTTTACCTATTAATTGTCTGCAGCAAAACTATAGTGGATAACTGAAATAAATGCTCCATCAGCTGTCTGGAGTCAGGTGCAGATTGAACTTGTTAGTTATTAGCATCAACCAGATACATATGATAAAGAAATAAACGATACCTTACGTCAACAACACAAAACCAGCAGAAATAATTTTCATGGAAAGGATGTCTGAGACAGAAAGTATCCAAGACTGCTTAGCAAGTTTGAAGAAATTATTAGTCAAATCTCCAGCCAAAAGTGACTGTGCCTTTCTCCTGTCTAATTACATGCATCACAGAGCTCTACACTGCACCAATTCCTCCTGATCTGAAGCAAACTGCATCTTTTTGACCAAAACGAATCTTCACAAAGACATCAGCTCTTTGTAGGACACAGAGTATCCATCAATTCCTCAGTCATTCCAAGAAAGGAACCTCTTGTTAATCACTTGATTTCTCACACATGATTTTTCATTTGAAACTTTCTGCTACCACTTTCTAAACGTTCTCTAGGACAGGATTAAGATCATCGTTACAAATACAGAAGTCCGTGGAGACAACAATTTTCTAACAACAAACTGCTGTGAAACCAACCAACCAACAACTGGGGCAGTTTTGGTTAATGTGATAGAAGCCTAAGGTTTGTGCAGCAAACTTTATGCTACCTTCAAAAATAATTCCTCCTTGGCATCCAGACCTGGCTCAGGGCAGAGTCCCTCACTCTCATCTCATGACTAATCATGCTTTTTAAATAGATGCATTGAAGACATTTGATGGAATTCATAACACCAGTGAAATCAAATAAAAGTAGGGTTGTTTTTTCTTAATTAAATCAATCTACAGACAGTATGGCCAGGGGAGCCGTTTGCATTCAGCAAGTCCGTCTGTACTGTTCTTGCTACTGTTGTCTCTTCAGTGCTCCCATGCATGCAAACAGAGCCAAACACAAAGTCAAATAATGTTTTCAACAAACTTGTTTTGCCATATGATCACTTCATTATCATTTTCACCTAACTTATTAATTGCATTACAAACTTTCTTGGTGAGGCATAATTTGTCTGGATTATATCTTTTCATTCTTTGATCACTAGCACCTCTTCAATTAGTTTGCCTGAAATTAACGTCTAGCTAATGAGCTTTCAAGTTAATGAGAACCTTACTCAATGCTTCCCTCCTTTCTTCTTGTACCCTTAACTACAAGGATGATTCCATTCCTCTCACAGTGTTCTGCAGTCATTGGTACTCCAGTTTATTCAAAGTCAACATTACAGCCTGTAGGCTAAGGATTCTACTTGCTAAAATCATCCTCACTTACTAATGCACCATTCTGATCGTGCTTCATTATCTTCATGTGCTCAGCACTTTCTACTGTTTCTTTAAGCACGCTGAGCAAAAATACATACAGAAAACATCCACTGTTTCTGAAACACCACTTCCATAAGCATATACAATAGAACTCTTAAATTGTTTTTTTATTCTACCTTCTATACGGAACCTGGCTAAACACAGTAAATCAGTGATACTAGTCTAAAAGACATAGGAAATGCATTTCCCAACTAAAGGAAAGTACGTGATAAATCTCTACCATTCAATAAAAAATTCTCACATCTATGTAGAAGATACTCACGTTACTCTAGACTTTTGGGCTATCTTCATATGTATCAAAGTGACAAAATCAAAACATTAGGGTTTTGGATGGCACTTAGAAGATTTTTTCTTGATGTATGTTAAATAGTATTGGTTGTACATTGCAATAGTGAACTATCTCTAACAGTGTGATTTCAGAACAGGATCAACTAGGCAGCAGGTATGATTTGAACTAACTGTAACATGTTTTACTTCCTGAAAGACATCCTTTAACTTCTTGGAAAGATAATCAATGTGCAGGAAATTCAGCTGCCAGTATTAACAGATTCTAAAATTACCATTACAAAACCACAATAAATTAGGAGCAGAGCTGCTCAGTTTAAATACTGTAAAATTACAGGTTTCGATGCAAATTTTATTTTAGTTCTAAGGAAACTATCAGAAGCCGGAACAAAGATAATGGTAGCAGTTACTGGCAAAAAATCAAGCAAAATAGTCAACTGCATAGAAATAATTGGTAAAAGCAGCCTTTTATTTCAATGGCTGCAGGTTTTTAACACGTTCTGACTGCAAGAGGGGTCAATTCAAACTATTTGCTGACGCATATGCAATACGCAACACCAGGTAACTGTTTGGGCCTTCTGTGGAGCCTAACTACATCCGAATTGCAGGCACAATTTTGTCTATCCCAGCTTCTGTTATTTGTCATTGTTTTCTAGAATTACTCTGCAGTCAGTATTCGCACAACAGAACTTTGTCCTCATATTGATTTTCCAAAGATGCTGTACCACAGTCTTCGTAATGCACATATTTTAAGGTAAGTGTGTGCAAAAGATGGAAGTGAAGCTGCCTCTTGAATCAAATCAATAAAAGCCACCAGATTGGCAATTACCATCCGTATTCATTTCAAGTAACGTAAAATATTCCATAAACAGAGAGAAAAAACAAATTTCCATCCCACCTTAGCAATCTCTCATTTAAATGTTTGGTATACATAGGAACTTTGGCTTACTTAAGGCCAATTGCCATCACTTGAATATTTAGCACGTATTTGACTTTGAGCTAGTAATGACCGAGTTGTGTGATGCTATCTTCTGTGGTAGATGTGCGGCTCACACTGAAGGGCACAGAACAGCAGTGGAAGCTACATCAGGAGACGTGCCCCTAACGGGAGCTCAAGGCAGTGCCACCAGGACTACAGTACTCAAAAAATACAGAACAGTAAGGAGGCACAAATGGTTCACATGAAAGTCTGAATCTACCCAGTCTGTACTTCTGCAATCTTAATGATGCTGCTAGAGTTACACTCTGTTCAGCTGAAAATGAATCAAAAATGTAAACTGTTTAAATTTTCAGAGATGTGTTAGAATTCTACAAATGAAAGTAATCCAGAAATTTCAATATAAAAACACAAGTGATTTCCACAAGATTGATCCAATATATACATTTCTTTACTGTCTCTATGAAAGCAAGGCAGCATAAATGACCCTCAAAACCTTGCTAGAAGACAGGAGTTTAACATTACTATTAGCAATGGTACCGTGACCTACACTAGACTTTTCTGTAAGAGAAATCTTTTCAGTGAATTTGGGCAGTAAACTAAAAACTTCTGCTTATCTAAGGACCACATGCTGGTATCGTGCCATAGTCAATGTGTTGAGCATCACTGGCCTCAATGACAGACAATGAAAACCTTCCAATGGCCACAGCTTAGCATCCCTAAACTTCACTGCGTGGACAGGATTTGGTTTGTGCACAACGGATGTCTGAATAACAGATGCTGAAAAGTTCTGTTGCGTTAGGAGAGACTCAGAAAGAAGTTTTTCCTCCACGATACAGGTCTCATGGGATCACAGAAAGGTTTGGCTTGGAAGGAATCTTAATGAACATCTTGTTCCAACCTCCCCTACCATCAGATCAGACTGCCCAGGGCCCCATCCAACCTTCAGCACTTCCACGGCTGAGACGGCTTCTCCGGGCACTCCTCACCTTTCCTGCAGGAAGGCAGAGAGGCTGGGCACACCACTGTGTGCCACTGCCCGGCACCAGCCTGCTCCACTCTGCCACCACTCCGCACCCACAGCAGCCATGGTGTCTCTGCACTTGTGGCTCTGGGTGCTGCCTGGTCAGCCAGGCCTTTTCTACACTGGAGGAGTAATTTCCAAAAAGCACAGAAGGTGGACGATCCCTTCATCTGCTTTCTGAGTGCTACTCTATGGGACTCCAAAGTGCTATAAACAAGGCTGAACTCAGAACTTGCTCTTACAGGATGCCACTTCAAGAATGCACTTTTTTTCAACTTCCGTTACAAGTTTTGGTATAAGTGTTCATATTTATTTATTCCACTGGAACAGGAAATTACAAAAGCATTTGGAAAGTCAGCAACAGAGAAGTGATCCTCTAACTACCCAATGATATGCAAAAAAAAAAAATAAAGAAAAAAATAGAAAAAAAAAAAAAAAAAAAAAAAAAAAAAAAAAAAAAAGAAAGAAAGAAAGAAAGAAAGAAAGAAAGAAAGAAAGAAAGAAAGAAAGAAAGAAAGAGCAAGAGTTAATAGAACCCAGGAGAAATATCTTAACGTCCTTCCTGAAATGTCTGTGCAGGTAAGCTACCTTGTTCTTCCAGAGGAAGACACCATAAAGGACATGATAGCTCTTGAGGATTTTATTGGCATACTCTTTACTCATTTAAAGAAAAAAAAATCTATTATATGAGCGCTGAGAATAACATCAGACTGTATAGGTCAAAAATTGACTGACATCACTCTGGACAGGCATTATTGAGACACACAAAGCAGCTGTTGTGCCTTTAAGCTTATGGTACTTTGCAATGCAGTAAATGAAAAGCCACTATTATGAGGGGATGTTTATGTCAGTATCTGAAACAAATCTTCTTTTTACTAGAATAATGCTGTCTTAAATTGTTAACTGTTGATCAGATAAACAACATGTGATAAAGATCCTATAATCTCTTTTCATAAAATTCATTTTAACCCCTTAAGGGCTCTGCATATTAAATTATGATGTTATTGAGCTTTGTGAAAGCCTTTCGTTGCTCTATATACTATCCTAACAGAGCTCTTACTAAAGCAGTAATGCGAAAAAAAAATTAGGTTTTAAATAACTAAAATATATATATGTATATATAAATAGATTTTAAATAATTAGATGATAAAATTTTCACAAGAGTTAATGTCACTGCCCATAACTTTTAACTGCATCCACCCCACCCTCCACTCCACCCAGAAAGCTTGTTTGTTTGTGGGGCTCAGTGGAGGAAGGAACTGACTCGGTCTCCATGGTTAGACAGCAAATGTAACAGAAGTTTTACTTAGTGCAGGGTGTGCAGAACCTCTGCGGTATGCTACCAAGATGGAGGTAATGCTACGTCAGGGCTGCAGCTCATGCAAGATACACTTTCAGTCCTTCAGTCTTCCGGCAGGACTTGTGGGAAACAGTGATGGCCTCAGGATCACCTCTGCCCCTCCGCCTCTTTTGCAGGTAGCCAAAGCAAATGGCCTTTGAGTGAGAGGGGCATTTAAAATTGCAGTTGATCTCATCTCCTGAGCCTCAGAGACAAAGTTTAAAATAAAGCAATTTACTACACACTGGTTACCTGAACCAACTGATGACACAGGGCATGTTTATGGAGTCAGAAAAGACATACAAAGAGCACCCACCTCCAAAGCACCCATCTCTCAGTGGGCCTCCACAGGCACAATCCACAATTCCTGCTAATGCTGCTGTGCTCTCCAGACCCAACTTTGCTCCTTGTGCTATTAGTTGGGGCCACCTTGCCTGAACAACATCATCTCTGAGTAACTGCATGCCCGTTAAGATGTGCAGATGTTTGAGCAAGCCCAAAAGTAAATGCTACAAATGGAGGCCAAACCCAGAGCCTGCTCTTACCAGGATGTCACTTTATGAATACACTTTTTTTCAACTTCTGTTAAAAAGTTTAAAAGGTCTGTTAAAATGTTCTGTTAAAAGAGGCCCCAACTAGAGGGGGACTGGGCATGGGCTGTGGGGCTCCCACATCAGGAAGGCTCCCTCAGAGTTATGTGCCATCCGACTCAATACACCAGCACCAGGTTCAGCACATCTTTTACAGACTCCAAGTACAAAAAGAGCTTTAAGCATCTGGAGCGTTGCAGTTTGTGCATTCTCCATAATCACTACATTTATCTCTATTTAATGGTAAGAAGGTGTCATTGCTCCTATTATAGCAATGGTGGCTCCTCTCCATCCCCAGCACTAAATCTGTGTCCAAATTGAAACAAAAATCTTTCTCTTATTCACCACAGAACATCAATCTTGAGGAATTAGTGTACTTCTCTTCCACTTTTGAAAATGACTGTTATCAGTTATAAGTCTGTTAAACAAATTTAAAATGTTTTAACAAAACTACACATACTTTTGTACAATTTTGTGTATTCCCTTCATCAGCTCCTACTGTGTTTCAGATTCAAACTCAAAAATAAAACTCCTTATTCCAATAGAGGTTCCTGTGTACAATACAGAGCCAGAGGTGATTCTGTTCCTTGATTTTCAGACGGATACCCTGTTCTTTCATCTCAATTTTGTTCTTGATACTTAAGTGAAATATTACTATATTACAGGCTGTAATTTTGAGATTGAGGATGTCTCCCTCCTGGTTTCCCTCAATGACAACAAAAATTAGTGTATGTGTTCTTTCTTATGTAATGCTACAAAGTAAGTAGAGTGCAAGCTTTTTTTTAAAAAAACCAAAACTATGAATGGGTGCCTTTCAGTGCTGATTTGTCCACAGACATCAGCACTTTGGATTTGAGTAACAACCAGTATAAAACTAAAGTTTAGAACAAATACATTTCTCCCAGGTACACAAAGTTTCTTCTGAAATTACATAATTTTCAGATATGAGAAAAATACTGCTTCTGCCTGGATGACATTTATCCTCAATTGAGTTGATGAGTTTTTATACTGAATATAAGGAGAAAAGAAATAATAGGTGGCTTTAGTTAAGTATTTATCACTCCATTTAATTACTTAAATTACAGCTACTTTTATAGAAACAATTTTCAAGTCAGGAAATTTTTAATGGTTAGATGTGCGTATTTCTAGATTCGGTCCCTGCAACGCGGTAAGCCTCTTGTCCTGTCTGAAAAGAACAACCAACACACCTAAAGGTAAGCATGCAGTCAGTGCCCCCTGTATTCTGACCCAATTGCTTCACATGTACAGATGCAATACGCTGGGCATTGCTAAAATCTTTGGAAAATAAATCTCAGGACCCATTTCTCAATCAGCAAGTTATCAAGAAGAAATTAAACAGCATCCACATTAGACAGATGAGTATTGTTAAACCTTGTAAACTTGCAATGGATACCTGGAGTCTTACATTCTGCTAAGAGAGTTTTTCTATGTGAATTTGCATAAAGCTTCGGGCTCATGAAGGAGCCAGCCTGAGTGATGTTGTCAGGTTTCCCTGAGGATGAGCGTGGCTGCCATGCCAGGAGCATCACTCCTCGTGCTAAAAAGTATCTGCTATGCCGAAGTTCCATGTTCTTCAGGAATTTCCTTTTTCTCCTGATGTTTTCCTCTCACTCAGTATGTAGGACAAATCTATGAACTTGAGCCATTCAGAAACAAGTCCTCAGAAACTCCCACTTTCCAAAATTGGCCCCATGGGTTGGCAGGTACACTCCAGGCAGTAATCAGCAACCAGTGAAAAACAAAAGGGTTTCGGGCACCCGAAACGCCATCCATCCCCATCACTGTCAGCTAGGTGATGAATGGCAGGTGTGGCAGCAGCCAGCTCCGTCCCGGGCTGCGTGGAGACGGGCGCTGCTGGTACTGCTGTCACTTGCTGCCAGCCGGTGCCAGCTGAGTCTCCCAGCTGCCAGTTGCTGCCACGCAAGGCATAAAACATACACTGCGAACAATCGCAGCAGTGGAGCCGAGCTCATAGACTGCATTATTAATTAGTTTAATGACGCTCAGCCCTATTAGAAAGCACAAGATAATTGTATTTAATTTGTGTACATTTTAATTATGGCCCAAGCAGTGCCAAATTTGATCAACGTATCATCTCTTCTGTTCTGCTCTGTAACCATGTTTGTATTAATTTGCATGTGAAACAGGAGGAGCTGCTAAGCCCTACTGGGAATAGAGTTCCTTTTAGTTTTTAAACACTGCCATCTTTCACATTGTGATGCTGTGCAAGACCTCTGTCTGCTGATAACAGTGTCATCTTTTCCTGTAGCCACAAATTAAAAGCAGGTTTACGACCACATGCTACTAGACCCTCTAGGGCCCCAGAGGAGGCAGCCAGAGAACAATTCATTCACTCATCACTCCCCTTATCCATGATGGAAGTAGAAACAATTGCATCATTTAATTTACTATTGCAATGAGGATATGGCTCATTGGCCCCTCGTTGTTTTGAAGATGGATTTAATTAACCTCCTATGAATCTTGCCAGTAAGTGTGGCAGCATCAGTACGGAACTGGAAATGTCAAAAAATCAGCTGAAGAGACGGGTAATCAGTATTGCTCAAGCTAGCTCTGCTGAGAGGACTTACGACGACAGTGTTATGGCCCCAGCAGAAAGCTAAGGAACATACTGAGTTAATACACTACTGACATACCTCTGGGAATCTGAGCTCAGGTTTGACTTAGATTACTGAGAAAAAGAGAGGTAATTGAATAATTCCTAATAGCCACATACATCTTTAATGCAGAAGCCATTTGCGATCACTGGAAAATAAATAATTGCAATTAACTACACTGTTAAGTAAATATACAGTCCCTTGGGGAAGCAATCTGCATGCTTTTATAAGTCTGGCTACAATATGAAACTCATCACAATGTCTATGAGAGTAATTTATAATGAACATTTAGCAGGTGCCTCAGATGGGTCGCTGCAATTTACATTCATTAATAAAACTGTCCTTATTAGACCCTGAGTTTTATGCATTTTAATTTAATAAATCTTTATTACATTTTCTTTCCACACAATTTTGTTTCCCCATGTTCTAGAATCAGTTCAGCTTGTAACGAAAGTTAAAATCTTTATGAGACAAAGTAATTTGCAATGGCCTATCCAAGGAGATGAAAAGAATTCAGCATATTAGGAAGATTTCTAACTGGAATACAAACACAATACGAATTTTGTAAGCTACTAAGAATAATTTATTTCATGAAATACAAGTTAAACCAATGCCATTTTTCTTTTTGCAAGGGAGGCTCAGAATCACTTCACTAAAGGAAGAAGGGAATTCTGTTACAGTTCAAACTGATAGCCACTATGGAGCAAAGAACACTGATTAAAGAATGCAAGAAACAATTCCTTTCATAAGAAAAATGATTTCTAGCACCCTATTAGAAACCTTTCCCAGCTTTCTGAAGATTCAATAGGACATAATGAAGTTTGGATAGTCTTGGTTAGTCATATTTCGTCAAGCTTTCATTAATTTGTTGCTTTCACAAGAAGGGATCTACTGTCACAGTCTGGATATGAGTGAAGGTTACGTTTACTGTGAGCCAATGAATTTTACGATGAAAGATCTACGTTTGCGTACTGAGCTTCATATTCCCAATTGTAACTCTTGGAACTGGGGAGTACACAATTATTCTTTTCTGCAAAGTAACGTACAAGGAACTTCAAGAGACTTTTGAATCAGCAGTCTCAGCCAGAAACAGCTTTTTATTTCCAAGCCATCAAAACAAGACCAGTTTATTAACCCTGATTGTACTGTCCTAAAACAGACAAACGGGATTAGAAAGATGAATAGGCCAGAATTTCAGAACATAACTGCTTTTTTGTTGTTGTTATTGTTTGTTTTAAATGGAAATAGAGTAATTCTGAAAGATTAATATAGACTGTTCCTGCAGCCAGCTGACAGCAAAAATACTTTTGCTATGGGGAGACCCATCTATCATTCGAAGGGTGATTTAAATGAAGCAACACTGGTAAGCAGCCTCTCACCATATAATGCGGAGCAGAAGGAATTACTGTCTCTACTAACAGCCCTGAGCAAGGCTGTGTGCTGTGATGCTCTTGGCTGATGTCCCCAAAAGGAGACTACTCCTTTCTCTGATGTTCTGCATAAACCACCCAGTTCCAGCAAAGTGGCCAGGCTAGTAAGAATGGAGCTCCCTCCTTTATAAACACCTGCTCTAACACACAAAGGGTAAAGGGCACCTCTGCATGTTAAAGACAGAAAATGACAGCCTGCATGGGCTGCCAGTGTGTAAGGCAGCCCCACAGATTTACCACTGAGGTCATGACTTTCCCACTTGCACTTCAATAGATCCATGTGAATTAAGAGACAAGGAGAGATGCGTGGGACTAATTTTGCTTCCACACTAAGATTAGTGCTTCTAGAGCTGACAGAAAATATTAGATGCTCATCAGCTCTTTCGATTCAAAACATATGTATATACATGAAAATGCTAAAAGCAGAGATTCGAGTGGCCTGGCACCCATTGCTGTGGGACGCATTGCTGCCTGCAGTGCTCACAGCAGCTGATGGGCTGCTGGTTGGCCTCAGAGAGTGACGGAAGAGAACTAACTTACTGCCTTTGGTGAGACGTTTCATTCTCTCATACTAACTTAATTTCTTTTTATTTCTCCTATCAAACAAATGGAATCTACTCTCTTCAGTTCTCTGTAATAAAATCCCTGAGTTCTCTCTCCACAAACTTTAAGTTTCCTTCTTATCCTTATGCTTTTGAGATTGTAGTATCCTAATTTTATTAATTTGATAGCCAAACAATCTTGATTAATCTTCAGAATCTTCAAACAGTTACCATATTACTCTTTGAAGAGCCAGAACACCAACTTATAATGACTTCTACATTTCTAGACTACTACTCAACTTCAGCCCCCAGCACACCTTGTGCTGCTACAGATTTCCATCAAGCCTCATCAAATCTTTTAATTAGAACAGACAATTTTCCAACAATAGGAAAACTACCTTTGTCACACACAATACCATAAATTTGCAATGCGTTTCTATAAGCATGAAGCTTACTGTGACCTACCCACATTACAGGGAGCACCGTTTCCAGAACGATTACAGGGGAACCACCACCTACATACAGACACATAACAAATTAATGCTTATATGAAATACTGCGACAATATCCCCATTAGAGACACTGCAGATAGGTCAATATTAGAATTCGGTCAGAAATAAACATTTATAGTAATTTTGTGCATGTTGTAAACACAACTGGTAAGAGAAGTGCCGAAGAACACCTGTAAGCAGCAGGCAAATAATGAGAATGCTCCATCTCATCCAAAAAGTCGAGCATGTACAAAAAATTAAATAGGGGTATATTTGAATTTAAACGTCAGCACAACACTAAAACTCGATCAATTTTGCAAGTGTAGGATTATAAAAATTCAATGCAGAGCAGTGATTTGACAAGGATTTAGCTACAAGAAAAACGACTAAGGCTTTTCACATTACTACAGCTACTGCAACTAAAATTTTGTAATACTTATGCTCTCATATGTTTATCATCATGGAAGCAGCAGCTACAGGCTTTAGCCTGCCTGAGGAGTGGATGATACCAAGTGTGCCTCAGGAGATTTTAGTAGAGTGGAATGGAAAACTCTTATTTAGTGGAGCAGAATAAAATAGCTTCAATAGGAAGGGAACTCCCCCTAGCATCAAAGTGCAACTGTCAAGACTACTCTGGGGCTTACCCAATGTTAAAGTGTATCATTAAGGACACTGTCCAAATGTCTCCTGAGCACTGACAGGAATGGGGCACGAGTCATCTTGCTAGAAAGCCTATTCCAGTGCCTGACCACCCTTCAAAGTAATTTTTCCCAATGTCCAGTGTACGGGCCTGAGCCATTCCCAAGCATCTTGTCACCAGATATGAGGGAGAACAGATGACTGCCTCCCTTTCCGCTGCCCCTGCTCAGGAAGTTGACTTCCTTTTTACGAACCCATGCCAGCTGGGCCTGGTGCTTGTGTTACACTTTGTGTGTCTTTCACACACTTTTCACAAGAAAATCTTCGTAATTCTCCAGGTACTGAAGTTAAACTTACAGATCTCTATTTCTCAGATCTGCAATTTCTAGGGTCTTCTTTTGTGCCCTTCTTGTAAACTGGGACAATGTTGACTCGTTTCCAGTCAGTGGGAGCCATGCCAGATTCCCAAGACCTCTCGCAAACTGTTGAGAAAGGTTCAACTATAACATCTGCAAAATTCTTCAGTATGGGATGAATCCCATCAGATTCAATGGAGTCAGCTGATTCCTCACAATTCTGATCTCATCACATGGCAGGACACATTCCACCAGTTTCCCACGTTGCGGCCCAAAGCCAACATGGCACACCGCTCACCAAGACCTGGTGGAGAAACTCCAGCACTACCAATGCCTGGCACACAGCCACAGCACACGAGTGCCTGAGACCACTGGATAAAAAATCTTTTGTGATTCTGGGTCCTTTCACACTGCCTTTATTTTTAATCATACACTGTCCGTAGATAACATGATTAAAATGGAACCCTATCACTAACTTGCTTCAGAATGAAATGTCTTAATAGGCTGAGCTGGAGGTACTTCTCTGAACATCATTACACCAAGCTACAAATTATGCTTAAGCTATAATTCAAACCAACTGTAAAACAATTGTATTTGCCATGCCCTTTATGCTACTGATGTCCTTTTTCCCTCTTGCCAGTTTATCCCTCTGGACAACACACTTGTTAACGCGTACATGCATCTCAGAATTGCCAAAAGCCTTTACCTGCTTTATTGATCTTTCTTGGATTACCCCAACAACATTAAAGCAGATTTTCCTGGCAAGGCAATCAATACGACTTTAGATTAAAGTTCCCATTAAAAAAATTATGAAATTATATATGAATGATTTATCGTCTATTAATTGTGAATTAGTAAGTGTAACACTTTTAGCATCTGATTTAGCACACTATGCCAGGACTCTACAGTTCTCAGATTCTCCCTCGCAGTGGCTTAAGGGAGAAATCCTTTAAAAACATATTTCATTCATAGTGTTTTGTGTATGTCTACATTTCCATAACACATCTATTGCTTGCAGCATCTTAGAGTGTCCAGGGGTTCAGCACACTGTGATGTGGGTCAAGTTCTGTTTAATTACACATATGCTACTTATCAAATAAAGCAACAGAAAATATGTCTTATTCTAACAGTTTATAAACACATACATGCATGAACTTTACCTAGGAAAGATGGATAAGTTTGATTCATTTTCAAATTACACCTTTTATATAAGCTTGTATGCTTGTCTATCTTCAGTTGACATTGGCACAGTGTTCGTAAGATGAAAAGTGCTGTGTCAGGGTTCTAAACCTGTACTCTTAGCACCAGTTGTGCAACCTACTCAGTATGCATCATTGGTGGTTACTGGTGCTATCTGTTAGGAGCAGATTACTTTGAAACTCACAAGTACAAATGTAGCAGTCTTATCCTATCAGTAAGAAAGACAGTGTTCTCTGCAGCTTCAGTCTAGGCAGTAAGTTAGGAAAACCTTGTAGTGCTCTTCGTCAATATTGGGTGTTCAAGAATTCTGGTGGATCATGATCAACAGAGGTGTTCTCTGAGACAGACACATTCTCAGTAACATTACTGCACTACTACTGAATCAAGAAACAGACATTTCAAAAACCAGCAGCCTATAAACATGGACGACAACTATAGTAACAGCAGAGATCCTGAGAGAACAGGATTTAGTTCTTATCACATGCTTACCATCTGAAGCTGAACAGTCTGAATCACTGACTGGAAATCCAGTTCAATTATGCTTTAAGTTTGTTGGTTAAATGACTACAATGTGTAAAGGATTCTGAGAAGGAAGTTATTAGCTACATACACTGTGCTATAATGCCAAGCTCATATTTTCCAACAGATGAAGGACTGATCATCCATCATGTATAGAAGTGTACTGCACCTGTATGAGAAGCATCCAGCCTTTGACACACAGGCTACTTACTTACCTACTGCTGCTTGATTTACAAAATAAAAGCTTCTGGTTTAGAAGATACATGCCTAAATCCAAGGACACAAAAAAGACGCTACAGCATCTCCAAAAATTAAAAGTGGGAAAACCATGAGATTAAATCCATGGTGTTCAACCTGGATATTATTTCTGACCCCATGCTACCTGGAGATGTGCTCTGGCAGTGAAGTCAAAGTAATCTCAACTCATGATGAAAAAGGCTTACTCTATTTTCTTTGGCTTTATACAATTTTTCCAGTCGCTCTTCCAACTCAGATGTTACTGCCACAAAGGTTAACACAAATGTCTTCTCGTGTTTTTCAAGACGAATGCTACCACAGAAATATAGGAAATTTCTCTTATTTTTCCCTGACAATTATAGTAAAAAACAATGAAATTCACTGTGAGATACAACAAGTGATAGAAGTCACGAGCATACTATAGAAATGCGGTGTCTGTTGCTGAAGCTCAAACACACCACCCAAAGAAAGGTAATCCTCTATGCACTGTCAAGATTTGAAGTCTCAGCTAAGGTTGGTACTCATGTTTTCCCCTTTCTTTTCACAGGATCACAAACAGATAGTGTGCACCCCCTAGTCTATTCATGTTTACAGCTCCTTCTGCATGTGATAATCACTTTACACACCACTATTTAGAAAAAACGCTGCCTGTCAGTTGTGTTTTTCTTAATTTCTCCATCAGATTCTCAGCACAGCAATTTTTATTTACCCGTCAGATGATGTGGCTGAAAACATTCTTAGCCAAGATCAATTTCAACCTTAAGGTTAGCTCATTAAGTCGCTTTTAGTTTCTCCAAAGGAAAAAAATGTCTGAGAAATAAAAACTGTTTGGGTCTGCAACAGATGTAAAATCGAAGTCCTACCTCTACTACTGCTTTGGCATCCAGTCTAAAGTTGAAATCTCCAAAGACGAAATAAGAAACTTTCTCAAACCGCTGATCTATAATTCTGGAAAAAAACAAAACTGTCATTAAGTGAAACATATGTGAACACGTACAAATACACATATCTTCTAAGCACTATCTCAGAAATAATTATTGGGATGATCAGAACTATCAGTTTGTATTGGAACAATCTTCCCAATATGTTAACCATGTTTTTGGACTGGTTATCCTTGCTCAGGCAATTCTGTCTTCAACCCCAGTAAAATAATGCATTTGATTTCCCCTGCCCAGCTAAAAGAGCAATCTGGAGGAAAGCAAGTTCGCAGTAGTTAGTACAAACAACACGAAACCAGCACTTGGGCATCAGAAGGCATCCAAAGTTAAGAATATGTGCTTTGGGTGTGGAAACTAAGATTTAGGAACCCCAAATTAGTGACAAGTTCACAATGCACCTACACTCTATTCTGTGTTGTGTTTACACATCTGTAAAACTGTGATCACAACGTTTAGCAGTATTGGTTAGTGCTCTGTGCACTGTAGGAAAAGTGATACATTAGTGCCAACCAGTGTTTATCACAGCTGATATGGACTGAATGACAAGGTTTTCCTGGCTCAGTTAGGATTCTCTAAAATACAGCTCTCCCTTATGCCGAAAGCAGATTTTTACTGAGATTATAGCTAACACCTAGAAGGTGATCTTTCCAGATGCAGAAGAGAGATTAACTCTTTTCTGAAACCTCGGCTCAGTACACAGTAAGGAGGTAAGGCATTACTGTTCATCTTGCATTATTAAAAGTCGTCGCTGTGTTGTTAATCTGTTATTAATGACAATTGCTTGGTACTCCCAACACTGTGCAATTTTACATGGTTCCAGAGATCCTGAGATCCTGAAATCCATGGACTCATAGTTAATTTCAAAAAGGAAATTAACGTAATTAATGATCTGTCAACTGAGGAAGGTATAAAATAACGTAAATGTTTCAGCTAGAAATAAAATACACAGTCAAAACTCACAAAAAAACCTGAATGCTACGCTAGATGCACAATATATAAGATAAAGGGAATAAATGTATGCAATAGATTGCATACATCCCAGATATATATAAATGGGTAAGTACTATGGTGACAGAAGCCTCAGCTGAGCAAGAGGAAGGAGCCCATATGGACAGGTGAATGAGGGTAAAGTAATGCACAGTAAAGAAGCCTTCTGGAACAACTTGGCCCAGCAAGGAGACCTTTGTTTTTAAAGGCGTAAAATGTTTAAACGCATTACATTCATTCAGATATTTTACAGCTATAAAGAAAGATACACCATTAGGTTTACAATGAGATACTACTTTTTGTCTTATAAAAAAATCTCACATTTTTAGTCCACAATAATCTGTAACATAAGGAACAGTATCTTGTTGAAAAATTGATGTGCATTGGAATTAAGCTAGTGGTCATCTGAAGCAAAAGCTCTTGCGTAGACTTCTCTGGTATGAAAATCTCCAAATCCTCCATTCAGCTGACAAATTATTGCAGATACTGCTAATAAATACTGCCTACTGTCAGCCCCCATCCAGCACCAAGAAAAACTGTCACCCTTGACTTTACATGATATTATTTTGATTAGTGCCCTTAAAATTTAAACCGCTTACATTACTATAGTTTTCTAACACTATCATTGATAGATTGGATATGCAACTTACACATAAGAAAAACTGACTTTGCTTTGCCAACTTTCCTGGTTCAGAACTTAGTTTTGGTTTTGCCCTTTGCCATGCATTCTGACAAAAAAAAAAAGATACTGCAGGAATGCCCCCAAGGTCTGGAGAAGTCCTCTTAAGGCAAAGTGATGTCTGAGAGTCTATTATGCAGAAGATGCACTTTCCAAATAAACAATCTGTTCCAAAAATAGCCAGTTAAAATACCTCCTAACCAGATTAACTTGAAAAGACTCAGTTACTGATGAACAAAACAGCTGATTAGTCTGCTTCTGACCAATTAATTAAAGCTCTGTCATAGTCTTGCACAATACTGGATTTAAACATGATTTGCATATAAATCAGTACCAGCTCTAAAGGGGATAATTTTAACCAGCTGCTCCTCTTGTAGTTTCTCTTGTCAGATATTTTAGAAGTGTCTCACGACACATTAAAATAAAATAGTCCAAGTGCTACTTCTCAAGAATGACGCTTTAAGTGGCTTCTGACATCTTTCCTTCTCACAAGTCATGAAACACAGGCATACAATAAAATTAACATCAGTGCTACAAGGCATATACTGTACTTATTAAATCTGTACTAACTAAATGTACTAAATGTACCAATAATCTGTACTTATTAAATGATCTGGGATATCTCACAAAAAAAAATTTGCCTTTAATGACTCAGCTAAATACAAATGTTTGTAACACACTACCCTGGCTTATTATTACTACCCGGGACTTATTATTAGTTTAAGAGTTCCCAAATTTAGACTTATTTCATTGCTGTGGTACTCCGATAGTTCACCCTGAAATACTTATTGGCGCCTGTAATTCCACTGAATCGATGGCACAAGAACTAATCTTCGCATTTATGCTTTTAGAATCAGACTCAAAGTTGGCAAAGGAGACAGCAATAAAGAACAGTTCAGCAACATTTCCTTCTTCTGCAACATTGCAAGAATAATATCTGGCGTTAAGGAGACTTGGATAGAAACTGTACACCGTACTGTAAAACACTGAGAGTCTCACCAGGACCAAGTCTGCACAACACCAACACACTGCTTGGGAAGAAACAACCAAGGTGTTATGGCTGGGGTAACAAAAAAAAAACGCTCCGTTCCTCACTTCTGCATTCTATCCCACAGATACAACATCGGTTAAGTATACAAGTAAATGAGATCTCAAAAGACCATCTTTACTCTTTTAACAAGAGGTAGTGTTTGCAAATGAAGAAGGAAGGCTTCAAAATCCATGCATCTTTACTGTGCTGTGGGTTGCTGTAACAATACCCTTGCTTTAACCATGAATCAAATAATACTTTTTAAAGTGATGCCATGAACCAGTTTGTGGAGCAATAAATCTGAACTGTATAAAAAGCCAATCAAACACCAGCATTCATTTAGTATTTTTAATGGTAGGACGTAATGCTATTTCTTTTAATCTGTACTTGCTGACTATCAGATTTTCCTGAAGAGCTTCACCAGACTTTAAAGATCCACACATTCCTGTACAACTCTTCTAAAAATTTTGTCACGAAATGGCTAGCTCTTGGCTAAAAATGCCATGATTTGCGAGGAAGCACAAGCACTTCACTTCCAGAAATCTGTACCAAAAAGCAAAGGAAACCGCCGGTGCCCCAAGCAAATTGTGCTGCTGGTTGTGACCATACAGGGCCATTAAGAGATTACAGGCTGCAGCTTTTTACAGATGACACAATAGTATAAGGATACATATCCAAAGAATAGTAACTTTTGAGTAAGGTCAACCATTAAAGTCACATACTTACATGTTTTAGTGTGTCAGATCCATGGTTCACAATATTTTTAAGTGCTAAATTAAGGGTAAGGGTGCAAACTGATGTTAAATTACTATTATGATTTGTTTGCTGCAAAATACATACGCTTAATTCTTATTTTGGTCTAATAATGAAAGGTTGTCTCACACTAACTATCAACTGTGTTACAAAGCCACAAAAGAAGTTACTTGGTCTACACTGGAAATGCACCTGCTCTCCTATCAAACAGACTACTAGGAAACTACCTGCGACATTTCAGTGATTTTAAGCATGGCAGCCCTCTAACGCATCTTCCCAAAGGCCTCTGACAAAAGTCCTCTGTTATTCTGGATGCATCACGAGAATTACAAGAAAATGCTGAAATCCTTTAAGTATGAAGCTGAACAGCTTTAGACTGAGCCAAATTGGCCTGCCTGCAATGACCAAATTACCCAGCTCAGAGCACGGACCTGTGCAAGCGGCAAACCTAAAGAGAAATTTAAAAAACACCACAGTAAAAGCAAGTGCCGAACATCTGCTCTTGCAATCCAGGATAGTCAAATAACTTCTACGAAATGGTGGACTTCTAAGTCCGAGTGGTAGTATCTGCTACAAGGATTGTGAAGGTTAAGCTCTTTTAGGAGATCCGGATGCCAAATTCCTGTCAAGACTCAAGTGACTAAAAGGCAGAGATTCTTCTTCTCCCTGATGCTCCTGGAGGTCTGATATAGTTGTTCATTTTAGTCTCAGTCATTGAGAATCAAAAGGCATAGGTTAGTCTGATCTTAAAACGAACAATTCCATGTCACTGGAAACACTGAAATCCTTTTGTCATTTTCTTTTCCCACTTTAAAGTACTCAGCCTTTACAACTGTGGACATTTCACACCACGTACTCCTTAAAATATGGCATGTATGTTTCAAAGCACTGAAATTCATTGAGAAAATAAAAGGGCTAGCAGAAATAGCACCGACTTTCACTTGTTCTTATACTTATCCTCCAGTCATACTGCCACTAGAAAGAAGACAAGGGAGCATCTAAATATCAGCAGTTTGGTCATGGAAGAGAGCAGCTAAACATGATTCAGTGTGACAAGAGGCACTGTGATTTGGCTAAACCATTTCTCAGGGTACTTTGTAAGGAGGATCAGCAGCATTATTCCTTTAATAGCCATGTCTAATGCAATAGCCAGCTGGGTTTTGTCCCAGATCAAGGTATCAGCATCAGGTCAGAAGGTAACATTCTGTTTACACGATTATTTCCTAAAGCACTTATCTTCCCCTCGGTGTGAAAGTTGACTTTTCTGTTTGTAAGGGGGGCCTAAAGAATTGAGGGAATGGGAAAAATTAGCTACACTGAGCTGGAGCTGAATGGCATTAAGTGGGAGGTCTGAGAAAGGCTGCGGCAGCACTCAGCAGGACACCTTATTAGCCGCGCCATCGCAGTTCATTCAGGCAAGCCATACCAGTGTCACCAGCGTTCCCACACAAAGACAAAGTTCTTCACACAGTCTATAAACATGCTTTCCTGGCCAATTCATCCTGACTTGACACTGCTGAAAAGAGGGACTTGAGGGTTTTTGTTGTTTTTTTTCTAGCACCACAATAACATAACAAAATAAAAACTGGCAGCTCTGCCGTGCAGGATGAACGGCAGAGAAGGAGGGACACCGTCACACTGCTTGGGAAGAAACAACCAAATGCCAAACCATATTCCATTCAGTGAACAGATTTTCGTAACAAAGAAATGTTTTTAAGCAAGTATGAGAATATCCATATTTCTCATACAACTTCTGGGGTAAGAAATTACATTTCCACAATCTCTAGATTTTGTTACATTATTCACTCAGAAGAATTAAAGATGAAAACTACTTCTACAATAAAATATGGCTTCCGACATACAGTGTTCTTTCATAAGATAAAGAAAATCATGAACAGCCACAAAGAGAACAGATGACAGCTCAGTCGGGGTGCAGCAATCATTTCTCGAGATAAACCACTCATTTTGGTTACCGTAAAACTAAGCACAGCTCTGGACCAGAAGTTGTTTTGCTCCAAGGTCAGTAAAATCAACACTGACTGATGTCTTTGCCTAAAAGGGTGAGGCCCTTCCAGGCTCCGGGACTGCTGGGCAGCCTGGCACAAGTCGGCACAAGCTGGCACAGCCAGGCGCCCACAGGCCTCCCACAGGCAGCGGGGAGTGAGGGGGCAGAGGGGCCTGCGTGGGCTCACAACAGCCTGCATTTGCTCGGTCAGGCTCTTGCTCCAGAGCGGAATATCTCAAAAGGAGTAAAATAAAAGCAGAGAGCAACCTGACCATCCCACTGTTGGGAGCTAAGGGCTGGTATGAAAACAGCAGAACGATGGATAGAAAGGACACATGCACTTTTGTTTCCGGAGATCTACACTGCTAGAGGTAATAACAACTTCTGCAGTGAATTTTGTTGGAAAGGCCAGGAACGGTGACACTGAAATCTGTCTTCTACAACCACAGCTGTGTTAGGACACTGAAGATCCAGACACTGAAATGTTATGTTTTGGCTTACGCAGAAGCAGCCATGAGTTGCAGCATGGCCTGTGAGATTTATGTCATTCCTATCCTCATTGCTCTTTCCATTACAAATTTTAGTTAAAAAGATCATCTACACATCTACACCCAAGAAGTGGCCCGTGTGGATTCTCTGCAAGCAACGGAAACCTCTCCACCAGAGGCTTTCTGGAGGGCTTCCAAAGACAGGACCGTGTCTCCTCTGCACGTTCCCTTCCGCAGTGCGGGCAACGGTTGCTTGCTGCACTTTGCACTCCCAGGCCCATATTGAGGAACAAATTGCAGAAAACACCATCAGTTCCTTAACAGAAATTACACGGTGACTGCCTAAGTGCGTCTCAAAAGATCCAAGTGCCTTCATTGGCACACCTTGGGTGTAGTAGCACTGTCATTAGAAAGATAAACTTTATAATATTCTGGTGCCCTGTTCTTTCTGATATAATAGCTCAAACCTATTAATAACACCAAACATCTCAAAAGGTCAAGCAGCATACAGCAAGATGAAAGGGAATTGTCAAAAAGCTTAGGCAATCATCTTAGCACTCAAGGCATTTGCCAGGGTTGTTTAACTAATATGTGATGTTCACTTTTAATTTCAATATAGTGCCATTTGGGCAAAAATGTTGTATTTTTTAATTAATTACAATGTCAGCAGCTATTAAGATTAAAAGAAAGACCACATCAATAATAAATAGTTAATCCAAAGAAAGGATTACAAGAAGAGCAATAAAAATCAATTTTTAGAGCTGGAAAATTGTGACTTTTTCCTTACTTGACTGGTATTTTCATTATATTGATAAAACCATGATCCTACCCGACACTGACATTCGCCTAATGAAATAGCAGCCATGTATAATGATGTAAGTACTTATCAATTTCACTACAGGAGAATACAATTTTACGGTGCTGCCCCTACATCACAAAGAAATATTCCTGTTCTTCAACTGATGTAGAAGAAAGCAAAAGAAGAAACAGAAACTGCATTTCTTTTTGAATCTTCTTTTACTTTACCACGGAAGACTTAGACTCTTTCAGATAATCTTTGAATCTCCTCAATGATTTAACTCTTGTTCATCAGCAGACAGCAGATAACTGCCGTAATTTGCATGGAGACGGACACACAGCAATTATTCTTTACTGCCCTACAAGGCCTGGATGTGGTGGAGTAAAACAAAAACCCTGTGTTCGCTTGGCGTCAAAAGTGCTAACAGCAAGTCTCAAAACAACAGGGATTCATGGCAATGGCACACTGATCCTGTAACTCACTGCAACTGGGAAAAGTATTTTTGTGACAATTCTAGAAAAATTCAGATCAGAGATGCTGCATAGAGTCCTATGCAGTTCACCAGGGGCAACTGTTGCAGAATGGAATCTTGCCACATTTATATCTTGCCAGAAATCCCACCTGACTTGCAGCAGGCACCTTTGCCAGCCTAGCCTCGTGGGGATGCTTACATGGGGGGCAGAGGTAGGAGACAGGATGTTAGCCACGCCATGCCACTGCCCGCTGCTAGCGACAGAAACCAGCACGCATCAACTGCTTGCCTGGGGAGCCAACTAGACTCAGATGGGCTCTGAATCAGTAATAGAAAGAACGCAGTTCTAGAAAGGGGTAACGCAGATTATGAGAAACACAGGAAGACTTCACTTGCAAAGGACTCAAAAATGCTCAAATTAAAGAGAGGCTGACCAGTAACAAATCTGACAAATTTTTTAGCCTGGGCGTTTAACCCCTTGAAAATCATGCTGCAGTGGACTACTTAACAGAGGAAACAAAGGGTGACATGACAAAAATATCAGAACTGCTAAAGCAAAGGAAAAATTATCTTTTAAATGATTGAAAAAAATCAGTGCTGCTATCACTTGATCAAAGAAATTCTGATGGATAGCAGGATCAATTCTTTTCATAGAATCATAGAATGGATTCTTTGGCTGAAGTAAGAAACTGAACCATCTTAGATGCAACTTAAACATTGATGGAAACATAAAGAAGTTTTAATTAAATGTGAAACAGTTACAGCTACTGTGGATGCATAAAGAGCTTCTGCAAAGCCCATCTACAGATACTTCAGCTCCTGTTCAGGCACATGGACAAGTAGCTAGAAATGCTGTAACTTGCAAATGGTTATTTACTCGTTAGGCAGAATCTGTCTCTTTACAGAACACAAAACAAGAGGACAACAACCATATTCTCAGTGATCCAGCCTTCCTATGGGAGTAAAAATGATGAAAGACGGTTATTCACTTTGTGTCCGTAGAGTGAAATGGAAGCAGAATGGAGCTCTTTCAACCATTTCTCCGTTTTATAACTAGCAGCTCATTGCATCATTTTGCAGTGAGCATTCAGTGGCTTGTAAATAAAATCACAATAGCAATTTATTTTCATTTCTCTGCAAATGAATAAAAATTGGATCAACAGCCCATATAGATTCTTTCTAATTGAATCACAGCTATCCTGTAAGATTATATGGCTATACAATAGAATATCTCAAAAGGCACAAACCACAATGAATGTTGATGTGTGTCACCTTTAGCTAGAGACTAATGACTGCTCTTTATGTAGCCCCCAAATCTCAAAGGAAAAAAGTGTAGTATAAAGAGAAATATAACCTAATAAGCACATGACACACCCTGTACATTCTTATATAAAGGCATTTTCAGAGAAAAATCTTCAATTGTCTCCTAAATTACACAGACTATCTCGGGGGTAGTATCTTGTCATACCACATCTAGCCTGTCGTTACATCAGTTGCATTCTATCAGAGAAGCATGGTAGCCAGCTGAGAAGCTATTAAAGAAGAACAAAATCCTGATAAAAGATGAGGTGAAGGCTTACATTCCCACCAAAGGCGGCCCTAGCTCACAGGCATTTTTGGCAGTTGTGCAATCTGACAGGCAGTGAATTTGTATTTGTGAAAGCTATTGTTGAAAAACCCTCCAAGAAACCTCATAGCTTCTTATTTTCAACATCACTTCTGAAAGCTACAACTTTGGTTCCATTAGAAAGGCAAGGTGAAGTGTGACTTCACATATTATCTTTTTTTTTAATACACCCTCCTGAGTACTGAAATTTCTTGAGCATTCTGGACCTTGGATTGCTGATTCTCCAATTATGTATTTCCTTGCAAACTGGTTTTGCACAGATTTATTTTTGACATAAACATATCTTTAATTTATAAATTGAATAAGAAACACTGCAAAGGCTTGCCACAGTAGAATCACAGAATGGTTTGGGTTGGAAGGGACCTTTAAGATCATCTAGTCCCAACCCCGTGCCATAGGCAGGGACATCTCCCTCTAGACCAAGCTGCTCAAAGCTCCATCCACCTAGTTGTTAATAGGAAAAAAGAAAAAAATTAAGAAAAAAAAAAAAAGCCCCAAACACAAAACAAAATTAATTTTCTGTTAAAAATATAATCCAAATCAAATTCAAAGGATGTTTGTATAAATAGGAAGAACTTAGTTAAATTTCTGACGCTGCGTCAAAAGCTCAAGCCAATAGAAAAATAAGCAAGAAAAAGCATCTCTGACTGTATTTGACAGGTCGAAAGTAACAACGTAATTTTGCTGGATTTACTCCTTAAAGAGCATATTATACAAACACGCTAATTTTGAGGGTACTTAACCTTAGTTTAAGGGGGGGAATGACTGAATATTAATGAGGTGAGCCACAGGGTGCTTAATGAAAAGCTGCCTTTCTGAATGTGATCTAGGGTTTAAAACCTTTGTTGGATGACATTTGGATAGAAGGTTTATTTGCCCTCAGAGTGCATTCTTTCGGAATACAGAAGATATTCTCTAAATGTTTGAAGATACATGATTACAGAGACTTTTCACTTGACATTAAAAACAATGTTGGGAAAAAAAAAAGTCAAGAAAAAAAAGCAGCAGGCTACTCCTATACTCTTAGAATCTTCTCAAACGACCCAGATCTTTAGAGTGAAGTTTTCTTTTGCCTAGAAACCAAGTGGCTTTTCTTTTGCTCATTCAGCTGCTAGTTCTGGGAAAAGCCCAAAGAGAAACATTTAGATTGGAGGGGTCTTTGAGAAGATGTGACAGTTGACTGATGAGCATCCATAAAATGACAAAGAATAGTTGTGTGGAGCCGGTGCATCACATTGCCTCTCCCTGGGAAACTAATTGCTCTGAATTGTTAATAGTAACATTATTTTTCTGGCAATCATTTCTTTTGAATACCCAAAATGAGCATGAAACAGCTCCTTTGACCGGACATAAAAGTTAAATGTCCCAATGTTGATCAAATTAACTTCAGCTATGTGACAATGGACTATATTTGTGAGAAAATAATGAAGGGCACAAAGGGGAGCTTTATGCCAAGATTTCACAGTTGTAATGTAAAAATGTTTCTGTTGAACTAGGCCAGGGAACATTTCAATAGGAAAACAGAAGAGCACTGTCACTTTCTTTAAAAAAAAAATCGTTTTATGGATCTGAATGCTCTGGATAATTTCAGGAAGTTTATATGGCTGGCACATCAAGAAACATCGTATCACGCTGACGTCTCAGCATCCCTATTCTTAACGAAATTATCCAATACTTTTAAAGAACCTTCTACGGTCTCTAATCAATCCCTAACCAGGCTATTAAATTCAGCAGACACTTTTCCCTGGTAAAGGACCACACAACTAATACAGAAACATAAATGCTAATTAATTAAAGCAGAGATACAAAAGACTGAAATTAAATGCAACGTATATTTCCTTTTTTAACCTTATATGCTGTTTAAGCTGTCTAACTTCCAAAAATAAAAAGACACAAGCAGTATGCAGGCAGGGCTAATTGTACATGTGAATTACCCAAGATGGGCCTGGAATAATTGTTACGGGCTGTGGGTTTTCTTTTGTTTTGTTCTGTTTTTTTTTTATAAAACAAGGAAACAAGTGTTCTTATTCTGATTTAGAGAGCACGCGCAGTTTTGATTGCATTTGCATTTATCTGGAACAATGTAACTGACTCCAGAGAACTTATTTTGCGTTTACGTTAGTGCTGACACAACTCATTACAGAGACTAATACTATACATCTGCCTTACATATGCATTTGTAAATATTTCACACACCTTCTTTACGGTTTGGCTCAGCATATCCCAGCTCGTCGTCCCCAGAGTGTTCTCTTAGCTATCTTATTTATTTTCTAATTTCATTAAAGCTAAAAATTCGTAACACCAGAACAGATTTAACCATTTTACTCTCAAAATACATTACTAAGTTATCAACAGACTCATCCAGAAGGAGCCTTTAATGACAACTTTAAACCACTTGCTCGGTGCTTTTTTTTCTTTTTAATTTATTTTTAATTTCCCTTTTTCTCTAACCCCTCTCCTCAGTAATTTAGAGATACTGCGAAGCTTCGTGCTGATGCGTTAAAAGCTTGTCTTACAGATGCGTTAATAATTAATAATTTTGAGAAACCAATTTATCTGACGATTTGAGTCGTTAAAGTCATTCACACGAGCTGTATTTGCAAACTCTCTTGTTTTCTGTGCATCAAATTGCGATAGCTTTTACCTTACATGAAAAGGCTGTTCTTAATTCATGTTTATGAAGATGCCGAGTGAACAGAGCTGTGCTTTCACTTACTCCCACAGTGACCTAAATCAACTGTGAGAAGGTGTTTCTGCTTCATTCAGTGAAGGTTTAGCTCATTAAACTGTTTTCCTTCTCAGTATTGTTCTCTGGGTTTGAACTGCATTGCTGTTAAATGCTCTTTAGCAGTTTAAAGGCTTTGAAGGAAAAGACTTACCAGTCTCTGTTTTTAACAGCACTAAATCTGCATTATTAGTTCATGCAGATAAGGGGATTTAAAAGCTCAGCTTGAAACCTCTCCCTTCAGTATTTATCTGACACTGCATAGCTCCAGTAGCTCAGCTGGAAATGTAGATCTATGAAGCTTTAAAGAGAGATTAAAGCCAAGAAAAGAAGTACTTTTCCCCCTATAGACGTTCTCACTTTCCCTTTTCCTACTGTCTGAAGGAGTGATGGCAGACAATGGTCAAAGATGGTTCCCAAAACCCTCTGAATGGGGACACTGTTGGTGGTAGCATTCATTTAAAGTGAGCTTCAGTGTATTGTCCTCCCCAATCAGCAGATCAGAATAGAGTTTGCTGGTGGCTGCCAAAAGGTTAGCAATGCCGATGAAAGGGGTTTCCCATTATTCACTGCTCTTACAGAACTCCCCTTTTGTGCGAGACAGCCCATCATTTCACTACGGAGGTCCGGATCTGCGGCTGGCTGCTCTCTCAAAATGAACAATTCATCTGAATGCAAACTCACAGTAGTAGTGTGCAACCTAAAATTGAAGGTTTTCTTTTCTAAGGACAGGGAAGTAGGGGCAGTTTTTGGCAGTGTCACATTTTAACGATATACCATCATGACATTTTTGACCCACGGCTGACACTAATGCTACAGTCGTGTTACCTTACTGCTTCCAGGGCATCGTGGGAGGTCCAAAGCTAAAATTAGCTAATGGAGCACACTGTATGGTGTAAACAAGTGTGTAGTAGGTAACACATGAGTTTTATACCGGTTTACTGAAGTCCCCTAGTGTGCAAAGTGCAAAGCATAAGAAAAAGAGAGCAGACCAATGGAGGGGGGGAAAAAAGGTCTTTCTCACACTGATATATGCTGTATGTTACGGAACACACAAATCTGTCTCTCAAACCACAGAACCTGATCTAACTGCAGCTCTGTCAGTTACGTACGAGTTCTTTTACAAATCTCTCCTTGCTACATATTTACAAACCAAGTGCTGCTGTGTTCTCTGATGATTTGAGCAGCCTGTACAAGTGGTATCACAGAATCTCAGACACAAGAGCACGTAGACTGAATAACTCCTGTTCATCCTTTTATCACCACATCCCAGAAGTGAAAATAAATGCCTATTTTGGAGAAATTCCTACTTAGCCCTCTGCTGGAGTACACAGGAAAAGCACCTACTTGTATACAGTGGGAAAAAACAGCATCTTCTGTTCAACTATCTGCCTGCCTAACTAAGCAACACTTTGAGAAAGGAGTGGCATTTCAGCAGATAGAAAGCAACCGAAAAGGCATTTATACTATATTCCACATTTTAGAATGTTTTAAAATGAATATTTAGATAGGGAATCACAGAATCCCAGAATGGCATGGCGTTCTTTGTCCCTCTGCCCACCCCTGTGTCAGCCCAGCCGCCCAGAGCCGTGCCCAGCCCCACGTCCAGATGGGACAGGAGATCCCAAGGAGGAGATCCCACATCCTCCGGGTCCCTGTGCCAGGGCTCAGCCAGCCACCCAGCACAGCAGTGCTGCCCGTAGGCAAGGGAGCTCCTGGGCTGCAGCTTGTGCTCGTGGCCTGTGGGCCTGGCCCTGGGCATCACTGGGCAGAGCCTGGCTCCATCTTCTTTGCACCTCCCCTCACGTATTTATCAACACCGATCAGATGTCCCCTGAGCCTCCCTTTCTGCAGGCTGAAAAACAACAGCATTACACTCACAGATATTTTACAGTGTGTCAGTTTGGTTCAGAGGCAGCGCTACTTTCCAGGCTCCTGCAGGAGACTGCCAGGAAAGTAAACAGTGATTTGTGGTGGGAACTCCCTGAAGTGTTGCTGTGTGTACTGCACGGAGGAACGGCTGCAAGCGGAACATGTCTGTCCCCTCAGCCAGGGCCTAATTCCGGCTGAGCAGTGACCTCCCCCAGTCCCAGGCCTACTCCCTCCCTCAGCAGCTCGAGGCACACAGGGCTGGGAGGTGGGCAGGACTCAGCATCTGCCCCAGGGCCCAACTCCCCTTGCACAGGCAAGGGCAGCAGGGCCCACTGCTGGCCTGAGCCTGGCCATGGGAAGCTTTCAGAGGCCAGTAGGTGCCCGTGACTCCTCTGTCTGGGTGGCCCTGTCATGCTTCATGCCCTGGGCCCCCTGGGCTCAGAGAAGTCCCCATAAAAATCACGGGGAAGCGGCAGCCCAGGGTACAATGTGATGTCATAACGTCACGATGGCTATGCCAGCTCTGCTCAGACCAGGCCTCTGTGATCCCCAGGTTGGGTGTGCTGCTGGGTCAGCAGGGAACGGGACAACGTCATGCTGCCAGAGCATGAGATCCACACACCAACTAGTGAGTCCCAAGTGCAGATCAACCAGCGTTCATCAGCTTTTTGTTGCAGAGATCCAAGTCCCTGTGTTCAGTTCAGTCAGCAAATTAGCACGTGCTGGAATCTATTGCTTTCTCTGTTCTCACTAAAGCATGCACTGTTCTTAAATCCCATGTTAAAAAGCAACACTTTTCCACATCTAAGCAGATCTCTAAGAGGAAGAGATACACATAGAATAATGACATGAAATCCTGAGAAGGGCAACAGGTGTGCTGCCAGGGAACGCAACTTCCAAAGGTGCACATCTGTGTACTTTGTGACTCAAAGACAACCAAACATTCAGGTAAGGGAACACAATGAACAGAAAAAACACACAGTGCCCTGCTTTTGTTTTTCCCAATCTAAGCATCATCTTAGGCCTTGGAAAGCACTGTGCGCCAGGTGTGTACTGTGCCTTCTTTAAAGCTCACTTTCTCAGGCACACATGAGGTCAAGCAGTGCCTCATCAGAGCAGTACCTGCTTACATTACCAGTACATGTATGCCCATGCCGAAAGCATCTTATCTTACTTGAGACAAGAGGTCTTTTTTCTAACTTTATAATTGCTGAATAGGGCAGCTGTAAATTCTGGGGGTATTTTTGGGATTGTTGAACACATCATTCTCACTATAGTAGCACCCATCAAATGAATCAAATCTGTAACACTGGTATACACCACGATGGTATTAATAATAGTGATGACTGCATGCAAACACTGTTACCACTTTAGAAAGTTTAGGCACCCACTGCGCTCAGCTAGAATTGAGACTGAAGCACCAAAAGGGCTTAATGCTGCGGGGGCTGGAGCTCGTGCAATATGAGGAGACGCTCAGAGGGCTGGACATGTTCATTTACAGGACAGGCAGACAAGGGAGGCTCTGTCACCTGCGTGGTTACAGAAAAGCTGCAGCCGGACTTTCAGCAACATGAACTAAAAGATGAGGGGCAATGGATACAAATTGCATTGAGGGAAATTCTGAATGGATATTAGGGAAAACAAAGTCACAAAAAGGATGGTCAAACGCATTAACAGGTGCCCCACAGAAGCTGTAAATCACTGCACGTGGAACTATTCAGACTCAGCTGGGTAAGCCTAGCACAGCTTGACCCAATGTTAACGTCAGTGCTGCTCTGAGCAGGAGGATGGACGAGACAGCCCCCAAAGGTTTCTTTCAATCAGAATCTCTAAAATCAAGGAGTAACAGACCATCCTGAGCTGATAGGGACCCGCAGTGGTCACAGAGCTCAACCCCTGTCCCTACGCAGCACCACCCAGACCCCACATCTGAGAGCAGTGTCCCAGCACTCCTTGAGCCCTCTGGGGCAGAGCCTTCTATCGATTTCTAGTTTCTATTATGCTTTAACTGAAAACACAAAAATCAGCTTTATTAGACGCCACGCAGACTAAAAATAAGTTAACTAACATGTTATAAAAAGACATCTACTTTCTACTTTCTACTAAGTTCTGGTGACCTTAGAGAGATTCTTCAAACTTACTAGTTTATTTTAGAAGAGCAATCGTTATAAACCGATCTGTAATTGACACTGTGTAGAAAACTCTCACATAGTCTATTTTCAGTTCACAGAATAAAAATCTCTACATTTCTACATGTCCCTTCTGGGACATGTTTTATAAACTGTTTATGAAGAACAAAGATGATAGAGAGAGGCCAATACATACCTATCAAGCACATAGCCAAGAGCCTTATGCCGTATTCCTGAGTAAACCGATGGGCTTGTTTCCCAAGCAATTAAATTGGAAGCATCATGGAAAAGATGAATGTTTACCAAGTCAAAGGCACTATGACAAAAAAAAAAAAAGGAAAAAAATAAAATGACTCAGGATAAAAGAAAAAAACATTTGTTGCATTCAGCAAAGCATTCAACACAGTAACAATGTATTTTCCCTCACACTCCCTTAAGATTTACTCACATAGACTGTGCAAATTAAGCTATCATCACCAGACAATTGTCAGTAAGCATCATAAAACTTACGCCAAGTCATTCACAAATAAAACTGCATGTAAGGTTCTGCATAAAATATGCATAATATGAAAATGAAAAGCTTTCTGTCTGTTACAGTCTATGGAAATTGAGCAGCACTCTCTCACTAAAATGATTAAAACCCAAAATTGAGTGTGAAAAAAACCAACTTCAAGTTTATATGTTGTGGTTAAGCACCTACCAAAGCTGTGAAGTGAACAAAATGAAAAGCTACTGATACACAATTTTGCTGACATTAAAGGCTGAATTGTGTAACTGCAGCTCCTCCTCAGCCCCTGCACACAGAACACCAAGACAGCAGCGGTCAGTCTGCACGGTACTTCCAACACGGAAAAGGACACCAGGAGTTCAGCTCCAACTGTGCTGCATGATGAGGAACTGGTCTTGGAAAACAAGCAAAATTTGTAAAACGTCACTGCTTTGCATTCTACCCTGAAAGCAGGAGTACTGACCCGTCCCTCGCTGCTTGCACGAGGCAGTGAGTGGGCAGCAGTCCCTTGGGCCCGGCCACAGCCCATGGCTGCCCCACACAGCTGCTGGCAGGTTCTGGCTGGGAAGCACCACGCCATCCTCCGGAGCAGCCGGCAGGAGCTGAGTGCTGCCCTTCAGTCGAGCCATGGACTGACATGGAGCCCTGAAACAGAGCGCACTGCTGCTAAGGAAGTTTGATGGATATGGAGTTGGGTAGGGGAAGAAGAGAAATAGGGGCATGCTGGAAGTTCATTATTAATCGTTGAAACCAACTTCAAGCCCCTGTGAAAAAGAAATCCTTCCTCTACCCTCCTGCATAAAAGCTGAGTTGCCTCCTGTGATCACTGCATGTCCACCCTATTTTTCCAACCTCTTGCTGTGAGGACTGTTTATAACATATTCAGTATTAAAGCATACATCCTTTGACATGGGGACTGGAATTTGCTACAACACTGCACAAGATTTGGCTGATTTTGGCTGATAATGGCATTTGTAAGAGGAATACCACAAGACTGACAACATACCTGCATACAACTGTATTCTTGTACCTTAAATCACTTCACACACTCCCACTTTTCATTGAGGCAGAAAACCTTCATGCAGAAGGAATTTTCTGTCATAATCATGCTCACATGGAGAAACGTATTATTTTCATCATGTTAATCACACAGTAGGTATCACTCAGGGTGGGCTGACAGCCACTTGGAAGGCAACCTGTCCTACTGAACTTTAGTTTTCAACTGCTCACAGATAGGACCCACTTGAGCAGCAAAAAGAAATCTGTGCAACTGTTACACCCAAGCTGGCATTCCGGTTTACATTCTCTCTGCTTGTGACCTTTTGTATCCTAGATACCTGGTGTGTGCTTTCAAAAATGACACCATCTCACTGTTTTGTGATTAAGCTCTTTTGGCCAGAGTAATGAAAGTAGAAAACCTTGAATACTCTTGGCCCACAGATGTAGGTAAACAACAACCCTTCCTAACAGCAAGATCCTCCCCCCCAGAAAATGAGAATGTGGCGCGTTCCATCAGATCCTACATGCAAATTACTGCTACATGCTAAAATTATGGCTAGTGTTTCAGAAAAAATTTTTTTTGATAGACTACAACAGAATAGTTCAAGGGTTGTCAGCCCAATCAGGGCATCTCCTCAGGGCAATCCAAATGTTAGAGCATGTTACTGAGGGCACTGTCCAAATGCCTGTGGAGTACTGGTGAGGCATCAACCACCCTGCTGGGAAGCCTGTTCCTAGCTTGGTCACTCTCAGAGTAAGGAAGTTTTTCCTAATGCCCAGGAGCAGCTTTGCGTTGTTCAAAAGGCTTTGTGCTCACATACAGAAAGAATGCCAATAAAGTCAAAAGTAGCCAGTTCTTAGATCCGAAAAAACGTTATGGGAAGAGTAGAAGCAAAATTAAGTTGCCTCTGCTCCAGCAAGGGCCCTGTCCTGCTGGCACAGTTCAGCTGGATGAGGTGCTCAGACCAGACCAGCTCTACGCTCTCTGTCCAAGAGGCACAGCACTTTGTCCGTGGGAGCTGAGGTGAACGCCAAGGACAACAGGTCCGCCAGCTCCCCTTTGCAGGCAAACAGTTTCTTGGTTGCCCTGCCATAGACCCCTTGAAGCCATGCTGATCACCACAGAAATGCCACTCAGTACACACTGCTTTTCCAGGTGCTGTGTTCTGTGCATATACCCCTTAAGGCAGAAGCAAGACAATGACTTGTGAAGAGCTCTAAAACCATGCACTCTTCACCTCAGGCTAAGCTACACACAGAGTTACAACTAGATTAATCAATGAAAGACAGTCTCATTTCTCTCCTTCACTGAGGACCACTATTTGGGCTCAGTCCAGAGCCTTCCAAGGATTTCTGGCCTTTTCTTCCCAGAAACATCCACTGCACACCCTCTCAGCATCACCTCTCTTCCTCGGCCTTCCTGTCTGCTTCCCCAGTGCTCAGCAAGGTAAATCACAGATCAGCTCTAGCATGTGATAGACTACTTTTCCTGGGATTTCAGGTTTCAAAAACAACTTTTCTCTTTAGAGCAGAGAAGCACTGGGTCCCAATGAGATGCATCCCAGAGTCTTAAGGGAACTGGCTGATGCAGCTGCCAAGCCACTCTCCTTGATATTTGAAAAATCGTGGCAATCAGGTGAAATCCCTGGTGAGTGGAAAAAAGGTAACATCACACCCATTTTTAAAAAGGGTAAATAAGATGACCCCGGGAACTACCAACCTGTCAGTCTCACCTCTGTGCTGGGGAAGACCATGGAGTAGATCCTCATGGAAGCTATGCTAAGGCACACAGAAGGCACGGAGGTGATACAGGAGAACCAGCATGGCTTCGCCAAGGGTAAATCCTGCTTGACCAAACTATGGCCTTTTATGGTGGTGTCTGTGCATCAGTGGACAAGGAAAGAGCCACTGATGTCATCTATCTGGACTTCATTAAGGCCTTTGACACGTTACCCCAGAACATCCTTCTCTCCAAATTGGAAATTCAGGGATTTGATGGGTGAACTATCTGATTGAGAAAGAACTGGCTGCAGGATTGAGTCCACAGAGCAATGCTCAATGGCTCAAAGTTTGGATGGAGATGGCTGATGAGTGGTGTTCCCCAGGGGTTGGTGCTGGGGACAATACTCTTTAATACCTTCATCAGTGACATCAACAGTGGGGTCGAGTGCACCCTCGGCATGTTTACTGATGACACTGAACAGTGGGACGCAGTCGACACACCAGAGGTACGGGATGCCATCCAGAGGGACCCAGACAGGCTGGAGCAGTGGGCACTTCATGAGGTGAACGTCATGAGGTTCAACAAATCCAAATGCAAGATCTTGCTCCTGGGCAACCCCAACTACCAATACAGGCTGGGGGATTAAAGGATAGAGCACAGGCCTGCTGAAAAAGACCTGAGGGGGTACTGGTGGAGGGCAAGCTGGACATGAGCCAGCACTGTGCCCTTGCAGCCCTAAAGCCAGCTGTACCCTGGCTGCATCTAAAGAAGCATGGCCAGCAGGTCAGGAGAGGTGAATATGCCCCCCTACTCTGCACTGACGAGGTCCCACTTGTATTACTGTGCCCAGATGAGGCCACATTGCTGGCTCATGTACAGCTTTCCATCCAAAATGGAAAGCTTTCTTAAATTCCTTCCATTTCTTAAAAAGAAATCTCAAGACTACCCCTTAAATTCCCTTTAAAGAATTTCTTAATTCCTCATTTATACTAACAGTAAGCTCATGAAGAATAATGGATACGAAAAACCTGGATTCAGAGAGGAACTCAACCAGGGCAGATCACCAAGTAAAGGAGGAGGAAGAAGAGGGTAGTTTTCTGAAATAAGGTAACTTCCTCGCTCTTCTGGAAACCCTCTGCTTCTTGCACAAGGTACATCCTATAATGATGCTTCCCCAGGCAGTTAAAACTAATAGCTCCCTTCAAGAATTCACACAAAACTTGCCTCTTCAACTTGCCCTGAGAAGCCTTTGAGATTCTGCTGTATATCATGTGGATCACATTCATAGACTATTCCAAACAGGAATCTACCACCATATCTCACCTCATTACAGATCAGAAATAGCTGTGAGTCTATTCATTTTTATTCCCAACACACCCTTGTGAAAAGTAAGCATGGTATATTAACTGATCTGAACATCTGGCTATAGACTTCTCCTTTTAGAAAGTACTCTTTTTATTTTTTTTACTACCAACACGCAATGAAACATTTATTTTAGATCTAATCATGAAGAGCTTCATTTTTCTTTCTCTCATAAATGCCTAGATTTATTTTTTTTTCCTGCAAATAGAGAGAATTCTTGTAATGTAAGAGAAAAGGCCAGATTAGCAACTGGTGCCTCCCACAGCAGTAGGTCTCTGCTGGCGGAGTCATGTGTCATGTTATATGGATACAGAAAAATCAACAAGAATTTAAATTATCCAGCAGCTACCTGTTTGATTTCTAGGTCAAAAGAAAGTCTGTAAAGGGCAAAAAATTGCTGCTCTCTCATTTTTCACAAATTTTTTTTGCTTAGTCTAATAAACATGCTTATGCAAACAAGCAAGAGCACTCAAGACTTGAAGATCAAACTTGTGATTTTAAGACATGAAAAAACTACAGGGGGAATTGCAAAGTACTCTATGGTCATTTGTGTTAAGGTGACTATTACAAAAATAAGCAGTAAAAACCAGAACAACGACTAAACGGTGAAAAACTATGGTCAAATTTCCAGGTGGGACGAGAGAAATTTAAACTATCTGTGGGTTTATTGAACTCTCCTTGTGTGAAGCCAAGGAGAATATTCACGCCCTCTCAGTTACAGTTTTTGCACAATCAGCTACTCCCTCCTACATACACTAATACTAATATTATTGTTATTACAGATCTATTTTCAAACACAGATAGTAAATAGCTTCAGTTACATGAAATAGACCTCCTGTCAATACTAGCTGGTACTTCTAAAAAAAGTCTGCTAACATACAACAACATAAGGATGTTCAACTTCTGTATTCACACAGTTATCTGCATCCCTCAACTCTCACCTCCTTAAGGTTTGTTTAGGCTGTTGGATAATCCCAAGAGTAAAAATGTTTGTTTCTTCTCAGATTTTCACAGCACATCTTACATGGGACGGTTTTCAGGCAGGTTATATCAAACTCACTTGATGGGTTATTTCTGAAGCAGTCCATGAGCACAGAGATGCAAAGCGTGCCACCTGCTCTCTGCTGCACCCTCCTCAACTCTGGTCGGTGAACGGTGGGCTGCCAGGCCCTTTATTTTACTCTGGGATGAGAATAAGCAAGCTCACAGAGAACAGGACCGTGCCTTGGGCTTAAACTGGGATTCCTGACCTGAATATGACGAATAAAAGTTCTGTTCCATTAAAAATAACATAGTAGTAACTGGTGTCAAAAAGCTGCATTCAGTAAAAGTAGAGTCCCTCCACTGGCTTCAATGGAAACTGGATGGGGTCTTAAATGGCTGGCTTAAAGAGCTCATAAAGAGCAGGAGTTTCCCTGATAAACCCCAGAGCGGAGGGCTGCACCTGCCTACAACCAGTGTCTGAACAGGGCAAGATGCTGCAGACTGTTGGACGCGTCGGGCCTGGTGGGAGGGCTGGGATCCCTTCAGCTCTGCACTGCGACTCCACATCCTGGACTCGGTCACAGCTACTGAAAGGCTTCGATCACGTTTGGTCAAAAGACTGCTTTGGACGTTCACATTTGGACATGCCTCACTACAACTTAGAGTGTTATGTGCTCAATAAATAATAAATTCAAGTAACTGCTTTGAAACTAATTTACTTTTTGTGTATATGAACATCTTATTCGAGACAGCTGCTGAAAAAAAAAGCATACAACACATACAGTCAGAAAGAAGTTAAAGAGGCAACGTACCAATCAGTAATACACCACCTTGTTCGAATGAAACCTTTTCTGGACCACTTGCACTGAAAAATAAGCAAATAAGAATCAGTTATCTTAAGCAAAGGATTACTGTGATGAAAGATATGTATTTACACAGAGAAGCTAATAAAACAAAATTAATCCACACAACGAATCTAAAAAGCACTACTGACCAAGGAAGCTTGCAAACACATACTGTTTCTCACAAATTCTGGAATTATTTATATTTTTGGTCCTGCAGTTCAGTTGCAAATTCACGAGTAAAATGAATACAGACCTAGGTAGTTGTTTACAGATGAAAGATAACCCATCAATAAAGCTTTACAACTATATCGATGTTTGCCCTAAACTAGTGAATTCTTACTGTCTCTGCATAAATACTTCTGCTTCTTTGTAATTTTATTTGAACTGTAAAATCTTATCATAGATCTACATCAAATTAAAATGAAGGGGATGTGCTAGAAAGCTATTTCTCCTGCTTAGCCAACCAACCTAATATTTCTATAAAAGTTAAAGGGAGTTTAAATAATGGTAAAATATTACATTTATCAACACTGCAACATCCGCAAGAAAGCCACAAATCAGCTCCTGCCAGGGCACCTGCCAGTGTACTTCTGGAACAGTAAAAGGATTTCTTCAGCACCACTCCTAAGCCATGGCCATAAATTACAGCCTCCCACAGAAAGACATGATTCTGCATCCTATTTATTCACAGTTAACAATGGATGTGGGGCTAGGTGAATGTTCTTCAGTAATGAATATTGCACCAGACAGACCTAAATAATGATGCCAATGATTTTGTAGCAAGAGTCTGCAAGTACTTACGACTTACAAGCATCAGCCTTAGCAGAGCACTCCTCAGAGTCAGGGTACCGCTCCCTATGCTTCCACAGAACGGCCTGGCTTGCAAAGGAGCACAGTGCTCATCCAGCTCCAACCCCCTGCTGTGTGCAGGTCGCCAACCAGCAGCCCAGGCTGCCCAGAGCCACATCCAGCCTGGCCTTGAATGCCTGCAGGGATGGGGCATCCACAGCCTCCTTGGGCAAAAACAGACTTCTCCTAAGGCACTGCCAACAGCATTCAAAAGAGACACCCCAGTTCTATTTAGCAACCTCATGTGAACAGAAGTCCTCATGGGATTTCCAGGTCCAAAATCCTGCAGAGATAGCCAGCTCCATCACAGAACCCAAATGGTTCATTCCACAACCACCATCAGATAACAACAGTTCTCATCTCCCATCTCCTCCCCTCCTTATGCACAAACAGTAACAACAGAAATCGCCTTGGTTTCTGTAGCAGCACTCAGGATGCTCTTATCACAAACCTGCTCTCTTCACCAGCACTGCATTTGCACCAAGACTACTGTCGCATTCCAAATATGCTTAAGAAAACTTAAAAATGTTTATTTTACTGAACTCACGCTTTTGTTCTTGAAAGCTGGAATATGAGAACTACTTACTTATGTGCAGTTTTTCTATCCAAACCCAGAAAAAAGTGTAAAATTACTGGTGGCAGCTTATTTCACGGGCCACACTCAACTACAGTGCTCGTCACCTTGGAGAAAGCGCTCCTGCATGCCACAAAACTGAGAAGTAAAAAGCTGTCTACAAAATCTGACAGTTTAACTCTACGTGCATTTACACACTACAGATGTTGGGAAACTTGACACCAGTATTTGTCGCTTCCAGCGCTAATTTCAGGATGGCCTTTCTGCAGACGTGTGAGCCCACCCTGCACATGTGGCTGCAGCCCGATTTTACTGCCAGGTCTGAAGGAGAGCCGCAGTCTGAGCGCCTGGCTGTGCTGGCCCCAGCAAAGGAGGTCTGAGGCGCTTCCACAGGGATTCATCATTGCAATTGCTACAGCAATGGACTGCACAAGGTGGTCCTCTCAGCACTGCTGAGTCCAGGCATGGTGACTAACAGCAAAGTACTTCATCTTGCTGAACCCATGTGTTATCTGATACCGTGCAGACACACTGAACAGCTTTCTTCTCTTACCTCTTTACTTACAGTTGGCTTGCAGTGTACTCACAGGACGTAGACAAGAGGGAGTAAAACAGATTAACAAATCTGACATTAATTATCTGATACGGACTGAAATAAATGGTTTTTGATGAGACTTGGTGTGAGAACCTCAGTTTGCAAAAATTTAATGTTTTTGACTCGTTTAATGAAGTTGTGCTTCATCTTCCTATCCATGACCTCTCTCTTTGGACAGAACTCCAGAATGTCAAGAAACATTTCCTTCTGTTTTCTTTAGAGACTTCATATTATCTTATGCCTTTCTTTTGCTGATGCTGATGTTTACGGCTGCTTCAGTTTTTTAAGAATTTGTACTTCTGAAAGCAAGAAAACTTGTTTGGGTCTAAAAAGGTTACATTCAGGTAGAAAATCCTACCAGTTCCCTACTCTTAAATCTAGCCGATGGACACACATTCAGGGATGAAACAATTTATCCAAATCCTTATCGTTTTCCCTTAGCACATCCCAATTCTTTATTTTTCTGAAACTGTAGCTCTACTGAGGAAGAACACTTGTGGTTGTGAATAAATATCTACTTCATTTTAAAAGTTTTCTGTGGCTGCGGCAGTAATTCAGATCCATAAAGAATGGTAGGTTGGAGTTACGAAACAGTAACTTCTTCCTGATAGCCCAGCTTTCAGAGCAAACTACAAATGCCATAATCCAATAAAGTTCTTTTTATTCACAGTTTCTGTGATGATAATGGTAATACTGTTATGCGTTGAGATTTGGCAAATTTCAATTTCAAAAGGAAAACACTGGGAAAAGAAAGTTAAATACTGAAAGCGTTCATCATCAGCTTTAATCTCAATGAAAAAAGGGGCACTGTCATTTCATCCTTAACAATAACTATATTGATTCTAATTACTAAAGAATAATACACAAAACTTAAAATCAAATGCTCCAAGCCTATGGTGCAGCCCACAGTATTATCTTTGATTGAGCTGTCACTTTTCATTTGTTATTTTTCCTCTTTGGCAACACAACAGGCACTTAAAAGAGGTACAACTGAAACACAGCTATTTATATTTGGTTATTTAGAGCCATACCAAGTTGGGTTTTGAGCACCTCTAAGGACAACACTGATTCCATAACCCACCTGGGCCTGCCTCTCTTCTAGTGTTTATCCTCAGGGTGAAATCCAGCCTCCTAATATTCAGAGGATTCTCCCTGCTGCAGCTGGTGACCACTGCCCCTTGTCCCACTGCTGCTCTGTACCCAGCAGAGCCTCATCCCACCCCTCCAAAGCCCCCATCCCAGTCTCTCCTTCTGCACAGACCATCTCTCCAGACTCTCACATCTCTGCTTCAGCCCCAACAAGTTTGGTGCCTCTGCCACACTTGTTCTGTTTTGCCCATGTTTGTCTGGTTCGCAAACAAGACACTGGAAACACAATGCTGGCCTCCGAGAGGAGCAAATAGAGAAGAAGAGTCCCTTCCGGGGACCTGACACATCCTGGCAGTCTGCTAGCTTTCTGTGCTGCCACAGTGCTGGCTCACGTTGTACTTCTGTCCAACAAGACCCTGGGTGCTTTTGTATTTTCAGGACGCCTGTGCTGCCCACAAGTTATCCCATCCCAGTATGAGGATACTTAGCATTAACTTTCACCAACGTTCCCATCAGGCTGCTTCTACAGCCTGCTGAAGTTCCTCTCAACAGCAGCCCTGTCCTCTAGCATATTTTCTGCTACTTTGCACATCATCTGCAAAGCAGATGTGATCCATCCTGCTGTGTAAGCTGTCAAACAGATGCTGAACCCAGCGTGGTCTGGAGGACCACCACCAGCCACACTTTGCACCACAGATCACCACCCTGTAAGCCATTGCCAGCTCCCAGCTGGTCATCTAGAAAGACCTCCTCCAACCCCTTCCTCCAGATAAGGACAGGATGGCTACTTGGGACCCTCCCTTAAGCCCTCCTTGAAAACAGCTATGACATTCACATTCCACAGCCCTCCAGAACCTCCCCCTTTTCAGATGACAGCGACAGGCCTCACCACGACATCAGTAGGCCCTGTTTCTCCCTTAGGTGTGCCCTGCCTGCTGCCATATACTCACGTATGTACAGTGAGATTAAGGTTTAGTGTAACCAAAGCACATGAGACCAAGAGTCCTGCCATCAATCATCACCCCTCTTTGGCAGGCCTGCTGCAGGGCTTTGCTATGACTGTCACCGATTACTGCACCAACAGAAGTAATTTTAGTTTAAGGTGTGCTCAGCCTTAGGCTCAACTGCCTTATTCTGTTTCAGGCAAGTCTTCATTAACACAAGCCAATTAAAAGCTACATGCAACACATTTTTTCTGACTTGATAAAATACAGGAATTTCTTACTGTAGATTGGCATTTCCTTACACATACACTGTAAACAGTGGTTTTAAGAACAGCAGTATAACTTAGATGCTTTTCAACTCTGTTGCTTCAGTATGCCTCACTGAAATTGTGACATCTCCCTATTAGAAGCTCTCAAAAAAAAATCACAACTTGAAAACTTGCAGTTACATTCCGTCAGTCTTCTCTTTGTGAGCAGAGTCTCTCAGGAGATCGTGCTGACCTTTTGAAACCCCCCAGAAGCACCACCTACATAAATAACCTCCGCTACATCGGGTAAAAGGACCTCCAGACAACATTAACATGAAGAGAGAGGTTATAGAGGGCTAATGTCAAAAAGCACTGTTAGCAATAAGTAATGCACACAAACCATGATTGATAACAACTAGCACAGAGCCTTAATTCATCTTTTCTCCATCATTTTACTGAGAGGGACCATATCAAATTAAAGAGTGACCCAGCAAGGGTCTATTCAACCATACAAAGCAGGGGCACGAAGGAAAGACATATTAAAGTGGCAATGACTGCGGTGCAATCGCAGCTTCTTAAAGGGACACTGTAGTTCACAGAGAAAATGGCAACTCTTGCAGCTGACATGGCCAATACCAAACAGCAAGAACACTCAACATACCAAGCAATGTCCTGCATTAAGGAACTGTTGGATGAAATCTCCTGGGAAACTCTCCTTAGGGACAAAGGAACAGAAAAGAGCTGGCAGCACTTTACAGATGCCTTTCTGAGAGTACAAGAGCTCTCCATCCCCCAGTATAAGAAATCAGGCAGATGAGGCAGGAAACCAGCAAGGCTGAGCAAGGACCTGTTGGCCAGGCTGAGGAAAAAAAAGGAGAAGTATAAGCAATGAAAGCAGGGATGGGCTGCCTGGGAAGAACACAGGCATGCTACCTGGATGGGCAGGGATGGCAGGAAAGCCAAGGAATGGAACTGATCTTGGGGAGGGATGTAAAAAACAACAAGAAGGGTTTCTTCAGATACACTGGGCAGACAAGATAGATGGGTGAAGGAGAGTGTACGTCCCCATATAAATGAAAAGGGAGAGCTGGCTTCCTAAGACATGGAGAAGGCTGAGGTACTTAATGAGTTCTTTGCCACGGCCTTCACAGCTAGTCAGGCTTAAAACATTTCTTCTGTCCCTGAACTTAT
>NW_024884722.1:217626-298105 GCF_019232065.1 Centrocercus urophasianus
GAGCAAGTCTAAAACCACCTCACGAGGCTGAATGTGTACAAGTCTATGGAGCCAGACGATGTGCATTCCAGGGTTTTGAAGGAACTGCCTGCTATGGTTGCCAAGCTTCTTTCCATCATCTTTGAAAAATCACAGCTGTCAGGTGAAATCCCTGACGAGTGGAAAAAGGGAAACACCCTTTTTCTGTGCCTGGGAAGATCATGGGCAGATACTCCTGGAACAAGTAGAAGTAATTAAGACAGTCAGTGTAGTTTCAACAAAGGGCAGATCATGCCTGATTAATCTGGTAACTTTTTTTGATGGTGGGATGGCATTGGAGAAAGAAAGGGCAACTGATGTTGTCTACCTGGACTTCTGCAAGGCCTTTGACATCGTCCTGCACAACATCCTTATCCCGGAAGCGGAGATATACAGATTTGAAGGTTGCACTACTAGGTGGATAAAGACTTGGTTGGATGGTTGTCCTCAGAGGGTTGTCGTCAATGGCTCCATGTCCAGGTGGAGGCCAGTCACATGTGGTGTCCCCTAAGGGTATGTCTCAGGACCACTGCTCTTCAACATCTTTATCAATGACACAGGCAATGGGATTGAGGGTACCCTCAGCACGCTTGGTGATCACACCATGCTGAGTGGTGCAGTTGTCACAATAGAAGGGAAAGGGACCATCCAGAGGAACCTGGACACTCTTGAACAGGGGGTACATGAAAATCTAATGAATTTTAATAAAGCCAAGTGCACTTGGGTTGAGGCAACACCAGATATGAGAACAGACCAAGAGGAAAAAGTCATTGACAGGAGCCCTGTGGAGAAAGACTTGGAGGTCCTAATGGATGAAAAGCTGGACACGAGCCAGCAGCATACAACTGCAACCCAGAAGGACAACAGGCTAGGATTCAACAAAAAAGGGATGGTGGCAGGGAGAGAGGGAGGTGACTGTTCCCTCTGCTCTACCCTTGTGAGGCCCCATCTGGAGTACCGTGTCCAAGCTTGGGGCCTCCAGTATAGGAGAAATGTTGTATTGGGTCCAGAGGAGGACCACAAAGATGATCAAAGGGCTGGAGCATCTCTCCTATAAAGACAGGTTGAGGGAGTTGGGCTTGTTTAGCTTGGAGAAGAGAAGGCTCTGAGGAGACTTCATTGTGGCCTTCCATACTGGAAGGGAGCTTGCAGGCAGAAGAGGGATTGACTTTTTACATGGTCTGATAGTGACAGGACAGGAAAGAATGGCTTTAAACTAAAAAATGGGAGATCTGGGTTAGATGTTAGGAAATAAATTTTTACTTGGAGGCTGGTGAGGCACTGGAACAGGTTGCCCAGTGAAGCTGTGGGTGCCCCATCCTGGAGGCAATGAAGACTAGGCTGGATGGGAGCCTGGGCAGCCTGGTGCAGTGGCTGGCAGCCCTCCTATGGCTGGGGGATTGGAACTAGAGGATCTTTGAGGTCTTTTTTTCTCCTGTGTTTCACTAAACTCTCCAATTTAAATGTATACAAGTTCTTTTCTTTCAAACAGAAAACGTGGGGTCGAGAGGAGTATATAAAATGGAATTAAATTTTAAGACTCCCAAACCAAAATAACCAAAATACAATAGTAGCTTTGTAGCTCATTTTAACTAAAGCTTTCTGAAAGTGCCACAGTAGTAAGGGGTAGCAATAACAAATTTCATATTATTAAGGCAAGAACAGCAAAGTAATAAGAGGACAGCCACACATGGGACTGCCAGGCCCAGCAGTGCTACATGAGTTGTCCCAGACAACAAGACCAGAGCTCTGATCCCGCAGTGTATTTGCTGTTATCGTCAGGATAAGGTTAGCTCAGCATTTGATCCCATTTCCATTCAATTAAGACTTTCTTTAGTTCATATCCATATGGTATGATCACATTACTATTGGAACATAACCATTTGAATAATTACAAAAGCAATAGTGGTGGATGGAAACATGAGGGGTTGGGCTTAATGCAAAAGCAGCAGCACAAGAGAAAGGCAGCACAGGAAGCTCATGCTGGAGATCTGAGGAATGTACTGCTCATCCCAGGCTGGGTAAAGCCAGGACACCTATGCCTCTGTATCCACAATGGCATCTGTGTTAATGTGTAATTCGTATATTCCCCATTCTAATCCGTAAATTACCGTTAGATGGTAACGGCTTGAAAACAATTAATTCCTTTAGCTTCAATGAATTATTCACTTCATGTTAATAATTCATGTATTTAACATTAAGAAAGGAAAAATCAGTGAGCTCCGAACCTAACACAACCCAGAAGCTGAAACAGTTTAGCTTCTTAAATATAAAAATGTGGTCTTTCACCTTATATAAATAAATATATACTGCAGCTGAACAACAGTCTCAGAAATTCTGGGTCATTGATGTGCTTTAATATTCTCAAGTAGACCGTTTGGAAAGAAAAGGGAAATCTTGGAAACAGGAAGGAGGAAAGAGAAAACTGCTTCATCCTACAGACTTTAAAGAAACGCTCTTCACGCTGACTTGAACAAATACTCACTAGCAGACCAACCATCTGTAAGCCGGTAGGAAAACAGGCAGAGATGGCATAGATCATCTGTGCTCTCTCAGAGACGTATCAACATTTTAAAATGGAAAAAAGCCCTCCAACTTCATGTCCCAGACAGGGGATACCACATCTTTCACCTCACAATATTAAGTCTCTTCCCAGATCCTCTGTTAATAGGATTCCTTTAGCCAGCAGATGGATTGTGAATACAGGCAGTTTCATCTACTAAAAGACAACATAAATCATCACTGAGAAAGGAGAGCCTGCAGTAAGGTTATCACCATACAGCCTTCTCCATGAAAGGTTTGCATTAAAGCATTAGTGAAATTAATTCATCTTTCATAAGAGCTTTGAGCAGTATCTGTGATCTATGATAACAACCAATTTCTCACTATGGGAAAAAAAAATTACTCAGGCCTGATAGACTACACAAATCTGCTTTTTTTAAAATGGCCTAACATTATCTGGAGTGTTGCTCCCAAAGGCATCATTTGAGTCTCGTGCCTAGCCAAGAGGACCCATAAATCAGGACAGAAAGTTTTGTTAGTTTTATAGGCAGTGGGCCGTAATTATTTTGAATTGCATTATGCCTCAATCATTGTAATTACTTTTAGATCATCCTTAAGCGGCAGTAATAAAGAGAAAAGAAATCAGTCTTAAACCATTTCTCACACAAAAACATTGTAAATGCAGTATGAGCAGTCTGGCTAAAACATACAGGAGCATGTAGATGTGAGACGCGCGCGCGCATTCTGACGCTTCAACTCCTATTTTCAAAGACGCACTGTTTTCTGGTCTTTTTTAATTAGTAGCACCACTAGCGGCATTTACCTCCAGTAACAGGTAATCACAGGGTTTAATTTTACTTTTGAAAATATCATACAATGTGTGCAGGAGAAGCAAAACCACGTCAGCTGTTTGTCCACTATTGCTGCGCTATGACTGCTTGAGACACTCCCTGCTCTTCCATACAAAAAGAAAACCACCAGCCTAATGTAAAAACCACCACAGTTTTCTCATCTTTCAAGTCAAACAAAAACTATGCTGGCTTGAACGAGCACAGAAAGCCACCGAACTGCAAATATCAGCACCTCTCCTGTCTGCATGACTGCAGTTTGGGGAGCCCTTGGCACTTTCCCATTGTGTGAAGTTCTGAAATAAAATAGATGAAGGCCCGCGCTGCTCCATGAGCGCAGCAGCACTGCACGAGGCACTGCGCAGAGCAGAGCAGGCACTGCAGGGAAACGCTGATGTATCCGTGAGGAGTGACCGCGGTTTGACAACGACGGCAGCCAGGCATTGTGCAGCTGCTCCTCACTGCTCTGCAGGGTAGGGAAGAAAATCAGGTGGTGGAAGAAGGGTTTGAGGTACCAGTGCACTGAAAGCTAATAGCAAAGGCTGTGTGGAAGTAAAGGTGAAGACAGTGGTTCCCCTTGCCACCGTGTTTAGCCATGCTGTGGGAAGCAGCACCTTGTTATGCAGAGTGCTGCTGGGGCAAGCAGCAGCTGTTTCAGGAGCCCTTCCCTCTCCCTACAGCTTCTGCTGCTGAGCATGATGCAAAATGAGATGGCAATGCAGTGATTAGGAACGCTTATAGTAGGAAGGCAACTCATCTCAAAATGGCATTTATTTGCTTCTTATGGTGCCACTCTTGTACCTAAAGCAGTGCTGCACCACACACAAATACAGAAGCTATTGCTCCACCAACAAACATGGGAACACCTGCTCTGAGTTGCCACAAGAAACAGATCCAGGCTCTGCTCCGCCGTGCAGATGGGAAAGCCACCATTTCCCCATGGGACTGCAAAGATTAGTTTACATGAAAGGCAGAAATAAAAACTGCTGGGTCAGTTACAGATACGCCAGTCTTAGGCGGAAGAGCAGCTGTGAAGCAACAGTGGGAATAACTCTTCACAGGTACTGAAGAACAATCCACAACTCGGCCTCTTGCTGTTAAGTGCGGCAGCGGCGCTCGTGCTGCTGCTTGATGCTCTCAGCACTACGAGGAAATCACTGCAGCGCCGCCTGCGTCCTGCTTGTGCTCTCAATCACCTGCACCGCTGCAGCTTATTGCTGACAGAGGAGCAAAAGAAGTATCTCAGTAACCGCCTGGAGTTCCCTCAAAAGACAGAACCAGCATTCCATCAGGTTGCATTCCATGCAACTATTTCTGCAACCTTATCCCAAGCACACTTGTACTACCTCAGTGTTTCTAAGTGTGGATATGTACAAATTCTAAACTAATTCTTAAAGTCTATTTAGTTCTTTCTAATACTAAAGAGGCAGTGTACAAGCTAGATCCACAGCTGTTACAGGAATTCAACAAACATATTCACCCAGTTTGTAGTCAACAACAACCATTAAGCACAGCCATGTCCTAGATGTTCTCACAGAATTAAGAACGAACAAATTGAAGTCTACTTCAAAGAAAGGAACTGCAGACAAGGACAACAGCTGCACGTGGAATTGCACCTGCAAGCGCAATGGAAGAAAGCTGGCAGCTTATCTTCTGAGTTTGAAAGAACCTCCAGCTCACAGATCACAGAATCACAGAATCACCCGGGTTGGAAGGGACCTCAAGGATCATGTAGTTCCAACCCCCCTGCCTAGCAGGGCCACCAAACACACACATTCAGATCAGGTTGCCCAGGACCCCGTCCAACCTGGCCTTGAACACGTCCAAGGACGGAGCATCCACAACCTCCTTGGGCAGCCCGTTCCAGGGCCTAACCACTCTCCTTGTAAAGAAACAGCTCAGACACACAGCACCCCCCAGCTGTTAGGAGAACAACAAGAGAAGGGAATGCCAGGGCAGCATGAGAGGAACACACAAATACCTGAAAATTTCACGTATTCTTGTGCTGGTAAGAAACTATCCCCACACACTTGCAGTGACTGGAGAGTATCTAGCAAGGCTGAAGAGAAACCAGCAGCACTGCAGCCACAATTACAGAGCTGAATACAAATGGGATCCATTCAGAGCCACGTCTCACCCTGTCAGGGATTAAGTCTCCCTGAAACAGATTTGCAATTGGCACAGTTTGCTGTTTCTTTGGTTCTAAATGTACAAACAAGACTTTTCATCACTGTCTCCATCCTTCACAAGCACTTCCTACTACACAAAGAACTCCATTTGAACTCCAAATTCACACAATGACTGTAAATACGTTATAGATTGTACGTACCTCAGGGAAATAATCCTGTGGAAACTTCTCCTTTTCCAGCATGGGTGTGCTTTCTAAAGTGTCTGAGTAGATTTCTTTCCCAGTAACCTTCTTATACTTCTTAGCTAGGAGAAGATACAAAGCAAACTTAACATCCATATCTTACAGTACCTATTGGAAGAGCAGTGGCATCTATGTAAAGGTAGGATTTTAGCAAGCATAAACACTGAGTTTTTCTTAGGAAAAACACACCTGGCTGCTTGTAGCTGGCATTCTCAAGCTACACAGGCAGTGGCACTATTACTTTTACAATTCAGAGCACTGTACAGTGTTGGAGATCAGGTCTCCATGTACTCTAGCACTCCGACTTCCTGACATGGCTCTTCCAAGAGATGTACATTGACATCCCAGGATACCATCCAACCATTTACACTGGATAATTAAGAGGAAAAACAATAGAATACATATTAAGGTGGGAAACACAAATTCTGTTATGAGTAATGACTATTTGCTTGGTTTATCTAGCAACTCTCTTCAGATTTTAAGACCACCTAGCCAAATACCTGATGATTCTAACACATTAGTAATCACAACTTCTATGCAGCAAATCACTATGCAGTCATTCAGAATATCTTTGCTTTAAATCAACAACATTGACAGTCTTCCTCCACTGTATTGTGTGGCCACACCTAAACCTTCTGCTGGGTTGGCTGTGGCAGTGGAGCGAACCCAGCAGTGCCTGCGGGCTGCTAACAGGACACGAGCTGCCCATGGGCTGATCTGAGATGGATTTGTTAAAAAAAGTAAAATAAAAGATACTGGTTCTACTGGGTATCTGGTGAGAATAACATTTAACACAAAAACTTGTCCCTTTAAGCTGTCTAAATAAAGTAGTTGATATAATCAGAGGAAACATTAATTGTAATCTATGAATTTATCTTCAGGGGAAAGAAAATCAAGCATTGTTCATTATGTGACAGTCACTTTGAGATCTGGCTCCACTAGGAAGACCAAACAAATATCCCAATAAACTAATGTGCCACCATTCTAAGTAGATCACGGACAGATGTACCTCTGTGAGAAAGTTTAACATTACCAGCAAAAAGATCCTGGTGTCATTCAGGACACAGAGCACATTAGGCAGAACTGTAAGGACTGAAGATTTTTGCTGGGAGTACCTAAACAAAAGGTAGCACTTGGCAGAAAGGAGGCATTTTACCATCAACTTATATTAACATCAGTGCTAACTATGAACCAGGAATTCATTTACACGACTGCTGACAAACCAATCCAGCAGGAAAGAAGCATGCCTTCTCATGTACCTCCAAATAAAAACACTCCAGAGTAAACTAGATCTGTTCTGATAACCAAAGTTGTAGCACTGCTCTGTGGACAAGAGGCAGATCAAAATCACCCCAACACCCCAGCCAGCAAAACCCTCTGCCGGACGACAGTTCTTCTGGATGATGGCTCTTCAGAGCAAGCATCTTTTCAGTAGTTAAACTGTAAGTAACTTTTGAGGTGTCTGACAACTGTAGAAACAGCTCAACACCTCCTGTGCTGTAGCCATAATGCATGAGGACCATAGGAAAAAATTCTCACTTTAGAACTCAAGTATCTCTTCTTAAAAACTCAACACCAGAAGCAATCTTCTCTTCCATAGACTGTACTCAGTCACATTCAGCTATGAAGTGAATTCTGAAAACATGCGGTAACGCTACAGGAAAATCAAATTATATATGAACACAGATTTTCTGCCAGCTTTTGAGTAGAACTGGAACTTCATAACGATTTTGGCCCAGAGAATGTATCCATTTGGATTTTACCTCTGATTTAGGACCTTACTGCACCGTGAAAATCTCAACAGTCATGAGAGATACATCCTAATGGAATCCTTCAGGGTGACATTTTACCAACACTACACTGGGAGACTGATTCTGCCCCACATCAGGGATCAGCACGCGACTTCCAACATTACTTCAGTGCAGCACGGCCTTCCTTAGATTCTTTTTAAGAGTTTTTCTTTCCAAGTTACAATTGGGCCCAAACGCATCTTTTTATGCATGGCTCACACCTCACCAGGCTTTGCTAAAGAGTAATTATACATTTTGATGAGCAGAATGAAACACCTAACATTAAAAATGTTTATTTCCTGAAACAAGTACTTGTTTATTTCTCATATACTGATTACTTTTCCCTACAGTTTCGTCTCCATGTTTCTCATTTTTTAATTCTTAAACTTTCTTTTAAAAAGTCTACAGTAGCAAATAAGCTGTTGAATAATAACGAATGGAGCCGGAAAGCATTTCCTCTCCTTACACAACTGTCATTTCGCTCTGCCAGATGTCACTAAAGCGACACAGCCGCCTATGACACAGCTATCTATGGCCAGTAGGAGGGAGTTTTAGTTTCAGAGAGAAACTGTGACTTCTCCAGCACTGCTATGATGCAACTGTAGCGGTACCTATAAGGAAGTGGGTGTGCAGACACAGCTCACACATTATGATACACAAAGCTATTCAGGTGCCAAAATGAATTAACAGTTAGAATGTTGCCATCGTAAATAAAAACCATGGAACCTACTGATTCCTTTGCTTCACAAGCACAGTGGATCAACAGACTGTTTAGTTCTAAGCAACATCTTAGACACCCAGCTTCATATGCAACGCCAATTTCCTTCAGTATTTCAACTCTGCACAGTTTACCCACTAACGACCATCTCTATCATTACCCAGGGTCTGCTAGTGGGAGAAAAGGCTAGACCCTGAGGCTGATCTCTCATTAGAAGTCCCTACAAGTGAAGTCCCTTCAAGTGCCGGGTCCTGCACTTTGGGCACAACAACCCCATGCAGCATTATAGGCTTGGGGATGAGTGACTGGATGAGTGTGAAGAAGAGAAGGACCTGGGGGTGTTGGTTGATGCTCGGCTGAACACGAGCCAGCAGTGTGCCCAGGTGGCCAAGAGGGCCAACGGCATCCTGGCCTGCATTAGAAACAGTGTGGCCAGCAGGAGCAGGGAGGTGAGCATCCCCTGTACTCAGCACTGGTGAGGCTGCACCTCGAGTGCTGTGTTCAGTTTTGGGCCCCTCACTACAGGAAAGATGTTGAGGTTCTGGAGCGTGTGCAGAGAAGGGCAACGAAACTGGTGAGGGGTCTGGAGCACAAACCTTATGAGGAGCGGCTGAGGGAGCTGGGATTGTTCAGTGTGGAGAAGAGGAGGCTCAGGGGAGACCTCACTGCACTGTACAACTTCCTGAGGGGAGGCTGTGGTGAAGAGGGGTTTGGCCTCTTCTCCCAGGCAACGAGCAGCACACGGGGTAATGGCTGCAAGTTGTACCAGAGGAGGTTTAGATTAGACATAAGGAAGAACTTTTTCTCTCACAGAGAGGTCAGGCACTGCAATGGCTGCCCAGGGAGGTGGTGGAGTCGCCGTCCCTGCAGTGTTCAAGAGGCGTCTGGACGACGTGCTGCGTGCTGTGGTTCAGTGCTGGTGGTGGCAATGCTGATGAGGAGATGGTTGGACTGGATGATCTTGTAGCTCACTTCCAACCTTGTGATTCTGTGATTCTATGATTCTACATCACTGTTGAGTTCTCCACCATGCTCTCTCAGAAATAAAAGATGCTTTGAACTGTCTATAATATTAGATCTAAAATTTTCCTAAGGCACTGACATTGGCAATGACAGATGGACTTATCCTGGCTAAGTCTTTAATTGTTATATATGTGGAACTACCACTCAAATATTTCAAGAGAGAAAGATTCTGCTGCCGCAATTACACCAGCAGAGACAATTTGTCTTGACTGAGAATAAAAATAATGTATCCATATATTTAAGAAAACTAGTTCACTCTATAGTTATCAAGATTTTAGCAGTGTCTCGAGTTAATGGGATGCTAGATGTAGTATTAATGTGATTCAGCTCAAGAGGCTAAATGAAGCTCACAACATTTCTGTTCCCAACTGAAACAACATAAATTTTACAGAACCTTTGCTATATACACCTTTGGGAAGCATTCAATAATTGTCTGCAATATTTCTAATACACAATGTAACTTGGCTAACATTACTTTTAAACTTCTGAGATTTAGCAAGACTTCTAACCTGATGGATCAATGTGGGTTAGAAACAATGACACTTTCCTACCGACCCGTGCTGCTCTGAAGTAATTTGAGCCATAAATCTACCTCAGCAGCACTGCAGAATGGCCACTGCTGTTGGACATTTAAGGTCTCGGTCCTATATCTGATCTACATAGAAAACCCTGTGGTCATTCAGAATTCTTTTGAAATCATCAGGGATCTCTATGGATCCAAAGGTCCCTTTTGCAGGAGAATGATTAATGCACCGGTTTTCAACCTGCAGCCAGTCCACTGACTTCTTATAAGAGATCTATAAAAGGTAAGAAAAGGAACGCCTATCAGCAATGGACTTGTATGAATTACACAGAAATCTGCATATCACAGAAAAACTGCTAGACACTGCTTTCAGGAAAAGATGACAGCACTGCCTTCATGTATAAAGCCAGTTGACAATTAATAGCATTTAATTCCTTTGCTTACCTTTAAAATCAAACTGGTAGATGTTTTTCAAAGATTCATGAAGAAAGTAAAAACTTCCTAGAGCCTGTAAAACACAACATAGGAAAGTATAAAACATCTACTTCGGCTTACTGAAACCAAAGCAACACGCTTTCCAACAACAAAAAATAAGCATATGATAAGTAATATATATATATTTTTAGATTTCATAGCATCTATAAAAGTATTAACTTCCTCAGCTATTTCTCTGATGCTTAATGCAGAGTTATAAAGAAGACTGTTAACAGCTGACTAAGCAAGGTAAGGACAATAATCAGGCATACGTTCAGAAATGCCAAATTGATGGATGCAGTTAGTAAAACAGACAAGTGCCTTTCTAAGCACAGAACGCATTCCCACAGTTCTTTCACAACTTCTGGAGACTGCATATTGCAGGAACAAGAGTAGCGTTAAGGTATTCAATAGCCCAGAGAGCCAGCTACAGGATCTCCATCTTCAGAGTGAGGTGGGCACAGCAAATGACTGCCAACTTCAGAGCAGGCATAAAATTAAACATCTGACAAGAGCGGTGGGAATATTTATACGCGCTTATACAGCTTTCCCTGCTGGTAAGTGATGCGACAGCAACGACTGAACAGAACAGAACGTTCACCTCTGCAAGGCACGCCTGCGGTGCAAGTGCTACTATCAGTACTGGTGCAAAGCACACAGAAACAAGTTTTGTCACACAATGTACAGACCTTAAGAGAAAAATACATGAAAGTATTAGCAGAGGGTTAAGATGCTTGAATACACGCCAAGTTTCTTGAAGCTGGCCTGACTGCTGTGTTGCTAAGTGTATGCAGAAGCAGAGTTTATTGCCCACAAGAAAACAAACAATGAGAAATGAGTTACCATTGAAAATAAAATATTACACATTCATAATTTTGATTTAGGTAGGATGTATAATCATAACTCCTCCTGCTGACTGAGTCCTGAGAACTTGGCTTTCAAACAGTGACTCAATTCAAATAAGGAATTCTGTAACGGCTTTAATGAGTCATCTACGATCAATTAATGCATGCAGACAAAGAAATCATCCGTACCGTATAGACAAACTCCCATCTCAGCAAACTTATTTTAAAAGCATAATAAGCCCATCCATATTTAGCAAAATATCAGTATCCCTTCCTTACAAACACTGAACTATTTTCCACGGTTCTGAGGATTTCTGAGATCTTAAGCCTTTATTCAAGGATTATTATTACGTTCATCATCAAAGAAAGCATCCTTGTGCAGGATACAGCTTAAGCATGTCCCTTACTTCACAGGGACAAGTATCTGGGTCCCAAATAGACAAGAGCTGAAATGCTACCTCCAGAATGAAGGCAATACAGGGCGTGTTGCTCAGCCTGCAAAAACGGCACACGGCCTCCTATGCGTTCACAGAACTCCACAATCCTGGAATGGCCGAGGCTGGCAGAGCCCTCTGGGTCCCTCTGGTCCCTCCCGCCTCAGCAGGGTGACCCAGAGCAGCACCTGGGCCCACATTCAGGTGGGGTTGGAGATCCCCAAGGAAAACACCCCACAGCCCTGGGTCTCTGTGCCAGGACTCAGCCAGGTGCCGGCAAAGCAGGGGCACCCCTGAGATGAGCTCGGCTTCAGCACTGCATTCACTCTTCAGGTATTTATACAAATTGATTTCAGGACACTCTTCCATGCCACAGAGATCCTGTGAGATACTCCATGCCTCCTACGCCACATTCCTCAGACAGCTGCAGTCTGAGTTACAGAACAGCTTACAAACTCTGCTGCAACTGGCACCAATTGCACCATGCTCCAAACTGACAGTGAGTGCCAACAGTCCTTACTGCAGTGTCTCAAAACGCAGGCCTGGAGTGCAGGAGAGCAGAGGTGGCTCTTGAACGGGCCACGAGATGCCCAAGGCTGCCCAGCAGCCGCTGCCCATGACTACACACAGACTTCTCAAGAAGTGAGAAAGGATAAAGCCATTTCATTTTGTCTTTTTGCTTCTATAACAGCAGAGGCCCTCCTGGCACAGTTCTGTTTTGGTTCAGCGACTGCTGCATTATTTATGAGATACTGCACATCCAGAGATTAAACATTTGCTGATTTGTCAAAAACACGAGGTCCTACCCATCTCCTTGACACATTAGTCCATCCAACAGAAAACACTGTCACACATTTAATTGATGGGTACACCTCCCTGTGACCCAGCTTGCTTTGGGTCTTGGTTTGCTTAAGTGTCATGCAACAAGGACGTAGCACCAGAATAAAGCAATCCTCATACTAGATAGAAACATTACAACCTACCAATTAATTTCTAACTGAATACAGTATCATTAGTGACTAATAAAATGCCTCTGACTCTAACTAAATCCTTTGGCTATTAAAAAACTTCAGAGATTATTTTAAGATATTTTAAAATATTAACGTCATAAAGAGAGAATTCCTGTTACCTGCATAAAGAGCTGGCCTTAAATCAAAGCTCACAACAAAAGTATAGATCAGATTTAAATTATTTGAATTGGATATACGTATATTACAAAAAAGGAAAATATAAACAGCCACGTGAGTTGTCAGTTACAAAATCTGGCAAATTTCCAATATCTAAAGGGGGGTTGTAAGAAAGAAAGACTCTTAAGCAGGGTCTGTTACGATAGGACAAGGAGAAATGGTTCTGAACTAAAAGAGGAAGAAGTGTGTTACAATGGGGGCAGTGAGGCACTGCATGGGTTGAGACTTGGGGGTGGTCCCTGCAGGGCAGGGGATGGGCTCTGAGCGCTGATGGAGCTGTGGGGGTCCCTGTGCATTGCAGCGGGTGGCACCAGGTGGCCCTTAGGGGGCCCTTTCAACTCCAACCATTCTGTGATGCTATGATTCTTTAACTATGAATCCTGAAGCTTTTGTATGCAATGTGTCAGTCACTAAAACAAGAATAAAGATGCTTTTTTTTAGATGCATAACTCTATTAAAATAGTACTGCTGGTTGTACTCAAGCTACAGATTTATTTCTGGGCACCCTGATTTGCTCACTGCTTGACTTTCTACAGTTTCAATCTCTCTCTTTTGTTTGTTTTTTTTTTAACTAATTTTGAAATTAGTACCCATACAGCTTCAGGAACTGTTACTATCAACCTTAAAGATAGGCTTTGACAGCATAATTCTAAACATGCAATTGAAAAGAAGTAAAGCCCTAATGGAATGGAAATTACAGCTATCACTATCTTCCGCATTGTTACAGACTTAATCAGGTTTCTGTAAATAACTGTTAACTTGTAACATGATGGAGTGCAGATATAACTCACTGCTGTAACGCAACGAAACAAAAGCAAAAAGAAAGTTTCTTGCCGGGCCAAAGCCCAGGCCCTTTTCTTGAGAAGATTATGTCAATTCAATTCATGTCTCACACAATCAGAGGCCGTATCAACAGTGAAGTTAAATTACAGTAATTCAAAGTCCACAACTTGGCTTTACTTTGTTAATCATATTTTTAACGCTACTTGTAAAAAGTAATATTAGTACCTACAATAGCACTGTAACCAGTACCTAAGTAACCTACAGAAACGCTTTACAAGTCATGAAATGCCCCAAATGATTGAAGTTTTAAGCTCAAGGAAGAAAGCTCCTTGTTTGTTCCATTTTAAGGAGAGTTTAGATGTGTTACTGCACTAACTGCATACAGTCTGTAAGCATGCATTTTTACTACAACGCAATCCCAGAAAGGCTGTTATGTACTGCAACTCTCTCAGCTTCTGCCTTACCTATGGTGGCTGGTGCAGAACAATGAATCCCCAACCCTAACCCCAATCTGCACAGCCTTAAGTCTTCTTTAAAAATGTCTTTCTAGAGAAGCCTGAAGAATAATATGCACTGAAGGTGACCTTACCTGAGCAGGAGATGATATACATTCCAGAGCCTAGGGTCCCTCTGACTGCCCTGCAGCAGTCCCTGACCAAGCAGATCTCTGTTTCTGCTTCATGCAATCAGGGGAACCTCATTTCTGCGAGTAAGGCTCAGACCCTTAAACACCGCCAGCCACTGTGGACTGAAATCCTAGTGCTGTGCCAGGAAACAAATAGTCTGGGAGATGGTACGTACCCTGCCTCCTCAAACACCGAGCAGCCACAGAAGCTGCACTTCACAAACCCAGACAGAGTGACAAGCGAATGCAGAGCTCATGGGTGCGTCCAGATCACAGAGCTCTTAGTTCATTAGGCCAACTTGCTAGCTCTTGAATTCATAACTACCAGAATCACAGAATGGGCTGGATTGAAAAGGAGCACAATGCTCATCCAGTTCCAACCCCCTGCTATATGCAGGGTTGCCAACCAGCACCCCAGGCTGCCCAGAGCCACATCCAGCCTGGCCTTGAATGCCTCCAGGGATGGGGCATCCAAAATCATCATCATTTGATAATAACAGAAGTTTCTAAACGTTCAGGAAGATCAGCACAGCCCACTGACCTCAGATGGTCACAGAGACAGTCTGTGCAGTTGTCTGGCTTGATTACTGGATGTCTTTCTACCCCTACTAGTACAGATAGGAGCTGAGAACAGAAGGAAAGGGCTTTGTCAGACCTGAAGTCAGCCAATCACTTCAGGGGAAATGCAACAGAGTTACGACAGGTGGTTTTACATGTAAAATTTATTCACATTTTGCTTTAGAGAGAAGTTTTAGTATCCTGCATAGGCATGAATACAAGCACACAGATCCTAATAAGTGTAACAGCAGGAGTAAAAGTGAAAAGTCAGGACAGTCACGAACGATGACAGTTTTTACGTGAGATAAATACTTAGAAATGTACAATAATTTAAAACTGATCACTGATTTTTCTTCCATCTCCTTCCACATTGTAACTAAACAGTCGTAATATTCCAGAATTAAATACTTTGATCTGCACAGAAAAATCCCATAGGCAGGCTAGGGTAAACAATTAGAGCACAAGGCGTTACAAAGCAATTGAGAGAAACCAAGTGAAAGGAACAGAAAGAGCACTGGACTCCAACAAGCATCACCTAAAGGACAGCCCTTGCCTGGCAGAGCTGCACTGCAGGGTCTGGCTGTTGGAGCCCCCAGCGCTGGGCGCAGGCAGGAGCACACTGTTGGAGCTGCAGCCCCCCCATACACTGGGCTTGTACTCTGCTCTCAGCAAGCAGTGCTTGCTGTATCGTGTTCCTAGCACAAAACATTTCCTTTGTGGACTCCTAGAAGCTCTTTGAATATCGCAGCCAATAATTACAGTGTACACAGACAAATACATTATAGCTTTTGAAAGCTTTTGTGAGAATGGCACTTACGGAAGCATTCAGGAACTCAGCAAAAAAGCCAGGTGATTAGCTGGTGGTAGCAGCGCTGCTAACAAAATGCCTTCTTACAGAAAGGACAGAATGACCTGATCATACTTGTGGGCCTCCTCTGGACACACTCCTACAGGTGTACGTCTCTCCTGCACTGAGGACTCTGCATCTGGACACTGCTCCAGGTGTGGCCTCACCAGTGCAGAGCAGAGGGGCAGGATCACCTTCCTCATCCTGCTGGCTGCACTGCTGCGGATGCAGCCCAGCACATGGTTGGCTTTAGGGCTGTGAGGGCATGTTTCTAGCTTGCCATCCACCGGTACCCCCAGGTCTTTTTTGGCAGGCCTGTGCTCTGTCTTTACATCCCCCAGTTTGTATCGGTAGTATGGGTTGCCTCCACCCAGGAGCAAGGCCTGGCCCTTGGATCTTCTGAACCTGTGCAATGAGGCCTGTTGCATAAACCCATCCAAGTTTTTCTGAATAACATCCTACCCCTTAAGCACGTTAACCACACCATGCTATATCACCAACTGTAGAAACAGAGAGCAGAATTTAACTTACGGGTAGTGCGCATTAATGAGAAAAGTTTTATGTCTCCCAAATTATACTGTTGAGAAAATACTGGGCATCTTCTGTCTGTTAGTAAATTGAAGTTAAACGATCGCTGCTATGAATTAGGTTTCAGAATATTGTTTGATACTCTATTGGAAGCTTCTTTCATTATTGCATGCCAAAAGATTCATCTGCAAAACTGCTGGTGACAGCAACATAAACCTTACGGTTGTGCTGCTTTACACATCCAGCATTAAAAACACTCTTCCTTTGGTTATACGGAAATCTTCCCACCAAAGTCTGCAGATTTAAACAGCCAGCGCTGTTTGAACAGCTAATCGGCATAATTCCTTTTTTAAAGTGCGTCATTTCAACTGGAAATTTAATGCACAAAGGAAATACCTGAATGAAAGTTTAATTACTATACAGAGTAAACATTTACTGCATTACCTCACTAAACGTGATAAAGCTAATATATAAAGATCGCTTTAAATAAATTTAAAATAAATTGCCAATGATGACACAGAAACTGTAATTCATGTAGTCATAAAATCCATAATTAGCTTTAATGAATATTTAAAGTCAAAGTTCAACCCAACTTTTTCAATGTTTAACCTACTCTATCAATATAGTTCAAGGAATTCATTTATCATCGAACATGACAACGTCTGAATATTAATTGGTGCAGGGCACCGCTGACAGGAAGCCCTTATCTCCTACCAGTGCTTTTGGTTATGTTGCATGTCAACAGCATGTTTGTCATGCCTGATATTATTGATTACCTGCCTGTTTTGCTAACAACAATTAAAAAATATTTTACATATTTATAAACCTGAACATCAAGAGCACGTATTAATTTTCCATTAGTAAAACAGAGTCTATTAGCTGTCACATTTCAGCCGGGGGAAACGCAGCAAACGGGAAGTTGCAGCAGCTCCAGACAGGAAGACAATGATCCCAGCACAAAGCCTGTTATCAGGCACTGCATGGAGCCGCCGTATCTCGGCTCACGCTGCAGCGAGGTCCAAGAGGCTCGGCTAGAAAGCTGGCCGGCAGGCCTGGCGCCGATGGGCCCCGTGCCTGCAGCAGGCCTCAACGGGCCCAAACGCTGTGATTTTGGAACAGTTTCCACGTGCTGAGAAACGAAGAACAAGCACGCTGCAAGGACAGGCTGCAGCCGGTGCGTCTACGAGAGGCGAAGCACTCGCTCGTCAGCCCTGCTCACAGCCGCTTGATCCACTACAGCCAAATTAACACTAAGCGTCTATTATTCAACCGGGGTTAAAAAACCGGGCTGGGTACACAAATCAACTTGTTATAAAATCATCTATCGCTTTTTATTTGCAAACAAATCAGATGTCCGGCAATTCATCATGTCTCGAATTAGGCTTATCACCGGAGCACAGAACTGAGCGCCGGCCCCACTTCCCCCGCAGGCCTCGGCCGCCCCAAGCGCAGCACTGCTCCCACGGCGGGCCGGGCTGCTCCCAGCGCGGTGCTTCGCAGCGCCGTATCTCAAAGACGGATGCCAGCTTCGCCCAGCAGCACGGTACAAGCGATCCCTTCATCAAGCGCAGAACCAAGCAGGCCGCCAGTGCTGGCGCACTCAAAGCTGAGTGAGGGGAACAGCCGTGACTCCACGCAGGCAGCAGCGGGAGCCGGGCAGGATGGCGCAGGCCTTCCCTCCTCCCGCCGGGTTCCTGCAGCGCTCCTCAAAGCCCGGCGTTTCCTCGCCTTTCTGCCTGCATTTCTTCAGTAAGGTGTGAAACCAAGATTGAGCTATGGTGCTTTTTTTAAAATAATGTTCAAATTAGAGGTAGTCCAGGAAACAATCACAGAGTTCAGTGTTTGTACACGGTTTTACAGCTTCTATAACTTATTTCTAGACTGACTGCCAAAACTCAGGTATTTCCACTTGGGCTTCAATGTACAGATTTCCAAGACTGCACAATGTGTCTACGTGACATACCGGATTATTTTAAAACTCCAAGATGCCCAGATCTCGTCATTCAGATGCTTTACCAAGAGACCACGACAGAAAATAACTTGTCTGAAAAGATGATTTTTTCAGATACCTCAGAGAGGCCTCTTTGCTAACAGCAATCATTCATAGAACTTTTTCAGGAAAAAAAGCAATAGTGCTAGGAACTCTCCTTTCCCTGTTTTGAAGACTAAAAAAAGAGAGCAATGTTATGCTAATATGACCCACTTTTATTACCATCTCTTTTTGCTTAACGTATCAAGAGAGCAAATCAAAAATGCCAATTTTAAAAGACTCTTCGGAATTATGTAATTTAAGGGTAATAGAAAGAATTAACAAATACAAAATTGGTGCTGTGAGTAAAAATGTACGTTTAAGTAAACGAAGAATCTTTCCGTAAACTGCAACGCTGACAAAGAACATTCGGTACTGCTTCTGATACTGATGTCTTTCACAAAGAGATCTAACATTCTAATTACAAATCGATTCAATTTAAAAACTTTGCTGAGCTTCTTTTCCTTAAAATAGAACAAGGAGCCGACAGAGAGAAACCAACAAAAAAACCCAAACATTTTCATGAGTTAAGAAGAGCGCGCATGCTGAACAGCTTTAAAAACAAAAAAAAAAAAAAAAAACAACTATCAATATTCCTGAAGTCAGAGCAGGACCTTCACAAAGTCATTAATCACACTGTTATTTAATGTTTCTACTACTCGAGCACTCTAGCAGCCCCAATCAGGATAAGAGGCATCCAGCTTGGCTCCACACCAACACAAAGGCGGCTGTCTGAATACAGGATTCAAAACTAATTCTGTACAACACTGAATTCCTGAATTCTGCCCTACAGCCTCTTAATGAGTGTGATTTTAACAAGTGCACGTGATCAGTGTGAAAATTTCTGCTAAGGACTCTGCCAGTGGATTCAAATCCAGAGCAAAGTACATTGCATTACTTTGAACACAAACTGGCTGTTTAACAAGAGAGAGAAAAAAAAAAAAAAAAAAAAGTAATTTCTATCTCTAAGCACAACTAATGAAATAAACCCAAGTGCTTAAAACACTGAACTTATTTCACAGTTAAGGCCCACACAGAGCCAAAGGTATTCCCCAGGTGGTTTTAAATTCTCAATAAACACCACTCAAAATAATGTACAATAAACCTGAACAGCAGATTTATTGGTGACGGTTCATGAAATGGGAGAAACTGAGTTTTGAGCCTCAGCCAGCAGAAGAAAATCATGGGCATAACGTTATTTTTCAGAAAGCGAGCTGCATTCCATATTCTATTTTTGTAATCATTTCAGGTATGCAACTAGGAGCAACAGAGACCAAAGTAGCACTCCACCTCTTCCAGAAGTTCTTTCTTTCTTCCCTTACATGAGTTTTTCTGTCCTAGAACTGCATGAACGACCACGGCACAAATGACCAAAGGACATGCAAAAGGCAGCAGTGATCTGAGCATGCAGCAGGTGAGACGCAGCCATACAGGGAAACAATGCAGCTGATTAGCGTGATGATGCTGCTTCATCTGGAGCCACACGAACAATTCCCATCTCCCATGTAGAAAGCCTGACCGTATTGAAAATGGTGAAAGAACAAGGTCCCGTCACACAAGGAGAGATGGAAAGAGCTTGACTCTTCACAAAAGAAAGGAAAGTTGCAAACAAACCACAAATAATGGCACTGGGGAAAGGAAAGAACCATTTAAGCTGTGAGAACAAAAATCCCAGCAGGTTTTCTTGCGCCCAGCAAAAAACCCACGCTGACTCTTTTCAGTTGTTCTGCTCCTACCAACTAGCAGCTCCTTTGCAAGCAGCACAGTCCTCAGGTCAACAAATGCCTGCACACAGGAGAGCTCTCCACAGGGAGACCAGTGTTCTTCAGACCAGGAGGCAGAGCAGCAATTGCTCTGCAGCCATCCGTCGCTGCTCATGCAGCTGGGAGGTGCCTGATCCACACTGTACCTTCATACCAGCCTCGATGATCCATCCCAACTTTCTCATCTGAGAAACGCCTTGGCTTCGGCAGTGCTCCTAAAACTGGGATGCAACCCGGATGGCTCCTGGTGAGATGGGAAGAGACTGCTGGATATGTAAAGATTTTACTGCATTTTTCTTCTGCCTCTGAAAAAACGGTCATTCTGTACAAAGCTGGTAAGCTGGATGACTCTTACCACATTTACCTGCCTCTAAATAATTGTAATTTTTTAGAAATTAAATCAATTTAATATTTTGCAGATATATTCTTACACAATGCACTCAGGATGGCAAATTCAATTTGATGAGAAGGCAATAATGGCCACTTCATTTAGCATTACACAGATCACCTCTGAATAAGAGCAGTACCATGTGGTAAAAGGTTGTATTTAGCATGTCACAGCCTCCAGTGGTTGTTTTCTATCTCAAAGAACCTTTGTAATGCCTCAAAATAAGAGATGATTGATTTACAAAGTACCAAATTTCAAATTTCATATTCCAGGACTAAACATCAAATAATTGGACAAAGCTGTCCCCCTGTCTGACCCATCACAATCAAGCCCCTTTCAAGGTTGACTGCCTGCATAAGAAATATGTGCATAATTTCATTTTGTCTCCTGTCCAACATCCAATGTTAGAAGTTAATTAAATTGCTTGTCCATTGTATTCATCCACTTACAAAGTTAATGATATTCTGTTCCTGAATTAAAGAGAATTTTATAAAGCCTGCACTATGGAACCTGGCATGCTGTACACTGAGGAGCTGAACTCTGTCATGGCTCCTGATTGCAGCTCTCCTAATTAGGAAACAAAATGAATGTTTCTGTGTCTGCCAATGCAGAGGACAAGTCATTCCAACAGCGAGGGTAAATGCTTCGTGCAATAGCAACTTAATAATATCTCATGTTTGACTATAATAAATTCTGCAGGATTAATAAACCTGTTAAGTTTTAGAATTACCATAACAAAGATGAACCGCAGCGTAACGAGACAGCCTTAAAAAAGGGACACAGGTTTGAGAAGGAGAGCAGCTCCCTGCAAGTGCGTCAACCTTGAGGACATCGAAGGCACCAGATTCTCCTTCTTGCATGAGATGAAGGAGGAAAATCTAATGAGAGAGCAATCTGTTGGAGCCAGATGAGAAGCAATGACCAGTAACCTGAATGACACTTTTTTTTGTTTTTGGTCCAGACACAAAGATGCCATACCCGTGCTGCATTATGTTTGAGGCAGATGTGTAATGCAGCTGCAAAGGAAGGGCCAGTAGCAGCCTCCCAGGCTGTAACTCGCTGGATTCACAGTCCTGAGCACTAATGCACGTTACAAAGCTGTGACTTGCGAAGCTGTGGGGGGCTGCAGGACACACGGTCCTGCTGAACTGCCTCTCACGGGCAGCAGCAGCCCCTGCGCAGCTCTGCAAGCTGAGCTGGGGCCGGGTGCTGTGCTGGCAGACGTGTGCAGGTGGCACGGTGCTGTGTGGGACTGTCTGCTGCATCAGCACACGCTGACAGTGCTCCAGCGTGCACCAACCACACAGCGGGACGCAGACGCTCAGCCAGTGCCTCTGCAAACCGCTTCCACCACTGCCCAAATGGCACCACGGATGTCTCCGCTATTACGAAGCCAGCACCGCTGTGCTTAATATTCAGAGCAGTATCAGAAACTCAAGCATGGGATGCAAAATAGCTCTCCTTTGAAATGTGCAAGATGAATGCAGTCTCACATGCAGTAACACACACCATGACAGCAGTGGCACTCGGACTGAGCGGAACGTGTTCGTAAATGTCTTCCTAACGCTGTACCTCAGCCGTAATCTCAGGCTTCACTGCACTGTGCAGAAGAGGTCAGAAACCTCTGAAAATGCTACCAAAAAAAATAAGATTTACATTACTTATTTATATTGATTCAGTTATGTACTGAACAACAAACACAACCACATTTTCCCACATTGGAAAAACAATTCCAGCTGACTTTTACCTGACTCCACACAACACGTTCTACCTTAAAAAATAAAAAGGTTCTCCCTCATCTTTTGTCTTTTATCCAACGCTGTTAATACAGAGAGTCACTAAAAAACAGAAGCGTTACTTCACTGACACAACGAGCAGTTAAATGATTCGGTGCAGTGAGTGCTTGCTGTCTTAGCTCATGCGCTGCCACTTCTGCAAGAGACAAAGCAGCATATTATAAGTTTGTAAATCATTATTGCTAACAAGGGGGCAAACCTGGTACTTCCTACCCAAGAGGACTCATTTCCTCAAAGTCAAGAGGAGCAGTATAATTTACGAGGTTCAGTGTTATGTGTCCTTGTACCCTGTGTACGTGTTGCTGCACTGATCCCATCAAGGTGTGATGATACCGAGCAGAGCAGCAGTAATTCACCCATTTAAGTTTACCTGTGTAAATTCACCAAAAATATTAAAAATCGACCTAGAAGAATCCTAAAAAATATATACTGTATACAAACTAAAATAACAAAAAGACACTTCCAATACATTCGTTTCAGCAAACATAAGATGTCAGGATTACCAGAAAGAAAACTATTTTCCTGGAATTAACTACAATAATTGTATGTAAAAATATTAAAATGTCTGCTGCCATCTTTAAATGTCATTGTATGCATTTAGGAGAAATACTTTGTAATTACTCATTATAAAATATGCTCAATTTCCCTCAAGTGGTCTTATTAACAAAATACAGCTACATTTATCAATTTAAAAGATATAGTTTGACTAATGTAACTTTTGCGACTTGAAATTAATTAAATAGCATTGGCAAATCAATAAGGGCACAAAGAAGTAAAGCTTTTATTTATGGAATAGACGGAATTATATTCTGCTAATCTAAATACTCAGTGTAGTCTCTTGAAAATTAATTACATAGAAAACCTGCCTTGTTATTAAAATCCCTTCAGAACATCTATACAAGCTGAAGTATGTGCATATATGATATGTTCTGCCTATATTTCTCCTTTCAGAACTTTTCAATTTCAATTAAATTTCCGTAATTTTTATCTAGAATCACATTACATGCATGATAGATATAAGTTAATTAAAGTACAATCAATTCTAGGAGACAGCCAACAATGAACCTAAACAGTTTACAAATTACCTCATGTCATTCATCTGCAGCATTCAGTGCTGTGGACAATTACTGAAAAGCTTTAATTGATTTTTAAAATCTCAGTAATATATTTTGTAGTCTCTATGCGCTCTGCCAGTATTCAGATTTTTGAACTGAAGAAGCTGTTGAGAGCATCAATGCAAACGTGGTACAGAGCTTATACTTGAAGTTGAGAGAAACACTGAAACTCCTCACATTTGTCCTTGAGCCACAACGAGTTCCGTAGTTGAAAGAGACTGAACAGGCTGCAGTTGTTTTTACAGACCAGTAACGTGGGTATGAGCCTGAATTTCCAGGGATAACACACAGGGTTCGGTTACGGCTGTCCTATCAGGCCACCTGACCACAACTAACCTTCACAGAATCACTGAACCGCAGGGGATGGGAGGGACCTCAAGAGATCATGGAGTCCCAGCCCCCGCTAGAGCAGACTCCCTACAGCAGGCTGCACAGGGGCATCCAGCCAGGTCTTGAATATCTCCATAGAAGGAGACTCCACAACCTGTCCCTGTGCTCCACCACTCTTACCACGAACTTCTTCTGCACGTTAGTACAGAACTTCCTGTGTTCAACTTTGAGGCCACTGTTCCTCGTTCGTCCACTGCGCACCACCGCCAAGAGCCCGCTCGTCTATTTGCCTCCCATTTCTCTTTAGATATTAATAAATGTTTACCAGATTCCATCTCAGTCTTCTTATCACCAGCCTGAACAGACCCAGGTTACTCAGCCTTCCCTCATACGGGAGATGCTCCAGGTCCTCCACTGGACTCCTTCTAGGAGATCCCTGTGTGTTTTGAACTGGGGAGTCCAGAACTGGACACAGTATTCCAAATGTGGTCTCTCCAAGGCAGAGTAAAGAAGAGGATCACCTCCCTCAACCTGCTGGCCATACTCTTCCTGATGCATCCTAGGATACCACTGGCCTTTATGGCTCACCCCTGGCTCATGGCTAAGCAGCTGCCCGGCAGGATCACCGCCTGCTATCAAAGCTGGTCCCACTTGATTCACACGTTAGCCGGAGGTGACGGATGAATCACTGAGTCACTGAATCCCTAAATCCATTTTTCTGTTACTGCAATTATTTATGAACGAGTCAATGACATAAAGCAAGTAACAGAAAAAAGCAGCAACTATTCCATTTGTCTAAGTAAAGAAAAAATCATTAGTTCTTAAATTATGCATCCCAAAATAATCCTATCTACAGCTTAAACTGTACAAATACCTGTTTCACTTGGCATAATGCTTTAAATTAATCTTTTCACGCTAACAGACCTGATTAATTACAGTGAAAAAAAAAACAGTACACTTAAATTTCTTATAGACATGATTACATTATGCATAGGTTCCACTGCACTGATAATAGACAAGAACGTTTTTCTTTTTATGTTCCAGCAAGCCACAGAGCAAACTGAATTACTTAAAACAGAAACAGACAACCTCTGATTTGCAGGCAACGCAGATAAAAATGAGAAAAATTACTGAGTGCTTCTTGCTTAGCATCCTAAAATGTCAGAGGATGAAGAGTTTTAGTATAGCCTGTCCAGATGATTTCTGGTTTTTAAAGATGGAAGATCTGACGAGCTTCAGAGAAAGAGTAATGAAAAGTAAAGATCACGGAAAGGCTTGGTCCCAAGTAAAAGTCTCTTCTCAACATGGAAATCTTTCAGACATTATTCAGCCAATATTTATGTTATTCAGCCAATAACAATTAAAAAAAAGATCAGCAACTCTGCTCAACTTGTAAGATGATGAGTAACCAGTGACAGATGAGAGGGAAGAGGGAACAGCCTCACGTTGTGCCAGGGGAGGTTTGGGATATTAGGAACAACAACTCTGAAAGAGTGGTCAGCTGCTGAACAGGCTGCAGGGAGTGGTGGAGTCCCTGATGCAGGTGCTGAAGAAACGTTCAGATATGGTACCATGGAATGGTTTAGTGGGAAAACGTTGCTGCTATGTGGATGGTTGCACTAGATGATCTTGGAGGACTCTGCCAAGCGTGGCGGTTCTACAACTGCCACCATTATTCACTATTTGAAAATAATGTTTTAATAATAGTAAAAGTGAGAAAAAAAATCATCTATATTGGTAAAAGAAGTAACTTGAATTTTTTTTTCTTCTCAGTTTTAAAACAGTCTGTATAAATCAAATGAGTTGTCTCTTCATGTCACTTTTATGACAGACATTAATCTTATTTTCCAGACAGAACTGCTGTCTGATGTAACCATGCTTATTGACTTAACGTGAAGGAATTTGTATCAGTCGAGGAAGCTGTGATGAATGCAGTCTTAAAGTTCAGTGACTCAAACACTGCAGTGACCTCAAACACTGACTCCTGCAGACAGAAACTTAAATCTCAATCTTGGAATAAGGGTTAAGCTTCATTCACATTTTTTTATTAAGATACTTTTAATTTTCATATGTATTTTACGTATATATGCATATATGCAATCTATGCACAGTACAGTTTTTGTGTGGCAAGATGCCTGTGGGGATGGATGCAAAGTAAACAGCTGATCCATACTGTGCCGTGCCTCCCATTGCTAGCAGTTAGAAATGAAGAGATGCTGAACCACATCTAAAGCATGTTTCTTTTTCCATCTTCAGATTTCTCAGCAATGAGAAATAAAAAAAAAAAAAAAAAAAAAAAGAATGTGCTGAAACTTAAATTCTTTGCCACAGAACTGTGTTCAGGCTTTGTAAATTTTCCCACTCCTGTATTCTGTTTCCATAGCCCCCAAGCATCCCTCACCTTTGCCAATACAGAAGGAATTTCCCTTCATTTGGGAAACAGTTCCCCTGTATTCAGGCCCAAACAACAGGAAGACTCTAAGACAGTAAAATCCCCATCGTGTTTGGACAGTCATGGCTGACGGGGGAAGTGCCCAGTGAGTGGGAGAAACGCTGCCCCCATTTCAAAGAAAGAGAGAAAGGAAGATCTGGGGAACTACAGAGCAGTGGGCCTCACGTCTGTGCCTGGGAAGATCATGGAGCAGACCCCCAGGAAATGCAGCTGTGGAGTTACACAGAACACTGGAAGCCAAGGAAAAGGTCCACGAAGGAAACACTGACGCTGCCTGATGTAGAGGGGATGCTTTCACCAAAGCCAACGGTGAGAGCAACAATGCCTGCACACGAGCAGAAGCTGAGTGGAGATTTCTGCGAGTGAAAGGTCTTTGTGCGGAGGTGCAAGGAGACGGGCTGGGCTGCAGCTCCTTGCTGGGAGCTGGCTGCAACGCATGCTAAGTGCAAAGGGAGGACAGAAAATACAACGCTGTGGGCTTGATATTGCACCAGAGAGCAAAGCTGCAGGGTTCTGAAGGACACCAACAAAATGGCAAAACCCGTGTTTGCAGGACTGAAGCAGAGCCACCAGGTATAAGGCAGCACCAAAGCACTCAGCATTCTTGTCTCTTCTGAAGTCTGTAAAACACACTGCTGAATCGTCCAGGCAGTCTTTCTTTTTTTTCTGTTATCATGAAACCTGTAGATTTCAACAGAATTTGCAGCATTTAATTCTACACACTTTGTCAAAGCATGTCAAACAGACTATGTATGTGGGCCTCTTACTCATTTCCATCGTCTTAGTGGTTTATTACTAAATCTACATTTTTGCCTAATCAAGCAGAAAATCCTCCTCTTGAGCAAAATGAAATTAATCCAAGTACAGTAAGGAAAGCAAATGCACCCTTCAAATTTGAAAGCTTTTATTACATGAGGTGGACGATGACAGTTTCAAGTGAAATCTGCACGTATGCTCCTCAGAACTGCAATGCAATTTTCAACAAAAGGATTTCTGCAAGCAATGCCCATAAGGCTGTCCTGAAAGCAACTGCTTGTGCTCCCCTTCGGGCAGCTCAGGAAATAAGGTGGCTCCACCCCACGATTTGCCTGCAGAGCTGCTTTGTTTGCCGGCTCACCGCCCACCCCACTGCCAGCCCTGCCCTATCTGACAGCTACAAGACAGACAAACTTCACTCCTAAGAATCTGGAAAAAGACACGTTCAACAATAAGAAACATTCCTTCAAACAGGATCAGTTACTTTTAGTGCAGTTGTTGGGATGCCACTGATTTAATGCAGTTAACACTGATAAACTGCAAGCATGTGAATGGCAAACACTGTTACAGAACTCAATCTCTAATCTCAATGACACAGGTCATAGACTTTATTTAATTTAATTATTTAATTTAATTTAATAGGTCTAGACTTTATTTAATACAATTACACAAGCAAAAAAACAAATTAAACAAAAAAGCTCTTAATATCTTACGATTTGCTTAAAGTCAAAATTGGGGATCCATCCACGATGCAAAAGACCCAAAATAATACCTAACACACTTGAAGGACTTCTATACATACGAGTACCAGGCATTCTGTTCATCAAGGGAGGTACAACGAAGACACCCTGCCTCCATCCTCTGCTGCTTAGAATTCAAACACAGCTCATCTGCTTGCAAAGCACACATGCACAGTGAAGTGCCCATTTTACAGCACCAGGAGGAATCCAGGAGCAGATGCACGCTGCAATGCATTCAGGACAGTGAGGAGCATTTCACAGCAGGGCTCAGTGAAAAGTTACTGTACAGAAATCAGAGCTACAAGTCAGAAGGAACAGGGAAACCTCGCTTAATCTGATTATTCCAGGGTTGAGGCAACATATTAATCAAGCAGACAAAACAATTCTATTAATGAAATTCAAAAGGTACAGTACTATAATCAATCTTTTACTATATTGCAAATGATAAAACAAGCATCCAGAAGGGTTATGCTAATTACATGTTCCAAGTCAAATGAACCTGTTCCATGCTTTGTCTTACTGAGACGAATAGAGCATTCCTGCCATTTAATTATATTTCAGATGTCTCTATCAGTGTCTGCAATGATACATTAGCAGACGAAGAACTGGATATAGACTGTTACCTCGTTACACAGGAACCCAACATTCCCCCTAGAAGTAACCAGGGGTTATCAATGCACAAACAGCCTTGTGGGTTGTGGCAGCCCCACACAGGGAAAGCTGGGGCCAAGTTGCTGCTGCTGGGCCAGTGGGCACCTCTGCACTGAGCACATCTGCCAAGGGGAAACACCCCTCTGCACAGATACGACAGAATCCCAAATAGTCAATTTCCCAGAAAAAAACCCACAGCATTACTATAGGAGGAAAAAAGTGCAAACAATTTCCCTGAATTGCTTACACACACTCCATATAACAGGGCAGGAGGCAACAGGCAGGTATGTACATGCAGAGCAAACACAGAGTGCGAGTGGGAAAGGAAGACAGGGGAACTGTAGGGAACTGGTCCTTCTGTGCACTGCCAGGGGAAGCAAGGATGCTCCCAGCAGGTGCACGAGGGCCGTGCACCGACTGAAGTCACGAGACCTGCTCTGCAATGCAGCAGACACTGCCGTGCTGTAACCTGGTCTGCTATTGGAAGCTATGTGATGGCCTAAGCCCATGAAACAGATCAGTCAGACCATCTCTATATTGAATAGAGGTAGCTGTAATTAAATACACACAGCTGGAATCATGTCTCAATGCAATTCATTTTTCTCCTAGGGTACCACTTTTATGCTGCCCTGCACAGACAATGTAAAAATATCCCCCAAAAAGCTGAAACACACTGCGGCTTCTTCTGCAGAGGGTCAGACTCAGTCAGCCCTGACCTCACCCTGTGATGCCGGCACAAGGACTCCTCGGACCAAATTAATACAGACCTCCTCTCTTTTTTTCTTCTCTCCCACCCGACTTCCACCGTAGTCACACACTGCCGTTTCCTTTCGTTTTCCTTTACTTCCACTCACAATGCCCAAATACCTTTAGCTACGCTCCACCATTGCAAATGCCTTGCACGCAAACTGGATTTTATCTGTGGTTTTTGGAGAAGCCATGGCTACACTTGTCCTCATGCTGCTGCAGCTGCCTTGGCTCCTAAGGTACCCTCAAGCCACAGCCTGTGGTGCTGGAGCAATGCTGCCGTCTGCACAGCAAGACATGGACCTGCTTCTGCAACCGGTAGGAAACAACAGCCCCAGAGTAGGAGTGCAAAGTGAAAATAAGTAATACTGTGTGAAAAAGCACAGCAAGTACTAAGAAGTATCTGTATCAAAAACAGGATTTGTAAATGAAAACAACCAGACCCGTATTAGCAGGCATGAATGCGAGAAAATAATCAGAGCCAACAGGTATGTGCTTCAGACTGCAATTCCAAAGCAAAGAAAGCCACAGCTGAAAAACCAATCAGAACGTCATTCCCGATTCAAAAAAAAATTAAACAATTTTTCCTTAGCTCTCAATTTTTTTAAACTTAAATAAATAAATAAATAAATAAATATCAAAGTTATGGATATATGTTTCTGAATCCTAAACCAATGCCTTTCTGTATCTGGAAATACATCAGATTCTTATTCAAAATATTTTCCTGACTTAAGAGCATAAGAATTCTCATGTTGCATCATGTTATTTCTTTTCAGGAACAGTCCCTTTGTTACAGGTAAGAATAACAACATCCTAAGGAAGTTCTACTAATGAATCCACAGACGATATCAACTCCAAAGGATTTCCTCGGGGATTTACATATTTACCAAAATAACAGAACTTCGCACCTGAGGTCAACAGGCTGCAATGTGGCCACACGTGCTTTAAATGAGAAAAAGTCAATTTTCAGAAAGGAGATTTTAAATTGGACGACTGGAAGCAATGCGACTCCTCCAGCTCTGCTCTGCCACACGCCGGTTCAGCCTTCCTGACAGAACCACAAGGGCATGCAGTGAAAAGCAACCTACCAGCTCCGTGCGGGAGAGAAAGCAAACACTTCGCTGCTGCATACGAACACACAACTGCAATTCTTTTATTATTTAACATCCACGCTTAATTGTGAATTTTTAAGCAGTAGATCATCGAAACAGTGATCCTTGTTTCCCAATCACATCTCAAACAAGTTGTTAGGCAAAATCCTAAAAGCTGAATAAAAGCGTTGGTCTTAAGCTATCGAGCGTACCTCCCTGGCCCTTCGAAGCATCCTCCCTTCAGCGACAGCTTTGGCTTGGAGGTATTACAAGGATTAGACTTAGCCACTTTTGTTGTCCCATGAGGGACGATCTTCCACACGTGATAAAAATCTGCCATGCACACTTGTGTCAGCTTGCCTAAAATTAACCTTAATTCAGGTTTACCGAAAAAGGAAATCATACCGCGAGTAAATGAGGCCGAGGGCTTTGGAAGACCTCCTCCCACCCACAAGGCTCGGATCTCTTTATGAAGTCCACACGATCACCACGAGCAGAGGAAATGGCTGCAGGTACGCAGAAGATTCAATAACTCTTCAGTATTAGTCAGAAATAGGAAACAATAACCAATATTTATAAAAAGTTGCACCTAAAATATTTCGCTCCGTCTTATGTTAAATGTACTTAGCAGAAAGGTCAGCGCTCCTGAATTTGCTAGATAAATAAATGTTGGTGAGGTGGATGAATCACTGGAGAATTGGTGCATGGCAGCGAATGAATAACCTGCAAATGCTTCCCAAACCCCATTATTTCCCTTTTTCCAGTAGGCCAAAGATTCATGTCCCTGCATGCCGCCAGTTCATTACGGAGAAATATCATTCCTCTTCTGGCACTCTCTGGGCGGCCTCTCAGCCCCACGAGGACCCTTTAATGTTTAATTCCCCATCATCTGCTCCAGTGAACAGCTTAATCTCTGCTTGTATGATCAATACTGTATCAGTGTAAATTAAAATGACAATTTTAAAGTAATTAAGCCTGTTAATGCTCGATTCAAATGTCATTATTTGCACAAGGGATTGAGGAGAAATTACATCGTGTCCAGGGTGACAGGAAAATGTTTGAGCCTTCTCAATCCTGTTGCCACTGTGCCACTGGAGGCTTTAGCAAAGCAGATTAACTTCTAGCTCCCACTGCCAGGATACCTATCCAATTTCAAAAGAGGATAACACAATTTGATAAATTTAATTCCAGCTACAAACTCAATTATTGTGATAATGGATGAAAACTGGGAGGAGACACTAAACAAGACCCACATTAAAAATACACTTAACTTCAGAATGAGATAGAACAGTAATTGTTTTATTTGATTTGCTCTATCCCTTTTGAAAACCCTTTAAATAATTGTGATTGTTAGAAGAATAGCCAGCATTTATTAAATAGCATGAGCTTTAAGATCAAAGTGGCTGCAGTTTAAAGGATTTTGGTCACAATGGAAATATTTGCCATCCTTTGCCTGTACAGTTACATTTATTAGACAAGCAAAATTACATCATTACAGTATTGGATCTCATAAATAGATCTATAAAACTCAACTACGCTCAGATGAAATCTCAGCCCGCTCTATGTGCTGGCCTTTCTAGACCCTGCCATGACAACCTGTAGTCATTTATTATTTCAAAGGAAGATTTTAATAAAAGAAAACCTTAAACTTTATGAGACAGCCAAAGCATTCAGTTTGTATTTCCAGTCTGACTAGCTGGAAACACGGCCACGCTATCTTCATTTCAGCTCATCGGCTCGACTCCAGGATACAAAAATACACCACAATTTAGGCAAAACACCGAGGGAATTATCAATATTTGACATTTTGGAGCATACGGCAAAACTGAAACATTGAATGTCACAGACCTAATCCAATGATAAAAGGCAGTGAAAAAACTTCTGCCAAGGAAGTTGGAGGACTAACAGACCGCTGCCGGCCGAGCAGCTCAGAGCGCAGCACTGGGTGTCACTGCACTCCTGCCACCAGGCATTGTTTTCATAAATCCAGCTCATCCGAGCAGTTGCATTTCCTGAAGTTCCCTGAAATAATTACATTGAATTTTTATGAGCACATATGAAACATTTTTGGCTTGCACTTCTTTGAGTAATAAATGGCATATTTCAAAGTGCCCTGCAGGTCTAATAACTTGTATGAGATCCGAGTAGGCCTGTCCTATTAACTTTTGGTTTAAATTACAGCAGAATTCATCAATCAGTGGTTCTAAAAAGCAGACTGCAGATGGCCACGGACTCAGGAAAAATATATTTCAGGACAATTAAAACCTCCACCATCTCACACGTGCTCCGTCATTAAATCAGTCAAATCACAGAATTTTCTTAGATGAGCTGTCAAAAGAAGAAACCTAAAGAGGTAGCCAAGGACAATGTCAAAAATGTGAAAGAATAAAAAGAAATAAATAAAACTAGTATTCAAAGTTTAACTTCTAAAACGTATTAACTAACTTTGGCACAGACAGAACTCTGGAATGGAAAGCAGGGGAAGCTTCCTTTTCTTTCTCGTGCCTCAGGCATGGCGTTCCATTCCCAGATCCTCAAACACAAAGCTGATGGTGCTGCAGAAGTCAAATTCCAGTCCTGACTTCCCTCTCTCTTTTTAGTTAATGAGTTTCCTCCTCAAAGAACAGCAACAGATTCCGAACTCAGACACGGGAAACAAAGATGAGATTTTTTTGTTTTGAAAACAGAACCAAACATTGCTGTCCTTATAAAAGTGTCAGAACACCAAACACAAAACAGTGCTTTACTCCTTTGCCTGTTTAATGACAAGCACAAGGACTTTGCTACCGTCTCGGTGAACAATAAGCAGCTCTATGTTAACCAAAGAATGCTTTGCTGAACGAAACAGTAAAAAGGAAATGAGACATTCGGGTGGGATTTTCACATTAAGTTGAGGATTATGAGGAAAGCTGTCTCACACCACAGCAAAATTATCACTGCAGACAACGCTGTACAGCGCGTGCACTAACATCGTAAAATGCCTCTCACTCAGACACGGGCGCTGACGATTTAACGCCATATTCCACAACTGACAATTGCACGAATATGCTGTAAAAGTAACACTGTGTGAGAATTCAACAAGACAAGATGTTTTTCCTCAAGTTTTCCTGCATTCACAATAAAGGAAAGAGAAAGCCGCCCCCGGGGCAAGCAGAGCTGAGGGCAGGATGCTGCTGCCGTATGGATGCCAGCAGCTGCCCGACCCAAGCCAGCAGAGCGAAGTCATCACCGCTCAGCTGTGAAGAAACAAAAGTGCTTCACGCAAATCAGTATCAGTGCCTGAATAGCCAACACTTTCCTCTGCATATCATCTAAAACCTGTGTACGCTTAATTACAGCTTTTCTGTTTTGAAATATTAATAGGGCATGTTAATGGACATCAGACCATATGGAGCAACAAATTAATTGTTTTCTTATGTACAGTAATAGCTCCATTTATCATGCATGTTGACCTGTGTTAGCTTAACAAAGCCTGTTAATTATCAGTGATCGTAAGTGCTTTAAGAACAAAGAAAGCGTCGGTAAAACTCAGGCAACTGACAAACTCACTCAGAATTATTAAACCGGTTTTACTGTTGGAGGTAGGATAAGTGATCGACGTCTTACATTCCAAATTTCATTTGATAAGCTTTTAAGAGAGAACACTCAGTAGATTCCTACTGGCTTACGCTTATGAATGTCCTATTTGAAAATCATCATCTTTTTTACACTATGTTCAGTATCGCATCTTTCTTTATTTCTACCAGGTTTTATTAAGCTGTGAGAACATACACAAAACCAAAGGATATTCACTAGTTTAGTAATCTGATCTTCAGACCCACTTCATACACAAGCATGCAGTAAGGAGAGCTTCCTCCCCATGAGATTTATCCTAAGCTGGATACACAAAGTGCTATTCAGATCAGATGTCCACCTTGGACAAACAAACCATCCTTTTGGGTCAGGGCCTACACAGACTCAACGTTCTGGGTTCAGCCCCTTTAGCAAACCCAACCGAAGAGCCAAACCAAAACTGCAGCTTATAAGAAGCACCACGTTTTGCCTCACAACTGACCTACGGCCCTGACAGAAGGTAACTTGATAAATCCTGAGCACGACAGAAAATTGAGCAATTGGAGTGGAAAGGAGTCAACAGGCTCATGGGTGTCAACAATTCCAGCAAGAGCAGAGAGCATCCTTGTGGAAAAACACGCTGAATGAAAGGACCACAAATCCAAATTCCAAATCAGCCATTATATCTTTTTTGCTCTGTGTTCACTGCTTCAGTGCCTTCCTATCAACAAGTGCTAACAGGACTTCAAGCTCTTCAGGAGTCTAACAGTTTTTCAGTTTGTTCACCAACAGACTTCTTGTAGAATATTTGTATATACAACACAAATACGTGCTATGACACAGCATTCAACCGTATTTGTCTTTCCCCTTGATATATGGTTCAACCACAGTACAGCCTGCTCAAACCTTCGCCAACAAATCAGTAGCTACATGTTTGGTTTTTTTTACTTTTTTTTTCTTAAACTCTTTGAGAAAATCTAGTGACAAGTGATTGAATTGAAAGACGTTCTGACCAAAACTGATTTTAACTTAAAAGGACAAACTGACCATAGCTAGGAACACTTGAACTGCTACTGACACCTCTACTTCACTACGCTGGGTGCCTGGGATAGCACGAGGTGAGGACAGTAACAACAGAGCTGCTATATTCTCATACTACAGCTTCTCTGGAACAGTGAATTAGCAGCATCGGGTCTCAGATTTACCTGAATTGTTTAACTTCAAAGCTCTCCTTTTCTCCAATGAAATACGTGATTTTTGAAAAGAGAGATGAATATGGTGCTCTGTCCTTCTCAAGACAAATCCATCACAGGCCTGCTGATCTGACACAGCCCATGGGCACGACTGGCCTGGATGCACCATGCCAGTGCTGCCTTGAGGTGCTGTCAGATGAGTGCGGCCCACAAAGTCAGCAGCTAAACACAGAGAAAGCAGATAAATCCTGCTCCTGGTAGGAACTTATCTACCACAAAAACATACAATTTCACTGCACTTTGGCCAGGGCCACACGTCATTCGCCTCTGCTCCACTCTCAGGGTCAGCAGGGACTGGGCAGCTCCAGTCCCAAGTCAGCCACAACACCGCTGCTACAGCTGCAAAGGCACATGCATGCAAAGGGAAACACACGACCCTTCCAACGCCAAAGGCTCACAGAAAGCCCAGCACAGTTCAGCAAAGCAGTACTGAAGACTTCCTGCCTCACCCTTACTCTCCCTTGTCTCAGGAGGAAAAGCACACTACGGAGCTCTGGTGCATGACATTTAGTTGCACTGTGCCTAAAAATCCTTGAAAAATACTCATCTCCATAACATGAATTTAAGCCTGCCTTATTCTACACGAATTAAGGAGAGTCAGAAGCTCTGTGCCAGGAACATGGAAGGATACTCAGAAAGCAGGAGGACCACACATGGTTATTTCACTGATGCCACCTCCGCAAGCTACTGCCTGACCCCTGCAGTGCCACAGCCCATAAACCCCAGTGCCTCCAGCACTGCTGCAAGCCCCCGGTGCTCAGCCCAGCACAGTGCAGGCGTGGGGCTCCGCCTGCTGCCCAGCCCAGCCCGTGACCACAGCCCTCCACCTGCTTCCAAAGGCAGAATGCCGGGGGGCACAGCTCCCTTGGGGCAGCGTGGATCTGAGGCCTGCTTCTAAAAGAACTCTAGAAGAATATACTGCTTTACCAGTCACACACACACACACACACACACACACACAGCTGTTGCAGTATCCCCTACTGAAATTTTAGTTATGATACTATTACAGAAAAAAGAAATCCATCAAAACTTTAAAACTTGTGCAATTACCTTACGTCAGTATCCAGCGAACAGAGGAAAATACACACATGCCTTTATGTTTCCGTGTTCAAAACCTGGGACTGAGCAGCAGCTCTTCTATACGAGCGCCACACAAACTCATGCTTTACAAGAACAGCACAAATCCCAGAACTATGATCACCCCCGGCGCCTGGATACAGCTGAGAGCATCCACCACTTGCAGGGAGCCCCTGCACAGCACCCAGACGTGCGAACAAAAGCAGAAATCGGCTGATGAAATGCAGTTACGCAGAGAAGCAGACAATGACTAAAATGCCATCAGCCCTATGACGTAATTTATGGAGCTCTGCTTTTTTCCTCTTAATGGATCACATCTCCATGAATTAAACACAAACACAGGAGCCTAACTGTATGCGAACCATCAGGCACGTGTTAGGAAATCTGGTAAAGGAAGAACGTGATGCAGATGTGCCTGCCCAGAAGTTTGCAGAAGTATGAGCACCAACTCAACGAGCCCCGGAACAGATTGAAGGCCCCACTGTAAGAGCACAATGGCTCAAGTGGTTGTTTTGTTTTTTGTTTTTTTTTTAAAAAACACCCTTCATGTTGACTGAGCTTCTTTTTATATTAATGGAAGAAGCTGCTCTCATTCTCACCAGAACTCTTCAATAGCAGCGTGGGCGCTCTGCCATTCCTTACAACATTGAAAAGCAGCTTTGTAAAAGTTGCCAGAGAAGAGTAATACCAATATTTCTGCTCCCGGAGAATGTTTTGCTGTCTAAAAATAAAATGACTGGTTTGTAAAGGAAAACTGCTTTTTTGAAGAAGTACATCGCAGTACTTCACTGTTTCCACTATGCAGAAATATCTCCGTGCCAATTCATAACACTGCAGCATTAGTGCGTGAGCAGGGTAACACTTAAGGAGCTCGTTACATTACTGTGTGCCTATTTCTGGTTAGATATAAAATGAAGTTAAACTAATGAAGCAAAAATAATCCATTTAATGCTTATGCAGTGCGATGCATTTATATTGGGGTTTCTGTTGTTGTTACAGCGCTTCTCTTCATTCTTATGCTTTAGTGGTTCAATGGCAATTTATCAGCCTGTAGTGGAAAATACCTGGCACCTACTTAAAATGCATGGAGCTAGCAATAAAATTAACCTTGTGGCAATTGTTTTCCCACATGTTTGATAGACCAATGTCAGCTCATCTGTTAGACGGAAATAAAAAAGTCAAGCCTAAATGTACAAAAAATTATGATGAAAGCCTTAAATAAAGGAAGGGTAATGCAAGTTTATTGAGTCAAAAATCAATCAATCAATGAGCGAGTGGATTAGGAGCACCTCATAAGCTCCAAAGAAATAATTTGCCCAAACACTGGGATTTAACAGTAGAGGACCAAATTCCAACACTTTTAGGAAGTAAGTAATGAAAAATCAATTCAAAAGGAAAAACAGATCAAGAACCCTGGATTCTGACACGCCGACACATTTATTGCTGAATACCATTTCTTGGCTGACCCGAAAACTTCGGAAGGTGTTTATTTACTTTCAACACCTTCCAGAGATCAATATTTTTAATTTGGATCCGAGTTATTATTTTTCACATCACAGCATCGGGGAGTGGAGTAAAGTGGCTCATATTTTAGTGCTAAAAAGATCGATATGACAGTTTCACCTTCACTGCAGCCCCCTGCAGCCGCCTGGGTGCACATCATAACATCCCGCCGGGGGGTGCGAGTGCCACGGCGCGGGGAGCAGGTCATCACCCAGCCCCGGAGCCAGACAGCCCGTGATTTAGCTGATCGTGAAGGGCCCGGTGCCCTTAGAAAACCAATCTTGTTTCTCTCACTTTATCAGGCCTGTCTTTTATCCGGCATGCGGGAAGGGGGAGGGGGCAAGAGAGGAGCAGAAACAGCAGGAGGGAAGGAGCAGAGCAAAAGACAATCAGTTTCACAGAGCAGATCACGTCCCTCAACGTCAACGCGTCCATTCGTTTTTACCTTCCTTGAACCAAGGCACATCTGTAATCAATAATTAATTTTCCATAACTTTCCAAACACTGATCTGGCAGCTGAGGAGCAGAGCAGGAGGATCTGTGGCAGTGCCCGCAGGTGCTGGGCTCCGCTGATCATCACCAACGGGGCGAAGGAGGTGGGCAGCAGACCTCGGGCCCGGCTGGAGGCTGAGGGCTGTGCGACCTGCCCAGGGCGATGCAGAACAGCACTTCCTGCTCCCTTCTGCTCACCTTGCCCCAGGCTGAATACAGTTCCCTTCTCAGCTATTATGTGCTGACTTCAAAGTCACTTTTGCCGATCATCTTAGGGCTTTAAAATCCCCTTTCACAATGGCATTCACCCTTCTACAAGAGCACAAGAGAGACCCTATGCAAGTACCATGGAAAAAAGGCAACCATTTCTAAACAGCCAGAGGGACACAAGTCGCAGGTTCAGCTGTCCCTAACACAGAGCGGAGAGCAGGGGCCTGCAGCACGTGGACACAGCCCAGCAGCTGCTTTGGGTGTAACTACAGACCGACCACAGCCTGAGAGCAGCTTCGGAAACTAGAACAGAACTGCACACCTCTGAGCCACCACCCAACAAAGCATTAGCACCTGTCCCCACGGCGTCACTGGCGATTTCATAAACAAACGATATTTGCCATTTAGCACAGTAATCAGTTCCTTACAAAAGAAAACCCACATGGAAATAGGTAGATACCAGTGTGGGGAAAGTACCTACAACTGAAAAGCATTTCTTGAGAAATTCCACAGGCTTTTCATAACAGAAGAAAGAGACGAGAAGTGACTCCAGGGATGGGCTGCTCCAAGCAACACATTGTTTTCGGGGAATAATTAATAGATCACACTTTTTAAGAAATAGCATTCAGGGAGTCCAACGCTTGGAGAAATAATAAATGACAGTCATCCTCCAGGGCTACATTCCAGAATACTAACTGAAAAGTGAATGCAGGACTACTTCTCCAAACTATGTATCGGAGGTAAAGGTCATGCGAAAGGGGCAGCACTATATAATGATGCTAACTGAAAGCCAAGCAGCTCCCGGCTTACTGACAGCAGCAGGGAGACTCGATGCGCCCATGGGGACGCACGCAGCGATGGGTGCGCAGCCCGCCCAGCCCTACGTCCTGCAGGACAACAGCAGAGCCACAGCTGACAGCCAATGGCTCAGCACACAAACACACCTGCTGCTGCACTGCAAAGCACCCTGTCCGCAATTAAATCCCTGCAACTCCATAAAATGCCACTGTTTGTTGATCTCTGCCAATCACAAACCAAAGCACCACTGAAGAAAAACTGGCTATGGATCCAGGTCACGGAAGGAAAGTTTTAACTTGTACATTAATAGGAGGAGATGAGAAAACAAATACTTCAAGACCTGGATGAGACTAATCATAGTATCCCAGTTCTCTGTCTGATTTTTAGGAAAGTCTTGCGGATTACAGAGAACCAGCATGCAACTTGAAACTTCTCACCTGGGAAACAACTAATGACTGAGGACGTGTCTCAGGTCCCCTTTCTTGAAAATGGCCACTGCTCTGGATCAGATTTGAGAGAGACAGCAACTCTGTAATTCAGCACTGTGTTACCTATACCAAGTTGGATTAGAACATCATGATGTCCACTGAGCCGATATTAGGATGTACATTTCACAGGCCTTTAAGGTATTCCTGTCAAAATGAAAACCTCAACATCCACTGCACTGAAGTAGATTAATGGACACCTTACAAGCAATATTGTATTTGTTCACAATGAAGGCCAAAAAAAACCACACAGACCTCTACAGTGCAGTGGTAATTATAACTGACACTCTCCACGCGATGTTGTCTCCAAATCAACAACCTAGTTCAGGACTTCCTAAGATTTACTGCCTGATGCTATCACACAGGCTGTCTGCACATAAACACACTGCAATTTGAAGATATGTAAACATAACTTCAAACTCTTAGCATGACAACAAAATCCTAAGGGTCTGGATTTACTCCAAGCTGAAACAATGTAGAGCCCTGAAATACAGTTAACATGTAGATACTCCACAGTTTTTCCTCCACACTCCATTTGCTTTTGTGCAATGACTGAGAATTCTCAGCCACAGATTTCTCGCTGGAAGTCTGAACCTCCTCTGTGCCGACCACGACCATCATTGCTGTAAAGACTGAGGTGCAGCATACTCCTCTGCTGGCTTGGGCTCCTCCTACTTCCTAAGAAGTAACCTGAAACTAGGCAGAAATCATTCCAAATGAGGACATCAACCAGCCAGCAGAGGAACCAACACACAGGACATCAGGTGATTGCCTTTTGCAGGTTCAAGCTTGCTGCGACTTCCCAAAACAACAAATAAAAACTTTTCCAGACACCCAACAAACAGGACTTCCAGGCACAGACACATCACGAGAGGCAATACGCGAAGTTTCTCAGACTCAGAAAAACCTTCATCATTAAAATAAAGATGAACGCCTACCCAGGAAGAGTTACTGCCCGGTTCTGACCTAATGGATATCACTGTCATAGAAGATGACTGCTCTGAGTGAGCAACTGTTCACAAAGCTGCTTATAGAAGTGGTTACTTCTGCTTAACACCTCTCGTCTTCGTTTCTCCTTAGTTTGAACAGTTAAAATGCATTTTATTTACTCCGTGGAAATAGATAGCTGTATACTGGGTACATCTCACTTCGCAAACCTCCAGGTATCTCTTTTCAAGTAGCCATTTGCTCTCTGAAGTGCAGCTTATTGTGACAGTCCAAACTCTTCATTTCATACATTGTAATTGCTTGGGAACTAAGGCTATAAGCATAATATAACTAGAGTGCATACAACTGCAGAAAGAGAAAAGTATTTACTCAAGCCCTGAAGAAACCTGGACCTCACAATAACCTGGAGTCTACGTGAGACACAAGTCTGGATGACAGCATCTTCAAACCTATTCTTGAGTTTCTGCCGCTGTGCAAAGAAATTCCTTCTTCTTTCACATGTATGTACACAATCAAAACATTTTGCAGGAAACAAACTGGAAAGAGTTAGAGGTGTGAGAACAGAAGGACCACCTGGATCCCACAGCAAGCACAGCCCTACACATGGAGGGTGCTGCTCTACCAGCACCAGCTCTGCTAAAGGCAGCTGACTGGATGAGCGTGACACGAGGACACGGCTTGTGACCGCAATCACAGGGGGAAGGAATCCCAGTTGCATCTCTCTCCTCAGCATCAGAACCAACCCTGGACAGACCACAGCTGCCAGAACTCGTAACCTACGTTTGTATTTCCTCCTGCCACATACACCTCAGGTATCAAACATGCACACAGCAGCCTCTCACTTGCCAGAAGACGAGCAGAGGTACCACCAGGAAGTGATCCTTGCTCCTCTGCCCAGCAGTGAGTCTAGGACAAACGCACACCTTGCGCACAGGCCTAAATTAAGGGCAGCAGATCTACATCTAATTCAGCAGTTCAGATGAGAGGGCAACGCAAAGGCTTCCCACTGATGCTATGGGAAGCAACTGCAGAGAAGCTGGTATACTGTAAATTCCCTTACTGGTAAAGCAATGCTAACCGCAATTGTCTCCCTTCCCCTCCAGTCTTGGCTTTTATTTTTGTATGATGTTAACATTTCAGTTCTGTATTTGGAAGAAATACTGTTTTTCAATTCTAGAAGTATAATTATAATGCAAGGAATACCCACTGGATACCCAGAACACCATAACACCTTGCAGAAGTTAATCAGTGCCTTGTTTTCATCACACCTTAAACCCTTCCCCCACAAACACAAACTATCGATGTATTATCTGTTTGCACGTGCCATATTAACTATGGGATTAGACTGCAGCCTTGGTTGAGAAGTGGCATGTCAAAAGAAGACGTTAATACGATCTGATAGCACTCGTATTCGTGCGCATGCATCTCAGTGGGAGATTTGGGGGTACTGATACCATTCAGTGCCAACATTAAAAATAAAACGAAGTGAAAACACCAGGCACTGCATGCTAGAGATATAAAAGATTTGGATGCAACCGAGGTATTTCTTCTCTTTCATAGGACAGACACATCACCCGAGCAGGATCTAAAGCTGGCACACTTTACTTACTCACTGCTTGCTAGCGACTGGTTTTCACATTCTTACCTGGCAATCAGCACCAAAGAGACAGGCAGCTTTAAAGGGATCTATCATTAGATTAACTGTTATTTAAAACAAAACTCTACATAAAAGAAGTCATAAGTAAGAGTGATATTTGAACGTAGGATTTGTAACCACAGTTACTTTCTCAGCTGAATGAACCAATAGAGAGGTGCTCCATCTGTTTTGGAGGCACTGTTAGCAATGTGAGATATCCCAGGCTCTGGGCTGTTGTGCCCAAGATTACTAAGCCATTACCATAATTAGCTGAGACAGACATTAATTCCTGTTCCCTCTCACCTCCTGCCGAACTTCTATACATTGAAATTCACATTTACTTTATCTTCTCCCATTTGTATTTACTATATTTCCCTGTTAGTCATTTGTTTCTGACATTCCCATTCATTACCCATCCCCATATTACGTCTTTATGCTCTAACTCCCCTAACTGCCTCAGTTTAAGTGGTCAAATCTCCACCTATGAAGCTTTAACAGGAATTCTACCCAACCTCCTGGCTGTTCCTGGGCAGCCCCATTTCCCATCTCTCTGCATGTACAACAGTGCTCTTCTAGCCTGCTCTGTGGAGACATCAGACGACAAAGCACACACCTGGTTTTTGCAGGGGTATTTGTACTCACATATTGCCACAAAAATGTTAAAAACACGCTGAAATGTGAAAAAACGCACAACCAAGAGGAGTCAAGCTGAAAGAACAACAACAAAAAAAGGCCATGTGCTCCATATGCATTTCTGAGTGCCACGTGCAAATCTACTGTCATCAGCAGGGAGAGGATCCTGATTAGGAGTCTCTGGTTTATGAAGGATCTGTGGACAACCTGGGAGTAATGCCTGTCAGCTCCAGAACCAGCATTCAGGGCGATGCTGGTTCATTCACAAAACAGAACACATAGTTTTTTCCTCTAAGCAATCCTCCATTTAATGGTGGGGGAGCAGAAAGAATAAAATGAAGCCAACCCCAAACTGCTTTTTAGTTCAGCAGTGCATAAACAAGAAAGGAACTGCTAACAATAGATCTCTTCCCAGCTCACACCGCCACCACTCACCTTCGGAAATCTGGTATTTGACAGTTTGAAAAATTCACCATTCATTTATTTGTCAATTACTCAGGACCAAATTACTGCCCTATGTTCAGGTAAGGAGAACTGAAACAACGGAGACGCCCCTGATGCAGGGAGCCACTCGGGACAGCAGGATCTGAAACCGTCCGGCCAGAAGCAGCCACAGATCTCAGCCAAACTTCATGAGGAAAAACCAACGGCTTTTGTCAAAATGAACAGAATCCACGTTTCCATCTTTTCCTCTTTTGTTTTATGATTTGCGTGTTGGACAAATTAACCAGAAAATATTCCGTGTGACGTTTCATTGCTTAACGCTTCACTGCAGTAAAACAAGACAACTGCTGGAATTACAGGAAAATAAATTTGTAATTTCTTCCTCATTTAGCCATTTTTGAAGCTTGTGTATAGAAAAGTCATTAGTGTACGTCCTCTATCGATGTTCCAAGCCTTTCAAGGAATAACTGATGTTTTTTCTATACTCCTCCATGCGGCCAGTTAAATTAGACACATTATTTCTGCGCTGTTAGAGAACACTGATCAATAGACACTTGGAAAGCCCTCTAAAACTAAGTGGAAACACTTCCTCAGTGTCAAAGGGTTCTGGTTTGGGTTTGTACATCGCAAACATTGTTAAGTTTAACAGAGTAGCAAGCGTGCATCTGAGGCGTTTTAATAATAGCATCAGCAGCACGGGAAGTGAGTTTCCTCGCAGAGCCGTACGGCACTCGCTGTGTGTTTGCCACCATCAGTGCCGCAGCCCGCGGGCGCAGGGTGGCTGTGAGCTGCCCCTGGAGCATCAGTGCCACCTGCACCAACTGCCACCTGCAGCGCCTGTGGATTCAGCCCAGCTCAACTCCAAGAGCCGTGCATTTCATTCACCTCATCTTTACCCCTGGAAGATGGGCTGCTTTCTGCCTTTTCACATCGGCAGCAATAATTTAAGACGATGGCAGTATAAAGCAGTAAGGAGCTTTTTCTCCTACCCGCTTGTTTTTAATCGCAAAAGCTAAGGCGCGTTTCCAAGCGTTTCTGAAGTGTGAAACTGGGAAGCTTTGCATTGAAACCAAATCGCCGCAGGAAGGGAGTGGGCAGGCACACAGACCGCTTTCTTTTCAGCGATGAGTACGGCATTATAAGGCTATTCCAAACATTAATAAACCCATTAGTTTATATCAGTAGATAGCATTCATAGTATTTTTCTCGAGAGTCACGCTGATCTTATTTAAGAATTAAGTCAACGGCTCAAGCAAACGCATTAGCGAGTTCCTTAAATAGCATTTTATAATTCCCTGTGTCATTGTTTTCGCATTTTCCGACCTCGCTTCCTTTCCTGCCGCTCGGGGCCGCTCCCAGCCCAGCACCCGCCCCGCAGACGCCGCTCGCCCTCCTCGGCAGCGCCGGACCGCAACGGTGGCCGCACCGCCGTCCATGCCCGGCGCGCACACGGCAACGCGCCCTCGTGCCGAGCCCGTTAACGCTCCGTTCATCCGGCAACGGCGACAAACCTAACGACCGCGTCCCCGAAGGAACGCTCTGCAGGACTCGGCCAGCTCACAGTAAGGCAGGTCCTGCGCTCTCGCCCTCGCCACAGCGCGAAGCGCGGCACTTCGCCGCGGCTCTGCCCGGCCCCGCCCGCAGCCCCGGCGCCCACGGACGGGCGGATGACGGCGGGTACGGCCGGGGCTCCGCCCGCCCCCACGGAGGTCTCGGCCGCCGCCGGCCCCGGGCTCGGCCGCAACTCCGCCCGCCCCGCGGCGGCCTCGGCTGGAGCGGAGCTGCTCAGAGCCGGGCGCGGAGCTCCCCGGTACGGCCGCCGCGTCCACAGGAACGGAAAACGCTCAGCACTACCAGGACATACCCAGCAGCCGCGCTTGCCTCACGAGTCCTCGCCGTTCGCATTCAACAAAACGGTGCGTCAGACGACTATATTCACTCGTGGAGACGCTAGATTGAAGAGAATAAATCCCGCACAATACGAAGTACAACAAAAGGAAAGAAACGGACACAAACAGAACTGCAAACAGCAGGCAGCAACACCACGCTGCGCCTCAGCAGTAGCTCCGAGCTGCCAACAGCACAGGCAGCTATTGAAAGACATTGAAAGGAATGCAGGTGCAGAGATGAACTATTTTTCGTGTATGCCCTATGCCAATCAACAGCCCCTTCTGTAACTGCTCACACAAATGACTCCGAGAAAACACAACAGGTAAACGTGCAGCAAGGCAGAGACAAACCAACACAGCACTCCCGCACCAAGCAGAGCCGCTCTGCCGGCTCCCTGCCGACCCTGAATAGCTGCACAGAACCGCAGGAGCAGAGTGCATCGCAGGGCTCCTTCAGAGCACGAGGGCAGTAAGGGGCCACAGGAAGTCTGACCACGGCTTTTTAGATCCCACATCGCCCATGCTGTTCCCCTTGCACAGCCCCCAAACATTCCTGCTTCCCTGCAGGACAGTGAGGACGAGCACTGCTGATGCAGGACAGGAATTCCCATCCCACCCTGCCACAGCCTGCATGCCCAAACAAAACTGGCAGGAGCAAGCCACGGCAGAGCACTGCTGGGTGATGGAGGTCCCTCCACCCCGGCAGGGCCTAGGCCCCAGTGGATTGCAGCACACAGCCACTTGGTGCCACGCAGGCACTCCTGAGGAGCTTCAGCTTCCACTGAGCCCCGCAGAGCCGGGCACAGGGCCGGGCACTGTGCCCACAGCTGCTCCATGCCGGGAGCCCCCCGCAGAACCGGACGGAAGCAGCAGCAGCAAGCACAGCCTGGCAGCACGAGCCAAAGAACTGCAGCACGTCCTGCCTGCGTGGCAGACACTGTTCTTAAAAATCAGTTTCTTTATCCCCTCCTTCTCAACTGCAGTCCATGGCTTTTCAATTAGTGTTTTATTAATTCCTCAAAGATAATCAATTTCCCCTTGTGCTCAGATACTGCAGCCCATAAGTATTGCAACATTTTTTTAGATGCATGGATTTCTACACTAAGTGTGTCATTTGAAGACAATCGCAGTCCCACATTCTTTAAAACACATACAGGCTGCCGCACGACTGCCGTACCAATACCAAGCATAAAATCCTCAGGACACAGAAAATGGATTTCCATGTAAACTACGCAGTCACAGCTAAATAACAGCATGAATGGTTCTGCATATAAAACGCTACCACGTAACCCACTTTCTCAGCACCAGCACGTGTGCAAACAGCAGACATTGACCCAAGGTGGCATCATTCAGCTTCTGATCTACGAAGTTTTCCTTTGTTTGCCATTATTCCACCCCTTTCAAGTGCACAGAAGCATCAGAAAACAGGAAGAAAAGCAACTGTGACAATCCTCACAGGAACTCCGTAGGCATCTTACAGCTTAGCTGCAAGAAAATAAAGCAATTTTAAAAGCGCAGGAGAAACATCACGCAAGGAGGGAAGCAATGGCACGGAGGAGCGCTGCCGGCCCCACCGCCCTCGGGAGGCTGGGCGCCGTGCCCAGCGGCTGCTGCACGAGGTGCCACCCCACGGCACGGCGGCAGCGCACAGCGCCAGTCAGCAGCGGCAGGATTAACTTCTGTGCGCACCAATTCACAAACCCTTTTTAATTGGGAAAAAAAAAAAAAAAAAAAAAAAGCGCTAATGAAACGGTGAAAGTTTGCGATGCGGGGTTAGAAACCTCCCAGCGCCGCACTTCACCACCGGCCCTCACAAAGCCGCCAGGCAGCAGCGCCCCGCGGCACAGCGGGAACTGAGCACTCCCACATCGCCCCCGCGCGGCCGCACCGGGCACTGCAGCACTCCGCGCCCCGCCGGCCTACGGCTGCGTTCTGCATCTCACTTCTACCGCGCACGGCTCACCGGCAGGCAGCCCCGTGCACACAGCTTAAGCAGCTGCACAGCCGCCCGCCCGGCTCCTCCCGCAGCACCACCTCCCCTTACAGCCCCACTCCCGTGCCTCTCCCTCCACGCACGGCAACTACGCCTGTCGCCGTGCTGCTGTCCTCCCCCTCACCGCACTGTGGAAGCGCTGCCAGACAAGCAGTACCCTGCTGAAATAGTCAAACCTTGTAAAAGCAAATAAGCCCAGGCCTTCTGAAGAACCAGATGGCAAGCCCCGGTGCCATGAAAGGAGCACCTGGCTCCCCTTAAAGCATTGAGATGAGCGAGGAGCACAGCTGAGTGCCACAAACCACGAGGCTGCGACTGCACAGCACGGGACGTGCAAAGAGATTACGGTGCTATTGGTTAAGACTAGGAATGAACTCCCACTTCTTTAGCCTGGCATACTTTTCCAGAAATACCACTATGAAAGGCAAACTCAAAAATCAAGTTAAATTCAAAGGAATGGAGAAAAGAAACGGAAATGAGAAGAGGCTCACGTAAGCAACAGGAATATTCAAACTGTGACTGCAATCAAAGGTAACCATTGGCTGAAAGCATTCTCTAAAACCTCCTGTTTGGCAGAAGTGCCACAGAACAGCACAGCAGCGCCAGGACTCCCCGCCCTCCCCACAGCCCTGAAAGCTGCATTCTTCTCGACAGACACTGCAGAGGACCCGGTGTGCTCGATGTCTGTTCACAACGTGCTCTCAAGGCAAAGCGCTGCACTTCAAACGCTGCCTCTTAAAAACTCAGCTTGCCCAAAGCTCCCTCAACAGCAAGACACGAGTTAACAAAGCAAACCAGACCTCCAGCACCACCTCCTGGAGAAAATCTGCATTTCTGCAAACGCAAAGTTCCTCAAAAATTGTTAATGGAAAAACGGTCTGAGAACTAATGAGGCATGTGAATTCCCCCTATATTCGATTCAATTATGTCTCTCTTCCTAAATCATCTTTTTTTATTTAACAAAACTCTAAACTGCCACATCTAATAAGCTCAGAAGAATCAGCGTACCCTATTCATTTCTGGGAACACGCCGATATTTTCTAAGACCCATTAATAACTATGACAGGATTTATGTACCAGATAAATTCAATTCAATTTCCTTTTTCAATTAATGGCCAATTATTCGAACTCAGCTCAACCAAAAATATTACTCAAGTATCATTAATCTAACAAAAATTAACTTTACTATTCTCTTGGTAATGAGGTGATACAATTTTAAGATAAAATTATGCATTTTAATAAAATGTTGTCTGCCTTAATTTTCAGAACCACTGCTTGCCAGTAGAGCTGAGTTGCACTAAATCAAGTTACTATCATTATGGTGGAGGATTTCAGCAGAGCTCCCTCTTTAGATGCTACCTGAGGAACCCAATGCTTCATTTTAGCCGAAGTTAGAAGTAATTTTATATTAGAAAAAATGATTAGTACATGGAGTCAAGTACAACCAGACAAAAGTATTCACAGCCATATTCTGGGCATTATGTGTAAATAGGCATGTACAAACTTACATAGGCCAGGAGAAAGTGTCCATTTTTTAAAATAAGACTATAAAGTACCAGGGCCTGAAACGAAAGGTTTACAAGAAGCTGCAAACTGCACTATCAAGTTGTTTGGGGACCTGAACGTCTCTGGCTGATATTCGAGGCAGTTTTGTCCATGCTGGTTTGTGTTCAGACTTCAGTCACAGCAGGAATGCCACCAGAGCTGCCTACATGGTTAATTGGGAGCTTCTGGGAAACGATCCTTACCCGCGCAGAAGCTGTCACCCATATCTCATTCGTAACTGTTGGGAGCTCTTAGCTCTGCCTCTGTCATGTTCCCAGAGCCGAGATGCATTAGCTCTAATGCAGCAGCTTTCTGCCAGATCAATCTTCAGGTCACATTACAGTTTTATAAAACCACACACTGCTGAAGCACGGTGTGACAGACTGGTTTGCACACACGTGCTGCCCGCTCTCTACAGCCAGGTCTGCTCAGCATGGCCCCGAAGCTCAGGTGCAGCCCCCCGCCAGCATCACCCTGCACATCCCTGGGTGCTCTTTCTGTTTTGGTGCGCACCAAGCAACTTCTGAGAAGAAATTCCCAGCAGCTTCAACCCACCATCATGGGAAACCCAACCCAACCAAGCAGCCCTGCTCTCCCCATCATGACACCCCCTACCCCCAGCCTGTTTTACACTGCACTCAGTGTACAGGACTGCAGATGACAAATGCCTGCCACCAGGTTCTTTCTGCATCTGGAACAAACCTTTCGGATCCCTACAACACACTAAGTTATTAGTCTCTAAAATCAAATCACTCTGCAAGAGACACTTGGATATCACAGTCTATTTTTACGTCACATAAGTCCTGTAAAAAACACACACACCCTGCTTCTCCTCACCGCAACAGAGGCTGTTTGTCGAAGGAACAGACCGTGGAAAAACATTTTCTCACCGTCAGTCCCAGTGCAGCCAAGCTATGTAACTGTGAGCAGCAAAACCAGATGGAGCTTTGCAGGAGCCAAGCCAAGGAAAGCCTCACAGAAGAAACACTGCCAAAACTGCTAGAAAAAGGGAATACTAGAGCCATGGGGTAAAGGCTAGCCAAACTGCAGCAACTTGGGCTTCTCCCCTTCTAAAGAAAACAGCATCATACAACAATGTATGCAATGAGTGTTTATATTTCAGAGAGAGAGGTAATAATGTAATTACAAAGCTAGCATATGCTGCCAATTCCATGCCGAAGAAGGGATGGAAAAAAAGCCCACAGAAGTTAAGGACTTTTGCAATCAAAGAGAACTAATGAGGAAGCAGGGACATGCAAAACACAGTGAGCCAAGTCACATGGAGATAAGACTGAAACTTTACCCTAAATGGACACAGCGCAACGGTGAAATCCCCATTCATAGTCATCCAGACCATATGTTCCACACACAAAACTGCAGGCAGCTCACACACTGCGGTTCAGTGTGTGAAAATCATCTCTATGAATTTCTGATTTAGATCACATGTTCTGATCTATGTATGAAACTGTGAACATACAGTGCCACAACACGACTATTTGAAGTCCAAAGGTTACGAGGGTCAGCACCAAGGCGCATCCCCATCCTTTCTTCTATAGGCTTCCTGGCTTTGACTCCAAGCCATCGCTACTGGAAAACCAGTAAGGAAAGCATAAAATACTGCTCTACCATGAAGTATTATTATACAATACAAACAAATCCTCTCTCATTCCTTCTTCTCTTCCTTCTTCCACATTGAACTGATTCAATTCTAAAAGGTTTTTTTTAAAGATTACAAAGAATGATTTAGAAAAAAAGCCAGAAATATCTTCCTAGGGGTTCACCTTTATCATTTCAATATGCTTTTGAAAATTTCTGCTTAAGAACTAGAATTCAAAACACTCATACTGCTTCACTACGTCTGTAAAGAGGCAAAAAAAAAAAAATCACCAAATAAATTATACACCACCTCTACTAGTTACACTTGCAAGAACTGCTTTCCTTCTTGAGCTACAGCACACAAGAGCTGGCCCAGCTGCCTTCCAGAGCTGCTCCCTTCCAGGCAGGGCGCCCCACTCCCCACTGCAGACATCGTACCACCATGCAACTGTTCAGTACTTCCCAGTACTTCAGATATTTGTAGGTTATCAGCCGTGATTCCACATTTTCTACTGTGCAAATAGGAGATCCTCAATCTGAAAAGATCTGAGGGCTCCTATGAGAATTACTCTTCCCCCTGTGATCTTCTCCATTTGAGACTGACTGAACCATTTCCCTCAGCACTGCTGTACTGACAGGTGTAGCACTATCAACAAACAGCATGCATTGCTCCACAAGTCCTGTTCTGTATCTTTAACAGATTTAGTAATCAGTTCAACTGACAGAGATTTCATCCAATAGACTAACCAAGCAAATTTGTTATTTTCATTACAAATAATGGTACAGTCTTTATTTTTTCCTCCCTTATTGACAATTTTTGACCAAGTTTTTTTTCCAGTAAGGGCTAGCTGCAGTCAATACACCGTGAGAGGAAAAAGATACGCAAGGGAACGCTTGTGACAGGAAAGGGGGAGTTACAGAAGTGGATGGGAAATCCCACAAAGAAGCACAGCGTCTGGAAAAAGCTGCCAGTATGTGAAAAACAGCATTATTTCTTAAATTCAGAGCTTTGTAAAATACAGAGCTCTTCATAGAACCAGCAGCACACGTGCTGTCCAGACTGCTGTCAAACACTTTAAGAAACTTTTTATCCACCACAGAGGCACCAAAACAAGCATACCTAAGTGATGTACAGTAACTTCAATACCATGAAGAACCATGACTGTCTTTTAAGAGAAAGCTATAGGTGCTTCACTACAGGGCACAATGATCTTCTGTACAGTCCTTCCCTCGTTCAGGATACTGATGATCATCCCCTTCCTCACAACCCTGGGACAGCTGAGGTTGGAAGGAACCCCAGAAGGCCACAGGGCCCAACCCCCACGATGAGCGACCACGGTTTCACAGGGCTTTGCTGGCACAGCTCTGAGCTCTGAGCAACCACAGCACAATTCTGCCCTATTGCTCTGCACCCACCAGGGCTTCCTGCACAAAGTCTTAATGTTCCTGACACATCTGCCCCTCTAAGATTCAGTAAAGCCAGTAGTGCTGGTTTTCCTCCTCTCTGATAAAGAAGAGAAAAAAAATCTCAACATTCCTCCTCCAGTTCCAGCTTCCCTGGGCTCTCAGCCACAGTCACTCAAAAATGAATAAATACAAAACTTCCCAGGCCCTATTCACCTAAGCCACATGCTGCTGTGCTGGGATTTGTGTGCATACGGGGGACACTGGCTCGACCGAGCTCTGTGCCCATGCTGCTGCTTTTGTCCCCTACCCTTCTGTCACTTGCTTTGGCTCCGGATGTGGAAGCTGAGCCCCTGCAAACATTGGCTGAAAACGTTCAGGGGAAAAGGAAGCTGTTGTCCTGGACAGAAGGAAGACAGAGGACTGAAGGACTACTAAACCACTACAGGACTGTTCATTCTTGTACAGTCTAGCAGTAATTACCTACATAGAACAGTAGGTCTACCCACATGCTGGACAGTCCTGGCAATGACCTTACGATCGCCTGCTCTTTATAAAAGAAGTGACAAACATCATTCATGTACCAGTGGAAACTCATGCTACAATTCTTCTCGCAAACCTCCACCCAGGACAGTCTGCCAACAAGCACTAAGGATTCTTAACAGAAATTTTGACTGCTGGCAGCCCCACTGCCCAGCTGGTCAGACCTGGCACCACTCCAGGCTGTCAGATGGTCAAACAGCTTCTTAAATAGAAAGCAATTCTCATTTAACAAGAAGATTGTTAGAGAAAAAAAGAATCACTTTAAATGAAAGGCTTTGGGAATTCTAGTATTTGACTTTTCAGTGGATGCACTTTTGTGAAACCAGCATTTGTATATTTTACAAACTAATGTGTTAGCACAGAACAACTTCGTAAAGATGTAATCCTCATCACGTTAGAAACAGCTCACATACACCAACCAGAAGAACCCGAACAGTTTAACAGAAATTAACCACCTGTTGAACTTATTTAATAAAGAAATTTACCGTAAAATGCTCCTGTGATTTATAGTTCTCATCCAGGTAAACTCGAGCCCTGTTGTAGTCTTTCATCGCATCACTTGATAACAACTCTCTAAAAGATAAAGAAAAGATGGAAAATGAGGGGACATGCAAACATTCCACATTAACTCAGCATCATTCTCCGCACCAAAATGTCATCATTAACCAGAAGAGGACCACAAAGATGATCCGAGGGCTGCAGCACTTCCCTACAAGGCTGGGCTGACACAGCTGGGATTCTTCAGTCTGCAGAAGAGAAAGCAGCAGGGAGACCTTCTAGCAGCCTTCCAGTGCCTGAAGGGACTTCTTGTAAGGACAGGTAGTGACAGAACAAGGGGAAGTGGCTTTCAACTGGAAGAGGGTCGATTTAGACCAGAGGTTAGAAGAAATTCTTCACTGTGAGGCTGGTGATGCACTGGAACAGGTTGCCCAGTGAGCCTGCGGATGCCTCCTCCCTGGAAGCATTCAAGGCCAGGCTGGATGGGGCTGTGAGCAACCCGGGCTACGGGAGGTGTCCCTGCCTGCAGGGCTCCTAGAGGAACCACTGGCTTTTACCTCATTTTGGAACAAGTTTCAGGGAAGGTTTCCTGTGGCAGAGCCATCTACCTACAGGCTGTGGAGCTGAGAACATCAGCATCACTTTCAACATAACTCTCAATGCTTCTTAGTGCCTACTGGATACAGCTGTGAAGGACTTACGACTTTGAACGTCTGAACATTAGGTATAATTGGGTGATTAATGCCATAGCCTCAACTTCCCTGAACTCTATTATCTGCAGACTGAAAGCAGCCTGTTGACTTTCTGCCTAGAACAACATCGTAGCAGTACTTTCTAATTACTTACTTAACAAACTTGTCCACGTGAGACATGGAAGCCTCATAGTTTTTTCCTCCAAATTCTTGACAGTGTAAAGCCATGAAGTGGGGCTTGTGTGCATGAACAACCTGAAACAAACAAAAAACCAAATAAGTATAAAGTTGTATCCAGAGCTACTAACATACAGCATGTACACAATAAATGATGTAAAAGCAGACACTGCATTTCTGAAAACAGAACCATCAGCCAGAGAAGGACCTGAAAGAACAGCAATAAGAGGAGCATCGCTTGTTAGTGTGTGTAAAAGTTTCGTAACACATACTAATAATCTCAAATGTTGTAAGACAGTAATTTTGTTCTTGAACTGTGAATTTGTTACCAAGCACCTGAAGCAAATGCATAACCTCTTCCAGCTCACCTTGAAAAGGACTCAGCAGCACTAGCTGGGTCAGAGCATCTCTTGGCCTGGGATTTGGAAGAATTCCAACACCTGATTTCATTTTATGCTACAGCATCTCAAACTCCCTCAGGATGAAATGCTGACTAGGAATCTCATTTGATATTTTGACTTATGGAACATCTCATCCCCAAAATTACTTAAACATCATTATATGTGCACTGTATACACACTTATCTAACCCAGGAGACACAAACACCCGTTGTGCTATTTTAAATGTTAATCTTACATAGTGAAAACATCTTAAGGATTAAACAGCCAGCACTGTTTAGACACAATCAGACCAAAAGAAGTACAAAGTATGTTCCTTCACTGCACATCAAGTCAAATATGCAGCATTCATACATTCACTGCTGCTTTACACACTGTTATTTTGTCTTTAAGCATTTTGTCAGCATAAACTATATCCAGCATTGCAAAAGCCATGTCTAAAACACCTCTGTGTTGGCACTGAGACTCTACAACTTACATTTAACATTTTATTATCTTCAGAAGTAACGGATACTAGCTAAAAACAATCCAGTTTTGAAGAGGATAACAGCAGGAAGCATTTGCATGTGTGCTGGTGCAAGAAGTGTGCAGACACAGAACTGAAGTAACGGTCACTGGGCATGGTGGGGATGGGCTGGGGTGGGACTCGGAGATCTTAGAGCCTTTTCCAACCTTAATGATCCTGTGATTCACTTGGACACGAACAGGAATTAATGACCTAACTAGGACATGCAGTCATCTTGCCATAAGGATTCAGGTCCAACTAGAGTGGGACACAGCAAAAAAGTTAACTGAAAAAAAAAAAAAAAAGAAAAGCAGACAACAGACAAAACAGCTAAAAATACCAGAGCCAATGAAGTTTGGCCCAACTTGATACATGCATGTACTTTTCCTTTATGCGTTTGATATAACTATGAAAGCTTACATTAATAACAGCTGCCTTTACAGGTTTATCAGTAATTAGAAGAGAAGGCTCCAGCCCTTAGCCCAGCACCAAATCCCGTGCTGAACAGCACACTGTTACGAAGCGCCCGTGAACATGCTCCTTGGTACGGCTGCCAATACTAGAAGTTTTCATTGCCAGAAAACCAAACATTGTCTCACTTTTCAGCCAGACCCAACCGGCAACACCAGAGCCGCAGGAACCAACGCTGCAAGCAAACCTGCCCGCAGCCAAAGGGAGCAGCACCCCGGGGAGGCGGCGGGCGGCAGACGCAGCGCCAACCCGCAGCAGGGCTGCGCTGACGCAGCAAACGCAGCGCGCTCCTACGGCCGCCTTCCGCCTCACGGGCAGCGCAGCACCGACCCAAGCAGCGCCAGCCGCACGGCAGGCGGCGCTTCAGCCCGGCGGCGCGGCGCGGTCGTGGGGCTCGTTTCAGCCCGTGCGCTCTCCGCAAACACCGACACTTCTGCTCCGCCAATCGCCTCGCAAGGCTGTGTCCAATTTACGATCACTATAAAAAAAGCACAGCGTTCTGCAGAAAAACACACATTCTCATATGCATCAGAAGGCAGGACATCAAAACGCATGAGAGAGGGAGCAAGATGGATTAGGGAGCACCTGCCTGCTGCCACACTGTCCAACAGCCAAACAGTAATCAAGCGTCTTCATGAAGTTTGGTTGTTGGTTGATTTTCTTTATCGTCTTGGAGACATATTAACCAAACTCAACTTGCGACGCTGGGCTCTATGACAGAGCTCATTTGTGGTCCCTAAACAATACAAAGTCCCAACGCTCTATGTGCTTTATTGCTCCAAATCAGTTTTGGCTTCCAACTACAGATCTTATCTATTCTGATAGCTCTCTGAAATCACCATAATTAGAAAACAATTGTAACTGTTCAATGTTGTAAAGCAGACACATGCAATTCTGTTTCAAAGCAATACATCTACCAAACACTTGTTTCAAATAACATAAAAAAAAAAAAAGCATCAACACACGACATTATTCTTTTACAATCATACAAGAGTTAGGATCTCTTCTCACACAGCGAATATAACTAAGAAATTGCTAACTCCAAACTAAAATGAATAGTTTCAGAGAATGTAGGCACCAGCTGCCTCATCACATGCATTAAGGATGAGCAAGAGGGAGCCCTGAACATGGGATCCTGCAAAGAAAACACTGGAGAAATACTTTGCTGTGCTACAGCAACAGCAGAAAACATTGAAGCCTAGCAATTCCTGGAATCTGAATTGAGATGTACGTAGGACAGAGATCTCGGTGTATACTCAAATCTCTCAGTCTGAAATCACAGCAGGCGTAACAACAAAAAACTGCACACCACTTTTTGAAATGGGGAAATTGCCATAGCAGTGAGAGGCTTTAGTAGCATTCCTTGGAGGTTAAAGCACAAAAACACACCTGACTACTAGTTACATCATTCACATAACAAATACCTTCAAACTATGAGCAAATTGGTTCTGCTTCATTACCCATTACTAGTTTTCAACTGCGATAAAAGAACAGTACATAATAATGAATAATGGATGTTTCAGAGTTTTAAGTCCACATTTGCCAAAGGTTAAGGATCAGATATTAGATGACAAATACTGAATGTGCATCTATAACAGATCAGTATTTTTTAAAGCTAGGCGTTACTCTTGATTACCGGATGCACAAAACACAACCACACAACATCCCAGGCCGGAGGGAACCCACGAGGACCAGGCGCCAGCCCCGTGCCGCACGGCAGCACCCACCCCCAGCCCTACAGCTGAGCAGTGCCTGCGCTCCGCGGCTCAGAGCCGTGCCCACCGCCCTCTGGGGCACAGCCCTCCCCTAATCCCAGCTCCCTTGAGCCCTGCTGATGTCTGCAGAGCTCGGAGCCCTGCCTCCACTCTCCTTGAGAGGAAGGAGTTGAAGGGCCACCACAAGGCCCCACCTCAGCCTCCTCTGAACCAAACAAACCGAGGGACCTCAGTTGCTCCTCGCACCTCTTGATCTCTTGCCATCTTTGCTGCCCATCTCTAACAGTTTCACATCCTGCCTCTGTCGTGGTGCACAAGGTGCTCAAAGGTTCTTCTGTGTGAGGTCTGGCAGCACCTGCTCTGTCTCTCCTGCTGAGAAGCTGAGCATGGCACAAAGGAGCTGAGGGGAGCGGTGCAGGGCATAGCGCTGCCAGGGCCCCCTCCTGCAGCGGGACAGCTGGGTCTGGGCAGGCTGGGGACAGTAGAATCATTGAATAGAAGGTTGGAAAGGGCCTACAAGATCATCGAGTCCAACTGTCCTCCCATCACCATTGCTACCACAAGCACTAAACCAGATCTCGTAGCTCCTCATCCAGACGCCTCTTGAACACTGCAGGGACGGCGACTCCACCACCTCCCTGGGCAGCCATTGCAGTGCCTGACCACTGAGAGAAAAAGTTCTTCCTTATGTCTAATCTAAACCTCCTCTGGTACAACTTGCAGCCATTGCCCCGTGTGCTGCTCGTTGCCTGGGAGAAGAGGCCAAACCCCTCTTCACCACAGCCTCCCTTCAGGAGGTTGCAGAGTGCAGTGAGGTCTCCCCTGAGCCTCCTCTTCTCCGCACTGAACAATCCCAGCTCCCTCAGCCGCTCCTCATAAGGTTTGTGCTCCAGACCCCTCACCAGTTTCGTTGCCCTTCTCTGCACACGCTCCAGAACCTCAACATCTTTCCTGTAGTGAGGGGCCCAAAACTGAACACAATGCTCGAGGTGTGGCCTCACCAGTGCTGAGTACAGGGGGATGATCACCTCCCTGCTTCTGCTGGCCACACTATTTGTAATGCAGGCCATCTTGGCCACACTGCTGGCTCGTATTCAGCCGAGCATCAACCAACACCCCCAGGTCCTTTTCCTCTTCATAGTCATCCAGCCACTCAGCCCTAAGTCTACAGCGCTGTATGGGGTTACCGTGGCCAAACTGCAGGACCTGACACCTGGCCTTGTTGAACCTCATCCCATTCACCTCATTTGTACTTCTGTGCTCCTTATCTGCCATGGGAGGTAATGCCTGGGCCTGACTCAGCACAGAGGAAGACAGTCTGTTGCTAGCAGTTGGAGCTGAGCTCTGAGCAAAGCTCCCTGCGTGAAGGAGCTACTGCTGCACAAGCACACTGCGTATCAGAAGGCGCATGGCTGAACATGACCTGGTGTATTATTATACCGCAGTGCAGCCACAACAGAAAAAAGTCACTACCTAGCAATTACTAGGTAATTTTTAATGCCACTTAAGAGTATGCTGAAACTACTTGCAGTAGTTAGTTACTCCACACACACACACACAGCAGGAAACTCAAAAAGCCTGTGTGGAGTGTAGCAATTGGACAGATTCAATAGGATACAAAAAGGTGTTTTCACCAGAGGTGTAATGATGTAAGGACTGGCACGACATAAAGGTGCTATAAGAAGAGAGGAAAAGATTACTTACCCATACGAGAAGATTCAAGGCTTGCAGGGGAAAACTCCAGGAAGGGATCAAGGGATCTCCAGAAAGAGCTCCTTCCCCAGCAGCAGTCAGCCCTTAAATGAGGTCTAAGAGAGGTGCAGCCAGGCTCCACCCCTTCTGGTCACACAGCTGAATTGCCTTAGCTGTGCTCTCAGGGCTGACCTGGTCCTTTCCCAGGTGCTCAATCAGTGCTTCAGGCCACGACTCAACAATTCCCATATAAGGAATTATTTACATTTAACAATACTTCGGTGCCATTCTTAAGTAATTCTTGAAGGTCTTTTACTTACTTTACGTAATATGCAGCATATTACCACCAGCAGGTAAGCAGCTTTATGCCTTTCTCCTGCTCCTCAAGAAACCCACAGACAGCTCCTCACGCCATGGCCCACAGGTAGAAGCGCTCAGCCCCATGACACCCTGCACACCTGTCCCACACCACAGCCTGTTCCTACAGCTGCCCCTGCTCCCCGTGAGGCCCTGCGGCCAGCTCCCAGCCTGGCACTGTACCTCCAAGGTCCTTAAAGCTGGGGCCCAAAGCAGGGAGGCATGGATCCCTATCCTGAGGCCTGCAGGCTGCACAGCTTCACGAAGAAATGGGTGCTAGCAGCACATACATACACTCAGTTTATCAGATCAAAAACTATTTTTCCGGGTCTCATTTGAGGTTTGTTTTTTGGCTTTTTTTTTTTCCTGGGTGCTTCCTTCAAATCTCAGAGTAAGGCATCTATAGAGAAATTTTCATCATTAGGAGACTGATTTGATTTTGTTCCATACAAAGTCTCTGCAACAGAAACCAGTAAAAAGGGCTGGGTAAGGGAAACACACGTTTCTAAATGCTGGCTGTGCTCATGCAATAGAAACTCCGAAACTCCCGGTGCCCACCGCTGGCCACGCCAGGCAGTGCAGCAGCGCCGGCGCTGTGCGGCCCCAGCAGCAGAGTGCCACAAGTTTCCGTGATGTCACAGCACACTGCTGTCGCCTGGCACCAGAAAGAGGTCCTCCCGACCCGCTCGGCAGCCAGGCTGTGCTCGCGTTGCCTCAAATTCCACTTGAGAAGGAATCGCTGAACCAGCACCTCCGTAGTGAGGCTTCGACTTGCAGAAATATGCTGAAATCCACACGTGCGCCGTGCAGCTGAGTGCTATTGCACAGATTTCATGCTACAGAACGAAACAAAGCGCACAACCCCATCTGAATAAGGCAAAAGGCCTAAACTCACAAGAGCGATTCAGTCCATCACTGTCTAGTTAAACAAAGATGATTAAATCTGCTGAGTAAACAGCTAACTTTGAGGCTGTCTTTGTTTCCCCCACAAAAAAAGGGAAACCCACGCACCATACAGCACAGCACAAACATTTCTAAACAGCTATAGCAAAATTGTACTCCACTTTTAGGTACGCTTTTTAATGTTACTATTACTGCACATGACACCTCTAAATACTCTCCAACAACACAGGTAAACTGCATGAAGCAAAAAAATATCTCACCTCCACCTTTGCATCCACAGTGACTGTTTGCCATGAATATGACAAAGAAGACTGTTCCCAAAATTACCAATGATTTTCAATAGCATCAGCTTTTGAAGGAATGAAGAAGGGGGAGAAGACAAAATAAACAGAAGGGCTCCCTACATGCCCCACAGCCTCCCACACAAACATGGCTTCTTGGATGCTTTTCCAATAACAGGCCCTTATTTTTCTCTCCAAGAACTAACATTACTGTGGGGGCAGTGAGGGACACAGCAGGCTAGGAAAACCCAGGCAATGAATAAGGGGCTGAGAGGCTGGTGCCACCATAGGAACTTCATGTTTTTCGACCATGGGGCAATTTACTCAGCAGCTGATCTAATGGCTGCAGATGGATGTCACCTGTCTCTAAGAGGGAAATGGATCCTAGCCCAAAAGCTAGCAGGGCTCAGTGCAACAGCTTTAAACTCAGCCCCTCACTACAAGAAAGATATTGATGCCCTGGAACATGTTCAAAGAAGGGCAACAAAGCCGGTGAGGGGTCAGGAGCACAGGCCTTACAAGGAGCAGCTGAGGGAGCTGGGATTGTTCAGTGTGGAGAAGAGGAGGCTCAGGGGAGACCTCATTGCTCTCTGTAACTTCTGAAGGGAGGTTGTGGTGAGCTGGGGGTTGGCCTCTTCTCTCGTGTAACGGTGACAGAACTAGAGGGAATGGCCTCCAAATGCACTGGGGAGGTTCAGGCTGGGTGTTAGGAAATACCACTTCTCTGAAAGAGTGACCAGGCGCTGGAATGGGCTGCAGAGGGAGGTGGGGAGTCACTGACCCTGGGGGTGTTCAAGGAACGTTTGGATTTTGTGTTGAGGGACGTGGTTTAGTGAGAGCTATTGGTGATGAGTGGATGGCTGGGCTGGGTGATCCCGTGGGTCTTTTCACACCTTGGTGATTCTGTGATTCTAAACGAGGTAGCAAGGGGATGCAGTGAGGTTTGCTAGGGTGCGGCAAGTAGCCTGGGGCTTTATACTAGATCCAATGGGGGAAGAGCCTGAAGTGCAACAGGACAGAGAAAGGCTTAGGGTTGCAGTCACCAGGAGATTGCGGGGAAAAACTTCTGACCTGCCCTGTAGGATCTTGCAGGGACTTCTCAGAGGAGGTAAAGTTGCCAACCTCTCATCTGAAAGCTTCTCATGTCCCTCTAGGAAGCAATGGGGGAAACTTCATATTTCTTCTGGAGGTTTAACAGTGGGCTCCTCTAGAAAGGTGGTGTGTCAGAAACCCCAGTTGAAGTGTGCATGCACAGTTCCTATGCATGCAGCATAGGAAATAAGCAGGAGGAGTTGGAAACCAGGATGTGCTTGGAAAACTACAGTCTGGTTGCTATGATGGAAGTGTGGTGGGGATGACTCCCATAACTGGAATACTACTGTAGAGGGATATCACCTTTTTAGAAGGGATAGGCTAGGTAGGAAGGGTGGGGGAGTTGCTCTATATGTCTAAGGGTGGTTAGAGTGTGAGGGGCTCCCTCTGAGAAACGATGAAGAGAAGGTTGAGAGCCTATGAGTTAGAATTGGGGATAGGACTAATGAAGGGCACCTAGTGGTTGAGGTGTACTACAAGCCACCTTGATCAGGGGGAGCCTGTTGACAAGGCCTTCTTCCTTCAGCTGCAGGAGGCTCCTGCTTGCAGGCATTTGTCCTTGGGGATTTAAACCACCCAGATAGCTGCGGGAAAACCACTCAGCAAGCTCCAAAAGATCCGGGAGATTACTGGAGTGCATGGATGATGATAACTTTCTGGTTCAAGTACTGTATAGACCAACCTGATCTGCTGCTCACCAGCACAGAGGAGATCATTAAAGGCATTAAGATCGAAGGCACCAACCATGCCCTGGTTCAGTTCAGGATCTCAAGGCCTGGCAAAAAGTGGGATCAGAATCCTGAACTTTTTGGGAGAGCAAACTTCAGGCTGTTTAAGGAATTGGTGGATGAGATATCTGGGAAGCTGCCCTTAGAGACAAAGGAGTGGAAGAAAGCTGGCTACTCTTCAAGGATACCTCTTTGAAAGCACAAGAGCTCTCCACCCCTCAGAATAAGAAAACAGGCAGGAGAGCAGGAAACTGACATGGCTTGGCAAGAACCTGCTAGTCAGATTGAGGGAAAAGGGACTGTGTGGCTGTGGAAACAAGGGCGTCACCTGGGGAGAATACAGGGATGCTGTCAGGACTTGCAGAGGGGATTAGGAAAGCCAAGGCACAGATGAAAGTGAACTTGGCAGAGATGTTAAAAACAACAGGAAGGGTTTCTATAGGTTTGCTGGCCAGAACAGGCAGGCTGAAGAGAGCGTACCTCCTTCAGAAAATGAGAGAGGAGAACTAGCTATGACAGATAAGGAGAAGGCTGAGGTACTAAATGAGTTCCCTGCCTTGGTCTTCACTGTCAGCCAGGATTCTAATATTTCTCATGTCCCAAAAGCTTGCACCCCTGGGCCTCTAGGTGGGAACTGTGGGAGTAAATTCTACCACCACCACCCCCCACTCCCCCACTGTAAAAGCAAGGCAAGTCTGAGACCAGCTCATGAAACTGAATGTATACAAGTCTGTGATATGCATTTCAGGGTCCTAAAGGAGCTGGCTGATGGGGTTGCTAAGCCATTGTCCTTCATACTTGAGAAGTGGCTGTCGGGCAAAGTCCCTGTGGACTGAAAAAAAAGAAAATGTCACTCCCATTTACAAGAAAGGGAGACAGGAGGGCCCAGGGGAATACAGGCTAGTAAGCTTAACTTCTGTGCCTGGGATTACTGTGGAACAGATCTTCCTAGAAGACATGTTAAGGCACATGAGCAATGAGCAGGTGATCAAAGACAGCCAGCGTGGCTTTACCAAAGGAAAGTCATGCCTGACCAGTCTGGTGGCCTCCTACAATGGAGGGGCAACACTGGTGGACAAAGGGAAGGAGATTGATGTCATCTACCTGGACTTGGGCAAGACCTTTGACATGGTCCCCCGCCACAGCCTTATCACTAAATTGGGAAGTTAAGGATTTGAGGGGTGGACTATTTGCTAGGTAAGGAATTGATTAGAAGGCCTTACACAGAGGCTTGTGTTGAATAGCATTATGTCCAGATGCAGGCCAACGACAAGTGGTGTCCACCAGGGGCCCTGGGACCAACGCTCTTCAGCATCACCAGTGACGTCAGCGATGGGCTCCAGTGCACCCTCAGCAAGTCTGCTGGTGACACCAAGCTGAGCAATGGCATTGACACATTAGAAGGAAGGGATGACACCCAGAGGGACCTTGACAAACTCAAAAGGTGGGCCTGTGTGAACCTAATGAGGTTCAAAATGCTGAGTGCAAGGTTTGCACTTGGGTCAGAGCGATCCCAGATACGTGTACAGACTGGGAGAAGAACTTGAGAGTAACCCTGCAGAGAAGGACCTGGGGGTGCCGGTGGATGAAAAACTGAACAAGCCAGCAGTGTGCTCTTGCAGCTCTGGAAACTTGGTCTAGTGCCTGATTTGGAGGTTTGTGTCCCCATCTGTGGAAGGAGGGTTGAAATTTGATGATCTCTGAGGTCACTTCCAACCCAAGCCATTCTATGATTAAAACTGGATACTGGACACTTCACATAAGTCATACAATAATCCATTTGATGTCCTATGAGTACTCTGTCATTTGCTTAACATCTAGCTCATTCCATCATCCAATTTCATGTTGAACAGAAAAATCTTCCCCAAACACATAGTACTCTGAACCACAATTCTTACAAAATACATATTCACTTTTCTCCAAACCAATATTTTTTCCTCCTTGTTTCCAAGGGACGCTTTTGAGATAAAAGAGTACGCTTTCACTGAACAGAAGATGGGAATCTAAGCCACAGTAGCTAAGATCCAAGTTACCAGTACATATTAAGAAATGAGACAGTACAGCCAGCATCAGGACTTCACTGAATTCTGTCTCTATACAAGAGGTTTCTTTCATCTTCATTGTAATTTCCAGTTATGACACGCACTCTACAACATCCTTGCTTCTAAGATTTTTCTCAACTGCCTTGATTCAAGTAGGATCTTTTTAACTGTAAGTATTATTTTCTGCATGAGACATTAGAAATTAGCACAAACTGCACCTTGAGATTTTGCAGCATCCTTCCTCCCCTTCTCTCTGGCAAATCAACAGATCATTACTGAATTTGCACAGCTCCGTGTGAGGACGACGCACAGGAGCACAATGCACCACAGAAAGCGCATTGCATACCTGCCGGTTTCCTTCTGCAGGACCTGGCCTGACAACAGGATTATTACCACACGTGGAGCAGAGGGGTTTACCAGACACGGACAAGCTTTGCTGCACACAGCAGCCATCCAGCACTGCCTAACCAATGGTGGTTGGCACAGCGACCTCTGAAATCCCTTCAGAGCATCCCTGGCAGCATCACTTTTACAAAATGCCTACAGATTTCCAGTTCAAACAAAGAGTGCACTACACACTAAGCTGTCTCAGAAGACACGAACAACCCTGCGCTGCCCAGTCTGCTCCAGAGCAATGAGCGCGAGTCCAGGTCACGGCGGCTGTCACTGAGAGCCAGCAGGGAGCAGCTGCCCATCAGCAGAGCCACAGCGTGCAACAGCAGGAAACGCACCCAGCGCAGACTCACCCGGCACCCCTCCTCCCCTGCTCTGCACAACATCCAGGTGGCGCTTAGCAGAACAACTGTCCATTTGTTCTCCCCCTTTGCCAAACACAACGCCCAGCAGGCTGGAAATCTTTCCTCACAGATTCTGTCATGTTACACTATTCCCTAAATGGAAGACATCTTCTTCCAAGTATAGCTTCTGTCCTGCTTCCCCACCCTCCCCCTGCCCCCACATCCCTTAGATGCAACATCCATGCCTTCCAAAACCTGTGGTAGCCTATTCCAAGCAGCCAGTGACAAGCCACCAGAAGCGGTCAGCAGAACAAATGCTGCCAGCTTCATACATTACATAACTGCAGAACACGACTTATTTCTTACTACTACAATCTAAAGTTACACCAAACAAAACAGTCTGCAAATCTACAATGCAAATCCAGCATTTAAAATAAATGACATACACTGCCAAATGAGAACGTCTAGATTCTTAATGAAAAGAGAAGATTCAAAGATTTCACAGGCGTTTGTATGAGAATAATACTAGAGAAGGCAAAAAGTGAATTACTTAGTGATCAGAGGGGTAGAAGTAAAAACAATGTCAGTTATACAAGTGATAACAGTGCTAACTACCAATTTTGGCTTTACGTAATGTGAAAGTTACTGCAGTTTCCACATCTAAGAAAAACAATGAAGCTGACCATAATGTCAGTATACAAACTATACACATGCTTAGAACATACTGCCTTTTACATGCTATTCACAAGAGTAATTTTTACAGGCTGTAATTCTTAGATTAATGGTCATAAGGGCACAGATGTTGAAAACTCAGACTTTAATTACAAGTCTGTGAATTCAGAAAACCACGCTGCCTATTTTAAATGTCAGTTCTACCTATAGCAAACACTGAAAGTTTTTTCAATTTTTTTTTTTTTTATTTTATTTTATTTTTTTTTTAAATATGACTACATTCAAAGCAAAGTGCTTGACCTACTAATTAGCCTGAAGCCACAGACAACGCCCGGTGTTCTGGTAGCACACAGGAGCCTGCCCATTCCAAACATTGCCCATTCAGGCAAAGATATTTCTAACAAAATCAGCTGTGGCCTGCAACTGAAAGAAAGGGATTCTGAGAACAAGGCTCTGTGAAAATCATCAAATCTGGAGCAAACAGAGCTGAAATCCACCTGTCAGACAGCTGGCACGTCCCACCCTATGCTTTATGGAAGCTACAGTATGCCCAACACATGTAGAATCACAGAATCCTTAGAGCTGGAAGGGACCTCTGATAGCCATCTAGTGCAACCCCCCACACTGAACAGGGACATCAAAGCTACATCAGGTTGCCCAGATCCAGCCTGATCTTGAAAGTCTCCAGAGATGGAGCACCCCATCCTCTGTGCAACGTGCTCCAGAGCCTCACCGCCCTCACCGTGGAAGACTTTTTCCCTTACATCAAACCTAAATCTCCCCTCTTTAAGCTTGAAGCCATTTCCCCTCGTTCTATCACCAAAAACCACGCTAAAGAGTCTGTTCCCTTCTTTCCTGTAGCTCCCTTTTAAATACTAACAGGCTATCAGGTCACCTCACAGCCTTCCCCAGGCTGCACAGCCCCAGCTCTCTCAGCCTGCCCTCACAGGAGAGGTGTTCCATCCCTCGGTTCATTTTTGTGGCCCTTCTCTGGACGCTCTCAACAGGCCCATGTCTCTCCTGCACTGAGAACTCGACATCTGGATGCAGTACTCCAAGATGAGGCCCCACCAGCACAGAGCAGAGGGGCAGGATCACCTCCCTCGCCCTGCTGCTTTGAATGCAGCCCAGAATGCGGCTGGCTTTCTGGGCTGCACAGTGCTGGCTCACATCCAGCTTGCCAACCACCAGTACCCCTCATCTCTTCTGTCAGGGCTGCACCCAACCCTTTCAGCCCTGCCAGTGCAGGCTTTTGGGCCACCTTTGTCTGATATGATTCACCAGGAGCTGGGGGGCAGCTCTGGTTGAGAGCACTGCCCAGCTGCACGGGCCCCCAACAGTTGAACCACTCCAGGGAAGCAAGGCAAGTTCTCAGAAACTGACTTAATTCTCATTTTGGTTTAGGTTTGTTCCTTACTGCAGCCACAAGAAAGGACTGCAGGAACTGCAGCTATCTTTACTGTCCTCACCTCAGCTAAAAAAAGCTCAAAACGCAAGCTTTGCCAATGCTCTGGTTTCTGCAGAAAAATCATAGCCTGTTTTAAGCATGAAGACACACATTAAGAATGGCTTTATGCCCATTTGTGACAGCAGCACCACACACTGAGAAGAATGTACATTTTTATCCTGTTTATGGCCACTACTGGGCATTCAATTTATTTATTTATTTATTTATTTACTTTTTAACCCCAATGGCTTCTCTGCAGGAGGAGGTGGATGCATCTGTGAACCAAGAAATACTTCAGTGTAATCCTGGCAGCTCTGAACCCTGTGTCCACACCCCTAACTCAAAGCATGTTTTAAATAGCAGCAGCGCACAGCCACTCGCATTCCTTTCTAACTCTGAGCTTCACAAGTGAAAATAAAACAAACTCAGCTGGGTGCTTTATTCTGAGCACCTTTTCCTTCTCTTAATCCAAGAAGTAAAGCACGGTGTGAACAGAACCTCCTGCAGTTCAGCACTAAGAGAGTCACAAAAAAAACTATACAAAAATCCCCACGTGGTCTTATACAGCCTCCTTAAAAGCACCTTCAATTCTTCACCAAGAAGGGTGAGGTATTTCTGCTAACAGGAGGGCCTGGAATTACCAAGGCCAGACCACATATCCCTCCCAGGCCCAAATTAAGTCACAAAGTCGCTGCCAAATTCTCAGTTACAGCCTCACACCTCTCACCAAGTGGGCCAGCAGGGCCCTGCAGCACCACAGCACAGCGCCGGCAGCACAGAGCAGGCACGGGACGGAGCTCCCTCCAGCCAGCAGCCGCCTGCAGGGAGCCTGCCTCTGCAATGCCAGGGATTGAGGAAGTACTCCTGGCCTTCCAATGCATGCTGACAGATTAAAATTTGTCGTGCTGAGCCAAAATGCAGCAAGACGCAAAATACGATGACAGCTGTAGCAGAAGAAAAACGCTAGACCATTTCTCAAATTTCCACATTCCAAGAGAGCAAGTTTCTGAAATTAAGCTTTTGGAAGTGAATTAAACAAAAGTTTTCCTAAAGGAAAAGTATTATTATTCTGGCTCTGTAGAGAAAATCTGAAAACACGTTCAATTACAGAGGCAGAAGCAGCAAAACCCAAAGTTAGGCACTGTGAGCTTTCCTGTCTGGAAAGCATTATGACACGCTAACTTTAAAGTTAATATTCTAGTCCGCAGAAGAGAAGGAACACTGTCACCCAGTCATTTAGGGAATGTTTCTGATGACACTGTATTTTAACCGGATGACGTGCTTTAACCTTTTAACCAGTCTGTTAAGCATTAATGGACAGGCAGACCGTCTCCTCAGAACCCTCTTCTCGTTCCTAAAATGCCACTTCTTGAGATGCTGACCTTGCCCCTGCTTTGCAGGGGATTATTCAGACTGACTTTAAGCCCTCTTACATACAGATCAGAATATAGTATAATACCTTCAGCTTATATCACAAGGAAAAGCGTTACGAAACCACATTATCACCATGTATTCACCAATGGAACCAACTGAAAAGAAATACAGCAGTGAGAAGGAAAAGCTTGACCACAAAGCCAGCAATGGGAAACCAGAGCAGCAGCGAGGCTGAGGCTCGGGCCGTTCCTGCAGGCAGCCAGCTGTGTGCCCAGGCAGCACACTGGGAGCAGCCCTGGGGCTGTGCCAGGAGCCGGCGCCCATAAATAGCTGGGCTGAGTTCTGCCGGTCTGCCCCGTCACTGCGCTTTATTTTTCCTTAGGGGAAAAATAGCAACTGCTGCGAACTGGCAGAAAGCCACCCAGCGTTTGATAGTAGACCAATTTTAAAATACAAAGTCAGCTGTCATCCAAAAGGCAGACTTGAAATTCACAAGGGACTGATACATCCAAATAAAACAGTAAAACATTTATCAGCTCTATCAACAGTGCTCAGAAAGGTAATAAAGTAGTGAGCTTTGAGGGCTGCTATGTTGTAAGATGAAATTACACGCTAAAATTCAATTTATTTTTTTTTTTTAAATCTGCATTTCTTGGTAAAATTGTGTAGTTTAACACAAAAATATGCAAGATTTAAAGTAAGGCAAGGGAAAATGCTTTCGAACTAAAAGATACAAGGTTTAGGCTGGGCATAAGGAAGAAGTGTGTTACAGCGAGACACTGCATGGGCTGCCCAGAGAGGTGGGGGTGGTCGCTGCAGACAGCCTAGAGCAGGGGACGGGATCTGGGCACTGGTGGAGCTGTGGGTGTCCCTGCTCACTGCAGGGGTGGCACCGGGCAGCCTTCCAAGGCCCCTTCCAACATATAGAAGACTGTGATTATACAGTATTCGTAGAATCACACCACAGAATCACAGAACTGCTTGGGTTGGAAAGGACATCAGGGATCACCATGTTCCAACAGCCCCCTGCTGCAGGCAGGTGCTAGATCAAGTGCTACATCAGACTGCCCATGGAATGGGGCACAAACTTAAAAATTTTAGCGTGGGCTACTTAAATGTTAAAGTCTTCCACACGCTGTTCTGGGAAATGCATATAGCAGTAACCTATGATAAAACATGAAGTGACCTGTGCTGATGTAAAATCCCTAGCTTAAAGTTGTTGGAGCTTAAACAGAAAGCCATAGAAATGCTCCTTAATGTGTTACTTAACATTCATAGAATCAAAGTTGGAAAAGACCTACAAGATCACCCAGCCCAGCCATCCACTCATCACCAATAGCTCTCACTAAACCACGTCCCTCAACACAAAATCCAAACGTTCCTTGAACACCCCCAGGGTCGGTGACTCCCCACCTCCCTCTGCAGCCCATTCCAGCGCCTGGCCACTCTTTCAGAGAAGTGGTATTTCCTAACGTCCAGCCTGAACCTCCCCAGTGCATTTGGAGGCCATTCCCTCTAGTTCTGTCACCGTTACACAAGAGAAGAGGCCGACCCCCAGCTCACCACAACCTCCCTTCAGAAGTTACAGAGAGCAATGAGGTCTCCCCTGAGCCTCCTCTTCTCCACACTGAACATTCCCAGCTCCCTCAGCTGCTCCTCCTAAGGCCTGTGCTCCTGACCCTTCACATCTCCATTGCCCTTCCCTGGACGCACTCCAGAGCCTCAATGTGATCCTCCCCCTCTACTCTGCCCTGGTGAGGCCTCATCTGGAGCACTGCGTCCAGTTCTGGGCTCCCCAGTACAAAACAGACAGGGATCTCTTGGAAAGAGTCCAGCGGAGGGCCACCAAGATGGTGAAGGGCCTGGAGCATCTCTGCTATGAGGAAAGGCTGAGTGAACTGGGTCTGTTCAGCCTTGAGAAAAGGCTGAGAGGGGACCTGACCCAGGTCTGTAAATATCTGAGGTGTGGGGGGCAGAATGGCGAGGCCGGACTCTTTTCATCAGTGTGTGGAGACAGGACAAGGGGAAACAGCCGGAAACTGCAGCATAGGAAGTTCCGCACAAATGTGCACAAGAACTTCTTTACAGTGAGGTGACGGAGCACTGAACAGGCTGCCTGGGGAGACTATGGAGTCTCCTTCTCTGGAGATGTTCAAGACCCACCTGGACACCTACTTGTGCAACCTGGTGTACGCAACTGCTTTGGCAGGTGCTTGGACTCGATCTCTGGAGCTCCCTTCCATCCCTGACGATTCCGTGATGTCTTCCTTGCAGTGAGGAGCCCAAACTGGAACACAGTTCCAGTGCAGCCTCACCAGAGCTGAGTACAGGGGGACAATCACTTCCCCGGTCCTGCTAGCAACTACTTCTGATAGAAGCCAGGATGCCATTGGCCTTCTTGGCCACCTGGGCACACTGTTGGTTCGCGTTCAGCTGAGCATCAATCAGTACCCCCAGGTCCATTTCCTCTCCACAGTCTTCCAGGCACTCTGCCCCAGGCCTGTAGCATTGCCCAGGGTTGCGGTGGCCGAAGCAGGACCCGACATTTGTTGATCATCATCCCGCTGCCCTCAGCCCAGATCTCTCGTAGGGCTTTGCTACGCCCAGGCGGACTGACACTTCCAGCCAACCTGGTGCCATCTGCAATCTTACCCAGAGTGTACTCAGTGCCCTCGTTCAGGTCATCAACAGAGATATTGAAGAGGACAGGCCCAATTCCGATCCCTGCAGAACACCACTCATAACCAATCACCGGCTGGATTGAACTCCATTACTCAAACATGAAGACATCTTTTCATTATGGGCTTAATTTCTAAAAACATTTTAAACAGAGTACTTTTATTTTTGCAGAGGTTATTCTGACAGCTTGCACAAGGACTTCACTCTCAGAAGTTATGCAAACTGTAGTGACACAACCACATATGCAAATTGAATTCCTCAGAAGAATGGAAAAAACTTGTGGTCTGTGGTTTACCTGGGTTTTGAGTTTATGAAGAAGCATTACCAGCCTTTTTAAAAGCCAGTTTTCAGCACTTCTGATGAATTTCAATTTGCAGAGGACTTCGAGCATGCAGAACTTGAATAAAAATATATTTGAAGTTCTACATGTACTGGGTTGCTACGCAGCCTTACATCAGGACTGTGCAGCGCTACTTTTAGCACAGCATGTTAGTCTCTTCCTTAAAGTTTTACTCCACTTCCTACCACATTAGCAGCAAACAGAGCAAGCAGCAATCCTACCCAAGGCACTGACGTGAGGAGGAAGGATTCAAGGCTCCTGCTTTCCTCCTGAGGACTGTTTGCGTCATTCCCTACTGGTGATGAGTAGAACTGGCAACATTTTTGTTTTAAACACAGCTTCCTTGGACTGCAGATAAGGAAGGCAGAAGGAGTGGAAAGGAAAGAGGCAGCAGAACTGCTGTATCCGAGGGATGGGCCCAGGGCTGCTGCAGTTGCACTTCAGCTGGTCGCACCCGGACTCGACCTGCCAGGCGCACTAAGGAACCATTTCTCCCTGCTTTGAGCCTGGTGTGCTCGACATTCAGTGGGACAAAGACAGACCTACTTCAGCTCCACACCAGTGGTCTCTGCTCCAGAATACTAGCAGCTCATTTCTCCCCTCCTTTTCCTGTTTTCCACCAAGTATTTGGAGACATTTCCATAGCGCACACCCCCGCTTCACTAACAACTGAACATACAGTCTTGTCAATAAATATGCAGAAGTAACACGATGTTATGAAATATTCAGTGATCTAAAGGCGAAAAAAAAGGCTTCCATCTATTTAAATATATATTCCCTTCATAGGAGTTGTTTTTGTGGTTTGTTTATTTTTTGTTTTGTTTTGTTTTGTTTGTGTGTGTGTGTTTTTTTTTTTTTTTTTTTAGTGTGAAAAGGTTTTTAAAATCAGAATTAGCCAAGGAAACCCATACAAATTAAACCCCACTAATCAATCAAGACAGAAGAAAAATAAGCTCATCTTTTGTGGAGCTGATAGACAATATGAATCTCAAACTGGTCATTTCATTGCAATTGCATTCAACTTGCTAGAAACTGCAGTGTTGTATGGTATTGCAGTGGTGGACATAAACGGCATTGGAACCTTGACCTTCCAAGATTATAATTCCAGTCACAAAAAAGTAACAAAACACTGAAAATCCAGTTTGCTGCAGTTTCACTTTAAAACTTGAACTGCAGAATGTTAACCATTTTTCCATAAGGGATTTAATAACGAATAAAGGAACTTCAGAACCTATCGATTCTGGAAGCTGTGATACAAACTATCGAAGTAAAACAGCACTAATGCTACACTGAAAGGATGGAAGGCTTCTAAACCTCTAACACAAAACCAGAACATGTTAGAGTGGCTTTCACACTTAAAAAAATACACAGTTAAGCTTATAACATGTTTAAGATACAGTTCCAGTACTTGTTATATTGCTCCGAAATGGGAAAATTTCAAGCGAGTTCAAATAAGAGGGCTGATCTGCTGCAAACCACCATCAGAAATGGCTAAGATTTTAATAAAAATGTGAACATATATATCACTTATTTTTTACAAAGCACTCAAACTGTTTTAAACCAGAAGACTGTCAATGAGAACAAATGATGCCTGCACACTAATCATTACAAATCCAAGGGCACTTTTTTTTAAGACTGGTTTTGAACATGACATAGGAACTTCAACTTCACAAAAGCAAAAGATCTTTATTTTATTAATAAGGAAGGAAGTTTCACCTTACCTGATAAAATTCCTGAAGCCAATTCTTCTGCAAGTTTTCTGGCTGAAAAGCAAAACACAAAAAAGTCAGGAACAAGAGTAATACATTTTTACAACAATATCACAGCCCTTGTCCCTTCTCTTGGTGCCTTCCATTTTTCGACAATTAAGGGAGACGCATTTCATCTACGACTTCACTACGTCCCTGCTCTTACAAGATGATCCAGTGATTAGATCCGCAGACCTGACGCTTATCAAAATACCTGCTTCTGAAGTACGCATTCACTGCCAGGATTTCAAAACCTTTGCGTGAACTGCTGACACCCAGTTTTTGCAATTTGAGAACACAGTTTCAAATTACACAGAGTTAATTCTAACAAACGGCCTCACAGACAGCTGTGCTTTTGCAGGACACTGGGGCTCCTGTCAGGAGCAAACAGAGAGAAGTGTTCAAAGTCGTTACAGAAGTTATGAAAACTGAAGAGCAAAAACACCGCGTTGTGCCTTCTATGAAGCACACAGCACACCAGATACGGTTATAGAGGTGGACGGATGGTTTCTACACATCAAGTGTGGACATTTACCGACTTACATTATCAGCAAGATTTGCTAATTCCTGCATTGTAGGCAGAAAACACAGACCCAAATCACTCTTCTACAGAAACAGTAGGAACGCACAGCGCCTGTGGGGCACAGCAGAACACATGGAACTGGAAATCAGAGGTCCCCCATCCTCCCCCAGCAACCGTTCAGGCAGTGTTTGGTCAGAGGCCAACACCAGCACCACAGTCCTGTTCTGCTGCATTTTCCTACCAAAATGTGTTATTTTCAATTATTTGAACACAACTCTACACTTACAGATTTATTCCATAAAGAACTGAGTAACCTCCACCCAAATTCCTTCAAAAAAAAAAAAAAAAGACATTTTTTTGAAAGCCAAGAGGAAAAAAGTGTCACTTCTGTCCCCTGCTCTCCCCTCCCTTTTGTTGATCGCGCATTCTTAATGGTCTCAAATTCAGATATAACTGGACAAGGAGGTGAAGCTCCCACTCCCCAGGTGCTCTATTTTCTCACAACAAGCTTTCTCAGCATTGCCTGTGGCAACTTGCTGCTGGGCTCAGAGCAGGCAAGCGCAGGGACCAGCAGCCCCTCCTCACATCCTGGCCCTGAGCACCCATCCCACACCTGGCCCAGCTCCACCTCTCAGCCAGAGGGACAGGGCTCGGCCCAACTTCGGGGTCGTCTTTAATAAACACAGGGCAAAACATTCATCTCTCCCATTCATGCCCTTCCGCTCAGCCAAATAATATTACAGAGCCACAGCAAGGAAGCTGCAGGCAATGAAGCAAGGGATAAAATATTCTCTCCAAAAGAACACTGTCTCTGTAAGCACTTGTTCTTGCAAGCTTAACCCTTTTTCCACTCATTTTGAACTTCCTGAGACAACTCCATGAATAATGATGAGAACTGACTTTCATGAAGCAACGAGAAAACAAACCAACCGGGAGCTGTGATTTCAAGCCAGTTCTTAACTGTAAGTTTCGACAGTGGCACAGGACGTACTGGTTGTAACCAGAACAGATGTAGACTAAGATGGAACCTGCTTACACGTGTTGCATGCAATTTCTGCAGGATTTCAACCAGAAGACCAAATTTAATCCAACAAGAAGGCAAGATCTTGGGATCTGCAAAGCTTCCAATTAATCATTTCTGGCTGTTACGAAGACTAGATGAGCAAGCCCTGCACTAGACTGCAGGCAGACCAACTGCTGTGCTTGTTCTCAAAACTGAAAGTAGTGCTATTTAGTGGGTGACAGACAGCTTTCACTTAAAATCAAAAAGCCTCAGAGTCCTAACTCTCCTTTACTTTATTTACACCAGCCACTAGATGCCCCAAAGGCCTATTAATTGTGAAAAATAATCCAATGTGGACAGAGACCAGCCATTTGCAAAAATACATATATATGAAAGAGCACTATTTTTACCTACAGCCTGTACTTACAGCAAGTAGCTGCCTATGGGGGCACAGCAAACCCAAAATCCCACACCTGAACTCAAGGCAGTGCAGTAGAGTGTGATGGTCCCCACTGACACCCTCCCCGAGTTTCAGCCACAGACCTTCTATGGCGGAATAAAGCTAAGATTTTATTTAGCACATCTGGAAATTTTCAGTTGAATCAGCATACACATCTGTAAATTCTGACACATGCCCTATATGTTAAATTAGAGTAACTAAGCTTGTTCTTGCTTCAGAAAAAATTGCTACCAATCAGGAGTATTTAAAGCATTTATCCTACAAGAATCCCAAAGGAGAAAACAAAGCACATTACTTCGCTGTTAAACATAGCTGGAAGTGGTACTGGTTCACCCATTTGCCTCACAGCTAAATGGCAACAATCCTGGCAAACTAGGTCCCAGGCAGTCAGAGCAATCTCTGCAAACAACCTGCAGAGCCTCATCACAGCACAAGGCAATGCAAAGCTTGCCCTGCTCCTGTATTTCACAGGGGAGAGAAGTAGGTGACGCACAGTGCCCTGAAACAGCCCCCGAAAGACAGCATAGAGCACAACAGAATGATGTATGTCCATGCTGCTCTTGAATCTCCTCCAGTTAAGTGGAAACATGCCCCTGAGAACAGATGGGTTCCTGGCTTCTTCCCAGGCTTCAGCCCTCCAGTGCTTTGGGACATTGCTGCAGCAGGTGCCACAGAGGCACAGCGAACACCTGCAGCTATCAGATATCACCAAACGCCATTCAATATGAAGGACAGGTGTTACAGATGGAGAGCATCACCATCTCAGACCACAACTCTGACTAGACACGATGCCCACAGATACAGAAAAATCAGTTTCCAAACAAATTCAAGACCTCAAACCAGTGTGAAACAAATGTACAGTGGCTACACGTGCTGCAAATGGCTGCAGCAGAAGCTGCAAGTGAAGAAGCGGGAGCAGCCCGCAGACAGACTCACATGGAGGAATATCACAGGCATTATCAGCAGCTTTTAACAGGTTCTCTTTCCCTCTTATTTTCAGCTACAGCAGACACTACTTATAAGCCTCGTAAGCCACAGCAGGAATGCTCTACGCATCCACCACTGCCTTTCACCATGCGTCTCCAGGACTTCAGCTCAGGAATAAGAACAGTTTAAGGCCAGAAGGGACCTTTAAGGCCCCGTCCTTCCAACTCCCTGCTGCGGGCAGGGCTACACGAGATCAGGCTGCTCAATGAAGAAAAGCCCCCCCCACCATATCCATCCAACCACATCCAACCCCTCATTAACAGAACCCAACACGTTTGCATATCCTGCTGGCCCAATCTCTACTCTGTATTTTAAGTTTACTTTTGATTTGTGCTTCCACATTTGAAGCCAGTTTTCTCTCTTCAGTTCTGTGGCTTAACTCCAAGGCTTTTTGGGAACAAATAACAACGGGTGACAAAAACTCAATGTGAAAAATACTAACAGGTGCAGAACAAAGGTTGCAGACTTCCCAAATAACATCTTTTGAAGAAGCAGTAGAAAAAATGCACGCATCAGGAGAAGGAGCAGCAGCACTGGAACATGACAGTGAAGTCTGCTAGCCTCACATCCTGCAGTTACATTTAATTAGACTACCAGGTTGCTAACGAGGACTCCTTCACAGAAAGCTGGGGTCAGAACTCCTGCCCCAGCCGCCCGCAGTGCACGAGGCCCAGCCTGCCGCTGGGTCGGCCTCCACCACCACGCTTCTCCTGCAGCCTCGGGCACAGCAACATCCTTGCTTTGCTTTCAGCGCTCTTGGACGAGATTCTGTAAGCCAGCTCTCTGCTCCCAGCTTCTCCCCAGTCACCTCTGTGTAAATTACTTTAAGTTCTCAAAGACTAGAGATAACAGTCAAGTAGAAAGATCATTTATCTTCCTTTTATTTCTCTGTTTAAAACTAGATACAGCACATTTTGTGTTTTCCAGACTCTTTGGCCTTCTTCCCATCCACACAGTTTTTGCCCTTCATTAAATTATCTCGTTCTTTCTGTAATGTAAATGAAGGTAATCTTTTCCTTGTCCTCCCTTGCGCTGAATCCTTTCATCCACGCACTTGAGCTGATCTCCCAGCACTCAGGATCCCAAACCCAGCCTTATTAGCCTGCTTCTTTCTGGCTTCTGCCGCTCCAGTTCTCCACAGCCCGCCATCTGCTCTGGGTGTTCTCTGATAGGCAGCTGAAGAGCACTGAGCTCAAGCAGCAGTGGAGAGAATAGAAGAAAGGCAGCGAGCACTCTCAGAAGCGTCACTTTCCCGAGCACAAAGCGACTTTCCGTCGCGCCAGCCCTCAAGGCCCCTCGCAGCCCAAAAGCCGCCCAGACGCCAGGCGGCCTCGCGCACGGCACGCAGGCACTGTGCCCACGAGGCGCCGTTCCCAGCGCACTGCCATGCGAGGCACAGAGCAGCTTGGGCAGCCTGCCTTCACCGTGCGCTTCAGCCCCACAAACGGCCCAAGGTCTTGGAGAGCACAAGCTTTCATCCTATCCTTTCATTTAACCACATGCAGTAAGTGGAGCCACAAATACAAAGCCCATCCCTAAAACCTAGCTTGACCTACTCTAGCCTATAGAACCACGTGGGATCCATGTCAGAACAACAGGATGCTCATACCACGCACCGCCGCCCCCTTCAGTTCAAAGAGATTTTGACCTTTTCCTGGAATTTCAAATCCCACTATAGCCTCTTTTCATGCTGACTTTGTATTTGAAGTCTATTAGTTTCACACTGGTTACTGCATTGGTCAGGCTATAAGGAAAAGGCGCAAGCTTTCAAACAAATGGATACCGCGTGAGCTGCCAATATCCTGCAAACAAGCAGCTTTTCAAAACAAACATACAACTAGGCTATCTTTTGCCCAGTATTTCCATTTCCTACAAAGTTGTACTAGATTTACTCAATGGAAAATGGAAAAAAAGTACATGAATTATAGAAAGCGTGTTCTTTTTTTCAAAGTTTATTTTTAGTCAATAATAATCTCATTTTTTTCACTTTGTGAAAACTCACTGAGCTTCAGCATGAACACACGGAGAACTGGCCGCTTGGGCCTTGCACAATGATTTAGACAAAAGGTACAAATAACTATTCTTCAGTGCTCGAATTAAACATTCCCAGAGCCCTAGTTGGACTAAGGGATTCCCTGAGACCACTGCTCTGATTCTCAGTGCAGGCGCTGGGAGCTCACAGCCCGGGTGCCCAGCTCCCCCCGGGGTCACACAGCCGACGCTGCCCTGCAGACCCCAGGCAGTCGGTGGCTACACCTGCCAGAGCCTTGGAACACATGGGCTTGTGGCAGCACCTGGAAATGAGCCTGAGCACGTAGGCCTGACACTGCTGACCTGATTCACGCAGGGCTAGCATATATTTGAGTACATCCTTGAAAGAACTGAAGTTCAACAGCTTTTTGGACAGCATTTATTCACTGCCATTCCTGTGAGCACACTCATACCATAGCCACAGTAGCATCACACTCCTGCATGCACACCTTTCCCCAGCACATCTGAAACACAAACCAAGACCCAATCCCAGCCCTGGCTGTCTCGCCTTTATCCTCATCCCACGCATAAGAAAATACATGTCCTGGCATGGTACTTACTGACATATAGGGCTTTGCAACTGCCAGGATCTGAATAAAGCTGTGAATCTCAACTGTAACCTTACCCCAGTAAACTCCCAACAAGTCTCAAACTTAGCTTTTATTACCAACTTCTTACAGAAAGATTAAAGGCTCTCAGATATCTGAATAAGCAGCATATTAAGAGTATTAACAATAACAGCTAATCCAACCCTATGTATTTATCAGCCCAAACCGTTTGCAAGGAGCACGGATTAACTGTATTAACAGACTCAAGCATTCAATTACTTCATACCCTGATTTTGGAATGGACTGGGGAAACCAGACCCTATACTGAAAACAACAGTAACATTAATCTGCTCCTGCATTCTGATAGACAAAGTAGAGCTCTAGCAATATTGACAACCACTACCACAATTCTATCCTGCCTACACAAGATGGTCCGTTTTCTTTGTTGTTGTTTTGTTGTTTGTTTTTTTTTTTTTTAATTAGATCTTTAAACACTTCCCCAGGCTAAACCCAGAGACAATTAATCATTATCTATAACAACTATTTTAAAAACATACACAGCAAGAATACTGTCTTTTCTAGGATCCAGTTTCAAAAGTTAAATCTGCTGCATAATCAAGTTCCCCTCCTTTCAAATCCCACATGAAAAACTGCTGAGCCTGTGAACTTCGAGAAGTGAAACAACACAGAGCCCCACGCACATAACAGACCCAGCAGTTAAGCTGAATGCTGTTTGCTGAGTCCTGCACAGCTCCGCCCAGCCATCCCAAAGAGCCGGACAGCAGAAGTCAGAAAGGAACCCTAGCAATAAAAAAAAGGGAATTGCAGTCAATGGCTGGCAACAGTCTGATCAAGGCCAGCAGGTCAGCGAGATGCACTGAGAGCCAAACACCCAGCCTGCAGCCACTGTGCTTATCCTGTCATTCAAATTTCACGCAAGTTGTAGCAGGAACAGAGTTCAACATGCAGCACATTTCTAGTTCCAGCGCTGCTCCCAGGCAGGGAGACCAGCAGTGAGAACAGCCATGGGGCCGGGGGCAGGCCGGCTCTTCCTGCAGGTGATGTCACGGAGGCCTGGAAGCGCCTTGAGTGCTGCGCCAAGCCTGTGGGCCGTGACAGCAGGATGCCTCCTCACAGTGCCCTGCTGTCTCAAAGCAACACACAGACCTAAGAGCCTTTCAAGCAAGAAATGAATGCTTTGGAGATAATTATGGCAGGCTAGCTAGTTCAGTACGTCTTTTTGTATGCATGACATGGCTCCAACCTGATCTCTTGGGCCAAACAGCCCCAGCAGTAACTGCAGAACAGTAGGCAATGTACAAAATACTGCCTAAAAGCCATCACAGGTGGAACACAGAGAAAAGCCATCCTACAGCAGGCTAGACCTTCCGCATGGCCTCTAACCTCATACTGAACCACAACAGACAGAGGTGAAAGCCAATTGCAAATCTGTTTTTTCTATGTATGCTACAGGACACTGCCAACACAAATCAATAATCTTAGTGACTTCAAAGTCCTCAATCTGAGAAGATTCAAATGCTTCTTATTAATCCAAACTAAAACCTGAAGTCTAGTAATCTGGAGGCAATGCTAGGAAACAACTTAAAAACAAAACAAAAAAAAAAACAACAAAACATTACAGTCCTCAGCAACAAACATGTCAAACTCCTTGGTGTTATCTTGATTCAAGCTGCAGTCAGGTTTTCTGAACTAAAAGAATCAAACATAGAATCACTGTGTATTTCCAACCTGATGGTCCTCGTGGGACACTTCTAGTCCAGCCCATCTCCACACAGCAGAACCCAACCCCACACCCTGCAGCTGAGAGCAGTGCTGCAGCACTTGCTGAGCTCCATGCAGCTCCCCTTTGGGAAGCTGTAGGGCCAACACATGGGAGCTGCCCTCAGCTTCCTCTGCTCCAGGCCAAACAAAGCAAGCAGATACTGTATTGGGGCCAAAATAACAACACCCTGCCAGCTATGGCAGATCTTCTTTGAGCATACGGAAGAAAAAGAACCACTGCTGCTGTCTGATGTTACAAAGCTGGGAACAGACCAAAGCCTAAATGTGGACCGAACAGTCACACAAGAAAGATTGCACCAAGTCATCACATTTGGATACATAAAATTCTACTTATCCACTTATAAAAATTACCCCTCTTCCTGAATATTTTGGCTGATTAAGAAATCAGAATGTGTTTGGGGGCCAGGGATGCAATATTACTCAATTGCTCACTTTTGTAGGAAGGAACTTCCATGAGAAAAGCTCTAGAACTTAAACTTCACAAGCTCTAAACAGTGAGGTACAGCAGTGCTTATCAACTGCTCTCAGCAATACCTGATCTCTTCTTGAGAAGATAGCCACATTTACAAGATAATTGCTTTCTGACCAGAGATGAAAGGCACCCATACAGACTGGAAGGAGCGGTCCTTGAGAGCAGCCCGGC
>NW_024884722.1:298115-301419 GCF_019232065.1 Centrocercus urophasianus
CCTGCAGGTGTTCAAGGCCAGGTTGGATGGGGCCCTGGGCAGCCTGGTCTAGCATTAAATGTGCAGGTTAGTGGCCTGCCTGTGGTGGCAGGGTTGGAGATTCATGATCCTTGAGGTCCTTTCCAACCCGGGCCATTCTGTGATCTGTTTTCCACCTGACTGCATTCCTCCATCCATCTTAGGTTCAGAGCAGTTTCTCACATCACACTTTCCAGTCAAACAACCAGCAAATACAGCTCCTGTTTTCACCTCCCATTCTCTGTTCTACCCAGCAATATCCCAGCTCTCCCCCTTGCCCAGAACCCTGAGGTGCAGCTGTTAATGCCAGCATGCCAGGCACTGCAAACACCTGAGAGACAGCCTGCACACCAGCAAACTTAGACATAGAAGATATAAATACATATTTACTTAAATAAGAGTTAAAAATCTAACAGCACAAGGAGATCAGTCGGCTGCACATCATCACCAACCTGTTGATCTCAATATATCAGTCATTCCTGTTCTTACAGCATTCCTGAAAGATTTTACAAAAGCCTTCTGCATTAAGTAACAGAGGCACCTTGGGATAGACAAACACGCTCCTCCTGGCAAGTCCACCAAGTGAGCAACCGAAGTTAGAAACTTCAGCCACAAGATGAGGGGAAAACCAACACAAACATAACCTCCCAATACTACCTGGCAAAAAAACTCTTAGGATGGCTGCAGAAAACAAGGGAATTCAGCAGCAAAGTCAAGCAGCTATTCTCACAAAGACAAGAGAATATGCATGCAAATGTAGTCTGAGCAGGTGATATCCAAGCCAAGGCCTCATTCATCACTAGCAGGGAAAAGCATTTTACAGCTGCCAGGACACGACAACAGTCTAAGCAGGGGTTCCCAGCAGGAATGACCGCTGGAATGACAGCTACATGCAAACGTGAGCAAGATCATGGCACAGTCTGAACCTGAGAAGCCAGAAAGCACTGCCCACATCCGTGCGGATAGCTTCTCACGCTGGGCTCCAGAAGCAACTCATAAGCTCATGGGGGATGATGCTACTGGGAGAAAGCTTCACAGAGACACAGAGGAAAATAAAAATAGCTGGAGTTAACTGTATTAAAAAGGCATAGATTAATCTAAAGCACAAATGTAGAATTAGAAATGTTCTCCAGATCACTAAAATAGCATCTCACTTCAGTACAGTTCATTGCCAGACCCGCGCGCACAGTGCATCAGTTATGAGAGTCAGTATCAGAAGAAACCCTGCCTGCTTCTGCAACAACCCGCTGCAGCCTCCCAGCACGCTGCTCCCAGGCCGAGGGCTCGTACCTGCACCACCGGTGTAAGGCTGCGCCCTGCTCTCCGCATGCAGGCACACACAGGCCCGCTCCCACCTCTCCGCTGCCCCTCAGAAACACAGGCAACAGCTCTGCAGCGATCGCTGGCTCAGCTTCTGGATCCTCACCTTAAAGGCTGGGGGATGGAGGCAGCAGACCACTTCTGTTCATAAAACAGAAGTGATGGAGCCCAATGAAAACTCTGGGGGGCTTTAAGAGGGGAAAGAAGTTCTGCTTCCTGACCTACTGCACATACACTGTTCAGCACACCAGACCAGAATAAGCACGCACTTGACCATTAAGCAAAATGAGAGCTCAGTACTGCACGTAAAGCCTCTCTCCAGAGCCCTGCCTGCCCTCGGACACAGCCAGGGCCTGACAGCAGCAGTCCTACCCTGTGTGTATGAAGGAACGAAAACAAACACAAAGGTCAACTTCCACAAACATTTCATAGTCACATCTAATGCAGTGGCAGGCTTGATTCAACACTGCAACCCGAAAGAGCGATATCAGGAGCTATCAGTAGAGCTCTCCTGACGCCCAGCCAGAAATAACACTGATACAGCCAAAATCCTATTCTGTGTTTGTGGCTCCAGAAATTCAAAGCCACTATGGAAAATTTTGTATATTTAAACCTAACTATTAAGAGATATCCTGTTTGCAATGAGGTAACACTTCTGTTTTTCTCTGTCACAAGGAAGTGCACTTCACCTAGTATCAACATTTCTGAACCGAGCTGGAATTGCTCTTTTCCTGTTTAGGAAAACGTGCTTCAAACACAAGGAGAACTGTCAAAAAGTAAAAGATTGCTTTTATTGACTTGTTCCCCTGACACTTTTCACATCTTGAAACATTCTGGATGTGCCATAGTGGAAGAGCTGCTCTGAGCCCTGCCCTTTGGGTACCAGTGCTTGAGGATACACTTTAAGAGACACCACAAGAACAAGGATGCACTTCAAAGGAGAGCTGTAAGCACGCTCTGCTGCACCTCTCGGCAGCCCTGGGAACACCCACTTGTACTGTGACAGGTTAACTGCTGTCAGAAGAGCAAAGGAACACTGCCCCTGTGCTCAGGGCTGACTTACGAAGACAGCAACCTCAGTAAAGATATTGTAATTTTTCCCTCCCCAGAGGGAAAGAGTTTCTGCAAATCAGCATGAACAACTCAGTTACACATCCATCATGGAAGAAGAGCTGAAAGGCAGATATGCAAATAAGTCACCGCCACATTATAATATTAGGTATTTAAAGCATGTTCTTGTAACTCTCACAACAGCTACAGGCTCAAAGCCAAGCACCTAACTAGAACCAAGCAGATGGGAACTGACTCGATTTCTCCGTCTCCATAAAATAAAAAACCTCGCTCCGTCCCAAACATGCTGCAGGCAGTCACAGCAAACCTGCTGCGATTCCTACTGGTTGCACTAAGGATGGACACAACCACAGCACAGACATCAGAGCAGAACGGCCCAGCAGCAGCCCCAGGTCCACCCACAGGGCCCCCCAGGGGGCTGGGGCAGCACAGAGCTTCCGGGCTTCTTCGGGGGAGGTCCTCAGCGAGCCTCCAACAAGCAGGGATTCCCTTATCGGGAGGCAGAAAAAAGCAGAAGCCAGAACTGAGTGGGAGGGAGGGCTCCAGGATACCACTGAGAAGTGCTGAGATGGCGTTTTCAAGCAAGACACATCCTAACCAGCCGGCACAGACCAAGTTAACCACGGGGACTAGGTAACGCTGCAGAGATTTCAATGAACATTACAAGGTCACACATCAGTGAGCAAACCACATCTCCCCCTACAGAACGCGCTCAGGCAGGCCGGACCTGTGCAGCACCCGCGAAGCACCCGGCCGAGCCGCAGCTCCGCTCTGCCCTCTCACACCAGCAGCGAGCCAAGAAGTCGCGCCCTGCAGACACGGGGACGGCACAGGAGGCGGCTGGGCACAGCGCAGCCACGGCACCCGGCCATCACAGCCTCCCCTAGGCGCAGAG
>NW_024884722.1:301429-326136 GCF_019232065.1 Centrocercus urophasianus
GCGGGCACCCAGAGCGGGCACCCAGAGCGGGCACCCAGAGCGGGCACAGCCCTTCCTGCAGCCAGGAATAGAAAAACATTTCAGATGCCATGCACCAATGCACAGTCTGTTCCGGAGGAAAGAATTTTCTTTTTTTTTTTTGCAGTCAAATTCCATGGCAAGTAATTCACAAGTATTATTAACTTAGTTTTGAGGACAACAACTATAGCCTGTTCCATCTTCAACACAGATTTCAGTCTGCGGAGCAAGCCCAGTCTCTCCTCAGCTCAGCCCTTCTGGATGAGGCCGGGTGCTGACACCCCACCGACACGCACAGCAGCGCAGTGGCCGGGGACACAGCAGGGTGAGCGCAGCACCGCGCGGCCCCAGGATGTGGGATGCAACCAGGGAGCTGGGCATGAAGTGGGAACGTAAATCCAGCGAGAAGCACAACTCCCCTGTGTTTGGTTGCCAGATCTTTCTTCTCTAACCTACAAAGCTGAACTGAAATGAAGGCACTATAAGGAGCCCGTATTTCAAAGTCTGAAATAAAATTATCTTCCCATTGTTCTTGCAGTCCTTCTACACGTTTAACAGTCCTTCTTCCCCTTTAGTTTTTCATACAAAGTATTTCCCATAGCTACACAACACTAAATCTTAACAGTCAGGGGTTAATAAAACTAAGTAGAACAAGTTATTTATTAACTGGACTCCCAGTTAGCATCCAAGGTACACAGGCTATTAGACACCTACTTGATGTCTCTATTTCCAGCTAACAGTTACTTACGAAAACTTGGACGCACCAGGACTGGCTATACCATCCGGGTCTGTCTTCTGATCTCAGAGATCACCACATCAGCATCAAAGCAGAAATCTTGAGCTTTCTCCAGAACTCCACAGCAATATGCTTTTTTTTTTTTTTTTTTTTTTTTTTTAAAACTGCTTTCTCTATGGCCAAGGAGGTCCCTGTCCCACTGCCCCACGCACCAGGAGAGCCCAGCACATCTGCCTCCCCTCTTTAGGCAGGCAGCGCCGGTGACATGCTTCAATGGATCAGAGGACACCTGTCTTCGTGTTCAACTATAACCTATCGAAGAACCTCGAAAGATACCTCAAATTGTTGGATCATACTGAAACAAGCAAGTTTCCATCCAATCCTCCAGTTTCCACTCTTCACTTACCAGAAGAACTTTAAATAGAACAACATTTCACAGAATATACTGACTAAAGTGCAAAAAAAAAAGGGAAGCGATGCAGCCGAGACCACTCCTGAAGGCTTAAGAAGGTCATGGGAACTGCAGGCCTTTCTGATCAGCCCAACATGGAAAGCTGCAGAATAAAAGGTCAAAGCCAACAGCAGCAGCCCCACACTAGAAATCAGAACATGATGACAAGAAAGCCGCAGCAGGCTCAGGAAAATTAGGATATCGTTATAAAGCAATTAATTTCCCCTCAGAGAAGTAGCTTGGTTATTTCTAGCTTCTTCATTAAAGCAGGCTTCAAGGGGCCCTTCAGGATCTGTCTCACATCTTCGCTGCTGACCATTTGCATCGTGCCAGGGTGCAGAACCACACTCTGGGTCACCACAGCTCCTGCATCTGGGGTGTGTTTGTTCTTAGGGCTCCCACCGTACCGACACAACACAGCTCCCACTGCTTTCTTCAGACACAGCCTTCGTGTGCAGCCTTACAGATTCTTCAGATACAGTCAGTGAAAGATTCAGAGCAAAACCCCAGCCCAGGTTCCCTGATTGCCCTGATATGACCTCTCATTAGCACCATCCCTTCCTTCTGCTCTGTGAGCATTACTCAGCCCTGCCTTATGCTGATCTGCCCATAAAGGCAGAGATGCAGCTAATTGGCTCCCAGGTGGCAGCGCCGTCCTCAACTGTCGCTGGGCTTTGACAAGGCATTAAGCTGCAAAACCAGGATGCTCAGAGGCCCATAGGACGAGCTGCTATGGCCCTGGTGAGCTTCAGCACAGTCATCTTGCTTCCATAGAAGGAGGAACAGCTCATCTGCCTTGCAGTGCTAGAACAGTGCTAAGCACAGCCCTTTAATCCTTCCGTTCCTTGGAATTAAGTATGGAGACAATGAATCGCAGTTTATTATGTCTCTGTTAATGTTTAACTAAAGATTTTATCTTCATTCTTTTTGTTGTTGGCTTTCATAGTATCCTTAATAGTTGGAAGAGACCTGAGGGCCATCTAGTCCAACTCCCCTCGATTTGCTGTGCAGATCAGATGATGACATAAAGGAATAAATGGTGCAGCCTAGCTCACAATCTCATGTTTATTCTACAGTTCAGCTCTGTTTCTCAAGCAATCTGTTACAACATGATTGGAGGAGTACACAAGCAGGTTGTCATAACCTAAATATGGACAGATTCCTAACACGTAGAATTAGTCATGAATACTTAAAGACTGATAGAAATGGTCCCCAGAGGAGCAACTTGATCTAACCCATCTGAATTCCAATTATCAACTGCAAATTCACCCCCACAAAAGGGGAGGTATGCCTATATACATAGAAAAAAGTCCACAGAGAACTCAAGTTGTTGAGGCACAGTGCTGGCCCTGACTGAGCTCCGAAAAAAGCACATGGCTGGAACAGCAATGAACTCCAGTGCTGCCACAGTCAGCTGTGCTGTGGCAGACTCAGATCCCAGCAGGGGGATCCAGGTGATCCTGGAAGTCCTGCACTTGCAGAACAGAAGGGTACTGTTAAACACAGCTGTTAACAGAAAGGAGCTCCAAAGAAGAAAAGCATCATTGTTCCTACATTGACCAAATCTCGGCCATACCGTGAATATATCAGCAAATACTTACCTACCCAAGTGCAATGAAGTCACTGTCTCCGTGTGTGCGGGAGCTATGCAAACGTGCCACTATGTTTTCACTTCACTTTCAAAAGGCTCTCATATACAGAAAATACATTCCTTCCTATACACTTTTTGTTGATGAAAAAATTCTGATTGTTTCCGCGTGACACTGGAGCACAGCTTCTGGATTTTGTCTGAACAAAACTCACAGTGAGACGCACAGCAGCCTTAAATGGGTGTTCAGTCCATGAGAACTGATCTGAACACAGGTGCTCAAAGTCAACTGACCCTTTCCAGACACACTTCTATGACAACCTATTACTTGCTAATACAGTATAATGGGCTTAAAGACAGCATTTTTAGTTGAAAACTTAATGATTTTGTACATGTGATTTAAGCTTGTAAGTAATGCATTAGATGTACGTTGTCACTGTAGTAAAAAGAAAAAAGCAAATAGAGCAATTATTTTAGTTAAAAAACCTGAGCTCTGGTACTTTGGAAGGGCTTTACCTTCATTCTACCTGTAGCTACACAACGTGCGTTGCTTATTTTTCACAAAGACAAAGTTTAATAGCATCCAGGACGAACCTAGAGCAGGATTAAACATACACGACAGACCTGGAACTGCTCCCCTGCCATCTGCTGTTCCCAAGCAAGCAATCTCAGCAGACAGGCTGCAGGTGAACGGAACATCAACAGCCCAAGAGCAGGAAGGAGGAAAACTCTGGCACAGTTAAGCAGAAGAGCACAGAAACAAAAGCCATGGAAGTCCCCCAGGTTTGCCTCTGTGCTTTGCTAAAGGTTATTAATGTCCAAACGCTTTCCTGACTTCTTTTCAATCTCATGCAACACTTATTTCTTCTGAAGTCCCAAACAATGCTCATTCTCTGACATGGTCAGCAGCAGCTGCACCTCGTTACCTTTCCCTTCAGAACAGGAGTTTGAGGCACCACTCCCAGCTGCCCCACTCTGCACACCTGAATTTGCAAGCAGCTGTGTAACATAAGGACTGCATAGAAGCAGCCAGGTCATTTCTACAAATCTCCATAAGTTATCATCCATTTTGCTTTTCCTGCAGCACTGCAGCTCTACCTTGCTGGCAGGGATGGCCTAGGCTTGTAGCTACCATCAGCTACCAGTGCAGCTTCCCAGAAAGACAGCAGGGATGACAGGCAGGCAGGCACCACAAACCTGCAGGTCCCTGCTCTCACAATCCCAGCCTGTCCAGTGGCTTTATGCCCCACCAGCTGCAGCTCCTTTCCCTCACATGGAAAGCATTTCTGTGATGTTTTCTGAACCCAAGTACAAAAAAAGCTGTCCTCATCAGTGTATTTGTCAACAAGCGTGAGAAGCAGGATGAGAGGCGATGGCCTCACATTGCACCAGGGAAGGTCAGGATGGTATCACAGCAATGTCTGCTCCAGAGAGCGGCGCTGGCACAGCTGCCCAGGGTGGGCAGTGCCCATCCATGGAGGCGTTCAGAGCTGCAGGGATGCAGCACCGAGGGACGTGGGCTGTGGGCTGGGTGGAGGTCTCAGAGGGCTTTTCCAGCATTAATGGTTCTGTGGTTCTATACACCTGAAGGAACTTCAGAGGGAAAACAGGTAGTCTGACCTTATGAGGAAATATTTTGAAGTAGTGCATGCAAAATACTTCATAATATCAGAATAATTTTATATTACTTGTTTCACAGAAAATGCAATGCATAATCAATTAAAACAGAACTCACAATAGATACGGAAAACAACTAAAGAGCATACAAACTGTACAGCAGCTTCATATTCCATATGACAGCTCAAGAAAAGCAAGAGCAACACGCACAAGACAAACAGCTCCTGTTCCACATTACCTTGTCTAGGCACTGCCCACTCAGCACACACCCTGAACTCAGAAGCCACCAGATGTGGTAGAGGCTCCACTGAGACCACACCACACTGCCTGCCCCGCAATGCCCACCCTCCAGGCAGACACCTCCACTGCAAGTGCCACGACACAAAGACTGCCCCTGAAGACCAGGCAGCAAGACAGCAATTCCTGCACTGAACACAGCCAAGGTGAGCAGGTGCTTGGCTGCGTGCAGCTCAACATGGGTTGAGGCACAGCAAACCCCCTCCGATTCGAGCTGTGCTCAGCACTGCACTGCAGGGCTCTCACCCCCACCTTGGGGCAACGGCTGACCTGTTGTGCACAGTGCCATCCCCTCACTGAGCTCTGCTGAGGAAAGTGGGACACATACAGGTACAATTCTGGATTTTAAGGACACATCGTGAGCTGCAGCTTGCAGATTGAAAGCTTCCCACCAACAGCGATAGCAGAGAACCTCTCTGTGATGCTAACCCAGCGTGTAGTTTATTTTCCACTGATTTCTGACACTCCTGTACATAAACCTCAGCTCTAAAACAGCTGCAAGAAGCCTGACACCCAAAGCACAGAAAGACTTGAAATGAACTGCCCAAGGCAGTCTTGCTCCAAGGCAATGTTTTAGTTTCAACTTCTGTTATTTCCCCATCTTCACATGATGACAGAGACTAGACTTGAATTTCCATCTCAGATTCAGAATGTTTGCTCTGGAACACAATTTCTTAATTACAGCAATATAAACGTCTACCTTAAGAGCATGAGAAGTATTCCCTCTAAGCATACTTAATTGCAGTTGGCTTCAGTTTCCTAATGCGTTGGACAATACAACTTTTTAAGTGGTGCTGAGAATTAATCCTTGCACAATCCATCAGAGTAAGCCTTGGGTAAGAGAGGACTTTTTACCTCCTTGAAAACATCCTGCAGTGTGAACATCAGTGCTAATGGGACCAGCAGATTCCCGCAGACAAGCGCGGCTCACGCTGCCCTACACGTATCCCAGCACCATGGCAGCTTGTGCCAGGCTGCCCAGCCAGAACCCCACCCCACCAGCCTGCTGTCCTGAGGACTAAGCAGGATTTACTAGGATGAAAGGGCCCAGCAGATTTTAGGAATCCATTTATCTGATAACCTATACCGGTATCCTACGTCTACCACATTACTCCAGCAGCTCCCAGGACGATTCCCACTTCCCTCATGTACCTTCATCTGTTACCCAAAGCCAGGGATCAGGGATCCAGCTTTCTGCAAAGCAGCTGATGCCATCATGAACCTACAGCAGGCGCGTTCTCCCTCTCAAGAGTCCTGCCAGGCTGCGGCACCACCCCAGCAAAGGAAGGGACGCACAAATCCCAAGCTCAGAGCCAGCCCACAGGGGGCTGTACCTCAACCCAGCCTCATTGAGGAGGGAAAAGGCTGCTGGCCCTTCCTGCCCAGGCCTCCCAGGGCCCCACAGGCACAGCGCCCTGAGGTTGGCAGAGCAGCTCCGTGGCTAGGCTGGAAATCAGCTTCCTAAGAACACCTGCAGACAGCTCACAGAAGGATTCCCAGCCAATCTGCTTTTGGCTTCTCCGCTTTTCCAGCTGCTAAAACTCAGTTAGGAAAAACTAATAATACTTCATTTTCTAAAAATTACTTTGCCTTCTAAGGAAGAGCTACAGTTACCACAGAGACATTACCATGCAGCTCCCCTGAGAGGGAAACCGTTCCGAGTAACTGGGACGAGCAGAGAGGTGCTGGAAGGGATTGTGTTATGAGGATGCCCGCACTGCAGTTCTCCTCCCACCCCTCGCACCTCTGGAGCTGCACGAAGCAGCACCAATGCCTGTCACTGCCAGGTGATGCCTCAGAGCTCATCTGTACAGGGATGAGGAGACCGCGCCACTGCTCCCAGCTCCCTGCCCTTCCCTCGTACCCCACAGCTCCTCCAGGAGCACCTTCCTCCCTGCTCCAACCCCAGCAGCACTCATGTGATGAAGGCCTTCCCAAGCACAGCCTGGGCAAAAGGGCCACTGGGCACCTCTGGCTTTTCATAGAATCATAGAATCACCAAGGTTGGAAAAGACCTAAAAGATCACCCAGTCCAACCGTTCACCTATTCCCAATAGCTCCCACTAAACCACGTCCCTCAACACAACATCCAGTCTTTCCTTGAACACCCCCAGGGTCGGTGACTCCACCACCTCCCTGGGCATCCGTTCCAGTGCCTGACCACCCTTTCTGAGCAGTAACACTTCCTCATGTCCAGCCTGAATCTCCCCTGCCGTAGCTTGAAGCCATTCCCCCTGGTCCTATCACTAATGACACGACATTTTCTACAGTAACCAACACGTGCAAGAGGCTTAACTTCATATTATGAAATATTTCAGATAGCATCATTAGTGCTGGTACATTAATACCTGACCTTTCTTACAAGTAGTTAATCCTGAGAGACAAGTCCACTATTACAGAATCCATTTGATTTCCTACCCCCCTGTAATTTTGCACAGTAATTTCTGAAAGGCAGCAATACTGTTGCTGACAGACAGTGCCAACAAATGCAGAACAAACAGCTACAGGCTCTATTTCCTGAACACAACGACCTGTATAGAACTTCTCCAAAGTTCAAAGCAGAAAACATCACTGGTATGTCTCTGAAAGATCTGCCCTATTTCAGCACAGGGTTTAAGAACTATGGTCTTATTCTCTATTGATAAGCAAACAGCAGGGAAAACACTAAAAAAAAAAATAATGGTACAGCCTAAGAATTAGGAGGACATCCAAAATAAGAGATACTTAAGCAATAGAAGAAAAGATAAAAAAAAAAAAAAAAAAAAAAATCACTGAAAAAAAATATTAATGATTAATGTACTCCCTGAACAGATTCAAGAGAAAGATTTGCAGTGCAGCTCTCAGGAAGATACCAAAACACTGCATCAGAACTCAGTAACAATGATTTTGAAATAACAAACCACCAGATTTTCAAAGCACATAATGTGTATTAAAAAAAAAGATGAATGCAAAGTCAAATACGCTCTCCTCCACTCTGTGACCCTGGACAGCTAAGCACATGGTACCAACATCACATCCCCTCTACACTTCCGCAGAGACACCTGTAATATCACAGAATCACAGAATTGCAGGGGTTGGAAGGGACCAACCCCCTTGCCAAAGCAGGTTCCCTACACCAGGTCACAAAAGGAGGCATCCAGGCATATGATATCCTATCATAATACGGTAGAAAGCACAGCAATAACAGCAGAGTAGCAAAGGCTTAGACTGCAGTGAGTGAAGATCTGCTCTAATGCAACTGTTGAGGGCACAGAAATAATCTGCTTACCTCTGAAAGGCTTCAGGTATCTCCAGATTCAGCGATCTCCAGCAAGATACCCTCACCTCCACTGCCAGCCCTTAAATGAGGTCTGGAAGGGGTGGATCCTGGTTCCAGCCCTTCCATCACTCAGCAGCATTGCATGCACCTGAGCTCCCCTGGGCTGGCCCTGCCTTCCACCAGGTGCTCCATCACTGCTTCAGGCCACGACTGCTACAATATCCTCCAGCTGAGCTCTGAACTTTAGAGAAAGAAAATCCCTGTCTCCATTTTCCAGACCTAGTTTTAAAAGACTCCCTTAATTCAAAAGACTTGTAATTAGTAAAGTTTTAAGGAGGTAATCAATAACAGAGGTAATCATTTTAATAAATTCTCCTAGCACAAAAAGCACAGTTTACATTTCCTCACCTAGGCAAAATAATAATAATAATACAGAAGCATAATTGTATTAATTCCTGACAGGGCTATAGATAACCTAATTCCATATCCTGTGCACAGCAAAAAGGAGCTTTTTTCTTGCATTTAAAAAGCCAATGGTAGCAAACACTGAACAAGAGAGTAAAGCACAACTGGTGTTTTAAAGGCAGGTCACACCTGCTTGTGCATTTATTGCAACGTCTGATTTGCTTGGAAGAACAGTTAACACAGTTATACAGGGTACTTTAAGTGTTCTTTCTTTGCTGAGTTTCCAAATGGTTTGCATGCTACCCACAGCAACAACACAATTTATACTGAAAGACAAAAGCCAAGGTTCCTTAAATTAAGCTCTAGAACCATTCCTTTAAATGCATCCTTATCAGAAATTTTCAAGTTAATCCATCATTTGGTTTCATCGATGAATAGTTTGAATATGATGCTGTGAAGTTTAGCAGGTTCCATATCCCTGTAGACTCTTAAAAACCCAGCAGTTCTGTTTCAGTTCAGATTCTCATTCTTCAATAATTTAAACTCTTATTTTTAGCATTTCTCATTCTCCTCACTTCACAAAACTTCTGTGACAACTTTCACAGATTCAGAAGGGACGGGGAGATCACAGCTAGGCTATGATAAATTTCCCCCACATCCTTTCATACTGGCTGTGGAAGCATTAATAAACTAAATATTTCTATTCACAGCAGATTGGATTGTTGAGAAAAAACAGATGCTAAGGGAGCTGGAAGTATCATCACCACCCAGGGCTCTTGCAGTGTCTGGGAATTAATTACATGAGATGAGAACTAAGATGATCAAACAAAGAAATCCACATGCTTTGCTACAGAAAAAGGAGAAAAAATGCTGAAGAGCTTTGCAAAGCCTATCTGCTGCCAAATGTGGAGATGAGTTTAACCCCAGAACCTGTGAATAAAACATGCTGGCTAGGCATCTGAGAAATGGGTGTATCTCCAATATCAGGAAAGTCCTGTAGGACAAGTCCAATCCACTCTTCACTTTGTCAGCAAGGAAGGCTTCTTGGTGCTTTCTCATGCCTGCGTGCCTGTAAAGAGCCATCAAGCTACTACCACTATTTGCCTCTTGAATATTCTTGGGAACTTTCTGATCCCACCTCCTTTGCAGTCATTGGTTATTTACCATCACAGAGACCTGCGTCTTGGGATGAACTGGAAATACAGCCCTGGACAGCACATCAGACCTATTCTGATTGCCCCATTTCAACTATTTACTTGTAAGAAAAAGTTCTTTACAAATTAACACATCCTTGTACCTGGAAAGAAATACAGGAAGGGAGAAAGTGGGAAAGATGAATGATAAAAATAGATCACATCATTTCCAAATTGTTGGAAAGAAGAAGTGACTTCTGGCTTAAAGAGATTGTTTCCTATCCATAAAAATTGCACAACAAGAACGTCTCAGAAACATGCCACATACATACCTATCCCCTGCATTTTTACCTGGAGATTTAGCAGAATTTCAGCAAAGCACTGCTGGGATCCAACACGTACCACAGACAGCTGCTGACAATACCACTTCCAGGAAGATTTCAGTACGTTGGCACAAAACCACCTTTGCTGAAGGTGTAGAAACCGACAGCATCAAAACCAAACAACTCTGAATGTACGTCAGGAGCTGAGCAAAGTAATGCACTGTTCAGCGTTACCCCGCGCACTGACTGCACACGCTTACAGTAACACACTCGTAGGAGGAAAGGGGAACGAACTAAGATCAATTCTGTGGCTGGCATTAATTGCTTCAACTCCAAACAAGCTCCCCCAGGCTGAGCACAGCCTCTGCGCCAGCCATGGGCAGCGGATGGCAGCAGCCCACGTGCTGCACACTGCCCTGGAACACCTGCCTGGCTGCCCTTCAGCAGGCTCCGGGGTGCTGGAGGATGCACAGCACCTTCCATCAGACGCAGGCTGAAGATCACGCTGGCACCTGCCAGGGGACTGGAAGAAGTTTACCACCATCTCATGGGAATATAAAGAAATCTCATTTTCCATTCATCACATCACCTTCGAGTTAATAGCAGTACGACTTCCAAATTATCTCTGAGATACCAATATTTTAGAAACATTAATATATCTCCCCTAATAATCCATATTTTTATGAGCAGGAAAAGGGTAAAACCCCACAAAAAGACATAATACAGAGCAGGGGAGGATGAGGGTGCCTATGAACTGATGCATACAGAACCACATAGATTAAAAAGACCCTTAACATCCTCTAGCTCCACCATCACCTAACCTACGCCTATCACTGACCATGTCTCCAAGCACCACGTCTGCACAGCTCCACGTGGGCTCCACTGCTGCCCCAGGCAGCACAGCCCAGTACACATCCACTCTCTTCTTGACAATATTCTTCTGACATCCAACCTAAAGCTCCCCTGGTGCAACCGCAGGCCATTCCCTCATGTCACGCACAACACTTGATGAAGGCAAATGAAATACAGTAGAGATACTGCACTGCTAGCTTTACATTAGTGCAACAGTTCTTTAGAAGCTGTCCAAGAAGATGGCTCAGGAAACGAACAACTCCACTAAAGCTTGAGTTCACTGCCAAGCTGTAGTCACATCTTTACCTGTGTGACCAATTGAAAACCCATAATACTTGTAAAAACATAACGAATTGTATCCAAACTCTTATCTTCAGAGTTCAGGTAGAGTGTAGGAAAGGAATGGCAATGTTCTAAACACACATGGCAAGCCCTTTACAACCAGTAACCGCACAACAAATCTTTTCACAGGTCTCTTTCTAGCGACTAATAAACTTTGGGTTGAAAGTCATATTTCAGCGACCATCTGAAAAAGGCATATTAATGGCTAACAAATAGAAGTCTTGTCAAAACTTTAAAGGATTTACAAAGCATAACTGTTAATACTTTGCATGCCTGCTTTGATTATGTTTGACATAGTTTCCATATGGAAACTTACACTGAGTTTCATCAAGAGCTTTACTTTGTTTAAAATACCCAGCCATCTAATGCAATAAATATTTGCAGATATAGGAGAACATCACCTGTGCAGGCTATCCTTACTGAAGAGGGTAAAAATTCACACAAAGATTCTCTCAAACACTTAGTTTCCTTCCGGAGCAATACTTATCTTCTCATTCTCCATCCCAGTTCTGAGCTATCTTCCAAAATAACCATTTCTGGTTCGCTATTTAGATCTGTGGGAAATCCTTTTTGTTTCACTCAGACTGACAACACAGCGGCTTCACTCACGTTACATGCCTTTGGCTTACAACAGCTCTCACCGAAACACACAAATTACTTGACTACAACTACTGTTGTAGGTAACAGCTACACAGAAATTAATCAGTCAGGTTACAAAACCTGAAGCTTCCCCCTGGTATCACAGCCTTATCTGTACACCATCCCACAGCACCTGTGGCATTTCATGATACCAGGAAACCCCGTAAGAAATTGAAGCAACTATGTTAATCCTTTTAAGTTGTTTCACAGAAAAGTATCCCTACATATTCATGCCATACCATCAAGCCACGGAGCTAGGTGGAACCGTTTAAGATTTAGAGATGACCTAAATCCAAATACTACACAAACACACACATACTTGCACACAATTTGCCCAAATCATTAAATCCAATGATCCTTCCACTTATATTTCAGAAACTCTCCAGAAACCGTGACAAATGCACATCTCTCCTCTTTCCTGACCTTTGGATAAATCCATGTAGAAATCTGCAAGATTCAGTAGTTTTAAAATACTGAAGAATGGTATCGAGGCATGACAAAAACACACAAATCAAGGAACTGAACACTGTTTAAGCTTTTTACTTGCTAAATAAAAGGATATGATAAAGTTCACTTTCTGCCCTGACAGGAAGGACTGAGTTCAATATAAATGCTATTCATACTGTTCCAATGTAACAAATAATAAAAGGCAGATAAAAGAAAGGAAGATAACCAACAGTGATCACACGTGGAATTTGTACTCTTCAGCTATTTGCCAATTTCAAAAAATTAGGAGCACATTAACACTAAAGAAAGTCTTAAAATAACCATTTTGTTTTAAAAATCGGGGGGGAATATTCACAGATATGCTACTTATAAATACTGTACTGGTGAAATCAGCAGTTTTTTGGTTCAATTCCATGAATGTGTGTTTTCATTTTCTTGTCACCTCCAGTGCTCCACGACAGGTCCTATCAGAAGGGACCATCCAGAAGATGGAGAACACATTTCAAAAATCTTCCGGCTAAACAAAACAATGGAGCCCATGTAGAACAGAAAGAGTAAAACACTTCCTCTGCTCTCTAAGGCTGATCCCGCTGCCACCACTGTGCCTGCAGAGCACTCAAACAAACAAGATGCTGCAATAAATTCCACTGAAAGTCTGAAGCACTGTACAATGAAAGCAGGCCTTTTCTCTTTGTGCCTGGTTTTGCGCTCTGCAGTTTATCACAGTGATCAGTAAATCTCTCCCAAATAAGGCAGTCAAAACAGAGGCCATTTCAGACAGCTGCATTTACATCTGTGTCAGCGCGCCTGCTGAGCTGCTGAATTCTTAACAAATATTACAGTATTTAATGCTATTAACCACAAACACCTACGTGGCCATTTTCAGACCCCCACAAAGAGCTGTGGCTTCCCGCAAACCAGCGCTGGGCATCTTCAACACGGACATCCCAAACGCTGCACCACAGGAGAGGGGAGGTGCTGTGCTGGAGAAGCCCACCAAAGCAGCACTGCAGGTACGCAGGGGGTCAGAGGTGCTGGTCCGGATGGAGGACACCTCACTGACCATTCACTGAAGCGAGTGCCCTTATCCTCTCAGTTGTGTTACGGAAGCAAAACATCAGATCATTACTTAGAGGAAAAAAAGAAGGACCAAGATTGTAGAACAGACTCTACAAATACAAAACAACTATGCCAAGGACAAGACACCTATAGCTCTGGTGACTGAGCAAGAGCAATTACTCACTCGCCAGGTGCAGAGAAATGTAAATGAATTTTGTTAGTGCCACATTTGTTGGCATTTGCTTTGCATTTTTCCAAAAAGTGAACAGTTTGCTGTACTCCAGGTTCTGTATCAGGCAACAAATGCTACGCCTGTTTTATCAGCACACTGTTTTCCCCACAGTGAGACCGTGTCCTCCCACCAGATGCTATCATTTAGTACTGCAAACTGGACTTATCATCAGGCTTGTAGGTGTCACCATGCGCTTCAACAATCACAAATAAGTGCTGCTCCCATCTTAGATTTCTAAATGGCTGGGGGGGTCTTACAGCAACCCTCAGAAGTATTCACACAACACAGCTGCAAATGAGACAATTTCGATCTTAGCATCTCTGGAGAACAGGCAATAATAAAACCAAGAGAAAAGGTGCATGAGGAGAAGTTCACCCCCACCACCTGCTCGTACTGCAATTTATAGACACCTTTTCAGCAGTCAGCTCCTTTCAAAATATTTAGAAACTGGAATACAGAGCCATCTTCCTAAACTCTAGAAATAAATCTAGAGATCTGGTCACTGATGTGCTTGGACAAAATATGACAGGAAGCATGAAATTCTGCTGCCCAGTCCTTTGGTGAAGCTCAGCACGTGTACAATGCTGCTGATGCAACACCTTCCACTACCAGAATGCAATTAAAGATAACAGTTGGACATAAATGCACAGAGCAGCAGCAATTTTAGAACCATTTCTGCAAATCTCTTTCAGACAATCCATATCATTCACCCACTACTAACACCCCTCACACTGACAGGAAAGTAACAAGAAGATGCAGTTCAGAGAAAGCTTTCTGAACTGGAACAGGGTGTAACTTCAAGCATTACCTCAACAGCTCCATCCATTGTCTGAAGAGACAAACCATACAAACTCTCCAGCTACTTTTTATGACTTCCCAGGTCTTGCTTTGTTTCATATCTTTTACAAGTCAATTCTCCTGCAGATCACCTCATTCACTGATATTTAAAAGAAATTAGTTTAAGGCCGATAAAATTAGCCCAAGATCATACCAGAATTAAAAGAGCACATATATGTTTTCCTTACATATTCATCCAGCTTGTCTTCAACCTTCCCAGAAAGCCCCAGGCCCCCCGGCAGAGCAGACCCAGCTGCTGGTCCTTACATGCAGGCAGAAGCTCACGCTGTGCTGCGTAAATTACTGTAAATACAAGTAACAGTTGTCTTGCTTTACATTATGAAACAGCTGAAAAGATATAGAAGAGGAATATTTATTTTAAAATATTTTTTGGCACTGTGACAACATCTCCAAGTTCTCAGCGTAGTTTGTCTCCGGTCCAATCATGCTTTAAGTGACAGTTACACTGAACTGCATACCAGTGAAGGACCATTCTGCTACCTGATCACTTCCCATCACACATCTTCACTGTTACTTGTTTTTAGGTAGGGATTCACATTCATGAGCTGTCTGTCAATCCTGCACACCCTCTGCTCTTACCCCTCCAGTCACATGTAATCACATTCTGGCTCCAACACCTGTTCAGGCAAACAAAAACCAAATCACAACTGAAAGCCGAGCTCAGAGGGTTCAGGTTTTGCACACTCACAGCACAAGAAGCCTTCAGAAGATTTCTAAAAACTTCCTAAGCTGACCAACTAGTCTGTTCTTCCTGAAGTTTCCAGGGAAGTAGGACAGCCTTTGTTTTCAAGTGCTAGTATTCCAGCTTTTGGACCAACATCATCCTGCAAAGCATCTGGATGTGGTCTATGGGCTCCATCAGCTGTACTTCTGATAACTACACTGGACAGACATTTAGCAGGGGAAGCACATCACCATCACTGGACTTCAAAAGTTTGCGGAGAGCGCGATTCAAACAGCCCAGGCATTTGTCTGCTTGGAATGCCAAACTCCACTGACATTCAGGCAAAGGCAGCCCTGCTGGGCCAAGCGGAGCCCCTTGCCTGGCAGCAGGCTGGGAGAGAAGAGACTTCTGCATTTCTGTAGAGATACAAGTCTCACACCCCGCAATGAGAGGGAGAAAAAGGAATATAAACATACACTCTGTGTAGGAATATCAGGGTTTTGAGAATTGCAGAGCAGGAAAGAAATCTATCAAGGAAAACATCACGAGGAATCTGACCCCATTTTTCATACCTTTACTTACTTCATTGTAAACTAAGTGAACACAGTGAATAGAAATTTAAATTTGTACACGTCATTTCAGTTGAGCCTTAACAACAAGCATAAATATACAAGGATTTTTTCAGTTGCCATGTCTTGCCAATTGTGTGGGTGGAATACAAGATAGTTTCATGAAGAAACCATTACAGATGCAGCTGCATCACTGCTCAGCAGCCACTAAAACAAAGTGCCCTACCAGACAGCCAGCAAGCAAGGACTGAAGGACATCCCAGACTGCACTGGAAATCTACAACAAATCAAAGTTAATGACTTGCACTACTCTCCCAATAGAGAGAAGTTCTCCTGTGAACAGGAACCAGTAACTCGCTTTGCTCAGTGAGGAGAGAGATGGGAGCTGATCTCAAGAATGAGAATTCATGCTTTCTAGAAAAGTGTAACTGGAGACGTGCGGAGCCCAGCCAAACCACGTAGGCGTGACAGAAAGGAACAGCCCTGGAGGAAAGGAGATGAAGAACCGGGAAACTTGTACAGCCATAACAGACAAGCAGATAAAAAGGCAATGAGGATTTGCCACAAGAAGATGAACTAAGAAGCAGGCAGTCTTCCACAAGCGCGGGAAAGCAACAGACAATGGCTTTGACAACAGAAAAACAAGAGGGAAAAGAGGTAATTAAAAAAAAAAGTCAGCTCTTGTGGCATGGAGTCACAGGCTGGTTCAGTCTGGTTGAGGTTGGAAGGGACCTCCGGGGTCCTGCTGCCCAAGGCCCTCCCAGAGCAGGTTCTTGTTCCACCACGTTCACACGGCTTTTGAAGACCTCCAAGGAAGAAGTAGATTTGCACAGCAGAGATATTTCCTTACTTGTACTGCTCCAAATATAACCTAATAAACTTTGCTTTTTAAATCTGCTTAATGGTTTTCACATACAAGACAGAAGTATGCATATGCAATTAGCTTGGCAAAAGTTCTGCCCTGTAAGCAATACACAAGTGAGCCTTGCACAGAACTCAGTGCTCAGTCAAGGGCTTCCACCCCTTCCCCTGGCTTACGAGGCCCTGGCGCTGTGTGACACACGAGGCGTAGTTTCCACACAAGCACTGCAGAACTGCAGGACGACAGTGGTTGGCAGCCCAGGAGAGCAACAGCCCTTCACAGCACTGCTTCCTATCTTTTCCTAAATTACATTTAGGATCTTTGTTGAGATCAGGTGAAAGGGGCAGCGGTCATAAATTGCAAATAATTTAGTATTCAGTAAGGAAAGCCAGAGAAAGGCTCTGCAGCATTTTTCTTCCAAAAAACTGTTATCTCACAAAACAAATGAGAATCAGCCCCAGAGCCTTGCAGTCAGCCAAGCCTGGATAAAGTCTGTTGTTTCAGCCCAGAAAAACAACACTGCCAGTCTGTGAAAACAGGCTTGCTGTAGGTGTCCAGTAGATCTTGGGTCACATCCAACCCTCCCAAGCAAGCGGGTTCGTCATACACAGCCTCAGGCAGCTCTTTACTAGTTCATGTGTCTGGCAACATTTGAAGTTTAACACAAAAACAAACAAACAAGTTCTTCCATTTCTTCCTCTAGTTAAAAAAAAAAAAAAGACAGTAATTCTAGACAGACATTTTTACTATGAACAGCTTTTCAAAAAACACTTTAAATGGTGAAGTTATGGACACAAACAGCCCACGTGCTCATCAGAAAGAATCCTGCTTGTGCAAATCCTCCGCAGCAACATGCAATGAGAGCAGCATTCCCAACACTACACGCAGAGGTCTTCGTTGTCCTATCAGCACTATGAAAAGTTGTAACTCTTTCCCTAAATAAACAAGAATACTGAAGTAATTAAAATATAGTTTGATGCTGGCTGATGATACTCAATGAAAACAGAATTCCCTCAAGTGACTTTTGAACTATTTCTTTTAATGTTTGGTTGACACATAAACAAACACTGCCAGAAAAAGTTCACCGTGCGTTTCTGAGATGTTCCTATGGGAAAAGGAGTTTTGCTTTTCCCACTGGGATTGGTAAAGCCTCTAAAATTAGAGTTTGCCACATCACAAATACAAAAAAACTAAAAAACACTCTCCCACAGGCTCACTTGGAAGACTTGATTGAAAGAATTCAGAATCACCCAGAGCTCCCAAAGCCTGCCTACTGCTCACTGCGCATCTCCTGCGGCGCTAACAGCACAGCTCAGGAGAACTCAACCCACTGGCTTGCCAATATTCAAAGGCAATACAAATTTCTTTTCTAGAATGTAATGGAAACTGAAAAAAAAACAAGCAGAGAACAAGTAGAGACAGTTCTACCTCCGGCACCATACAAACAGCATGTTCCCTCTGACCAGCCTCTCCTGAGGCATTAGCAAAGACTCCTGAGAGCGTCTGAACCTTCTAGAAAAAGGCAACATTACTTAATGTTCTATTAGCAGTCTCTGTAAACCTCGCTAACAGACAGATTGAGGCAGAACATCCTTCCCAGCTTTTACTTACTCCTGTGGCTCTTCAGATTTATTTATTTTTAAGCCTATTTCAAGAGCTAACTTTGACTTCATTTGTGCTTGCATAAGCCACAGAAACCTCTTACTAAACAGGAGGTTCATACAGCTTGTGTTAACTGATCCTTTGTTTAGCCAAGAACTTGTGCAGCAATGAAACGCGATGCATGCCCATACAAGCTGTGTTGAAATCAACATGCGATACTTTTCTGCCTTCCTTCAAATAAGTGGGAAAGAATCTTCGCCCTGGGTCTTGTCCAAGAGCCACATGTTACCCTGCTCCCACAGAGCCAGACTGGAGCACAAACTTCAGAAAGGCACTCAGTGCACCCCAGCTCGAAGCCAGGGGCTGGGTGCTGAGCACACAGCTGGGGCCATACAGGTGCTCGTGGCTGAGCACAAAGAGCCCCAGCTCCTGCAGACCTACTGCCCAACAGCTGCCGCAGAATATTTTCTGCAAGGAGAAAAAGCAAAAGCCCTTACTTCAAGTTATTTTGCAGAACTGGTAAGATTCAGGCAATTCCAGAACTGCTTCTCTGTGACACTAGCATAAATCCTTTTTTGAATTCCGCCAATCACCAGTGCCCCCACACGATCTGCAGCAACAGGTTCTGCCATTTACTGCTCTCCTGGTTCCCAGTTTGTGCTTCAATGCCACAGTCCATGCTACAAAGACCCCTGAACAGCCTCAGCCCAGTGCACACCACACTCCTACATCGCAGAAAAGAGATCTGTATGGTTTCTATGTGTGCATCAGCAAACCACTGCGCTGTCTTCATGTTAATGCTGGGTCTCTGAGGACTGAACAACCACCGCTCCTGCGGTGACCGAGTTCTGTGCTCAGGCACTCCTAGGGCTGGGACGAGCAGCAGGCAGTTCTCTTTTAACTCTTCAGAAAGCAGGTTCCTGCAGGATGGCTGGGTTTGACATCTGGCACAACGCGCTGTGTTTGGTGCCACAGCGAAGACAAACACCGAAGCCGCCTCCTCGCGCTGCCTCCAGCACTGCTCACGCTGACGCTCTTCTCCCATTCTGCCTCCCCACACAAACCCAGTTATGGCAGCACGGCCAGGCCTTGACAGAGCCTCGGCAAGGCCCGGCCCCAGGCCTTCACCCCTCAGTGCTCCACTGCCGCTCAGCCCCGTGCCCCTGCAACACAGCGCCGGCTTCACAGGAGCACCGCCCAGCACCAGGCCGAAGGCTCCGCTCGGAGCTGGGCTGTGAGGGCGAGATGCTGCTCCAGGCCGTCCTCAGCAGGGCCGCTGTACTGAACCAGCAGCGTGCATCAGTAAATCAGGTCGCTCCGGCTGCGTTCGTCCCTGCTGCGGCCGCACAGCATCTGTCCTCAGCGGTAACAACGCGTTCAGCGCCAACAGCTTCACTTTCCTGATGGAATCTGAGATGCAAGTAATACTGCAGAGAGCAGCAGCTCTTCCATAACGTCCACACTTACACGAGCAGCAAGGCGGGAGCTGTACGGAAGAGCCAAGTATACACAGGGGAGAGAGGGGAAAAGCCACTCCTGGTGACAAGAGAATACGTCTGCAAGGGGTGGAAGATGTGAGCGCTACGATGAAACAAATGACAGAAAAGGAGAAAAAAGTAAATAAATGGCAAATCAGCCCTTTAAAAAAAACATGCGATCTGAGGGCATGGCTGTGTTCTGTGTGAAAGTGCCTTTGAAGTCAAATTCTGTGGTAGCAAAATTTATGAGGACTTTGAAAAAAAGCAACAAAAGCTTTGAAACATCACTTTCATGAGCATGCAAGTACAAACCGATACACGAACAGAGCACACATAAAGCACTCCTGCTGTGGTACCCCACATCCCACTGCATGTCCCACTACACGTGTAGTTTTGCAATTAAGTGCTCTGGAACCTCAACCCACCATCCTGATATGCCAGCAGTGTGTGGAAACCCAGTGAGCAGCAGGCTGCCCGCTCCACGGCACCTGCTGCAAAACCACAGTGACAGAAAGCTACAGTCATATAATGCACATTATATTAATTCCTCGTGTAAACAAGTGTTCTTGCTGCTAATCATCACTTAATCATGATCAAAGAAAGATGGTCTGCAAGATAATCTTTGAATTTCCTGCTTAAGGGAGGCAATTGCTTCACAGCCTCCTAATCAGTCCTGAGTCCTGCTCAGAGGACTCTAAAAAGTACAAGCAATAACATTTTTCCTTTTTAGCAGACAAGAAAAAAGTTATTTTTAAACATACAACTCTATTTTGGAGAAAAAAAAAGATCTCTGCTGCACCTGCATTGCTCCAACCTTCTTCAGCAAGTCAGAAAAAAGCTTTAGATTCCAGGATGTAAATGGATGCACACTGACACATCACTCCGCTGCACAGCTGCATGGGCTCTGGCAGCTACTCACCCCTGAAGTAGAACCTGTTCTGTTCCGTACCTCACCCTCAGGTGCTGCTGTCTGCTGTGTCCCCTGGCCGGGGCAGCCCTCACGCTGCAGAGCAGCACCTCCTGCACAGCACCGGGCTGCAGGGACACGGCTGAGCCAGGGCCACCAAGCACTGCACACTGCAACGCCGGCAGCAGAGCACACACCTGCATTTGTCGCTACTGCCTACAGACTGTATGAACAGCAAGCTACAAACCAGTGCCACATCTCCCAGGCTGTATTTCTGCTTTCCCTGCTGGGGTCATAAGCAGTTCCACGATACTGCTGCACATCTGGAAAAACCTTTTTTTGTGGCAAGGCTCAGCATGGACGTCACCCTGCAGTTCCACCATGCCCTCAGCCGCTGGGCAATACCTATAGGCCCACCTGCAGCTGGGGAGCCCAGCAGAGCAAGGGGCAGCGAGGCATTCCCACAGCAAGGCAGCTGTGGCAGCGAGCCGGGAGCCGTGCACACGGAGAGGGCTGCTCAGCACGTGGCAGCGGCACCCAGGGCCACCTCCAGCTTCATCCCAGCACACACCTGGGCAACAGCTGCATCCACGGGCAGCGAGCCTCCCACAGCTTCATTCTCAAGGTACGGTGGATCCCTCTGTTATTAAAAACAATTAAAAATGCACAGGCACTGTAAAGGGTAACAAAACTGCTTTCTCCTCCCCACCACTGCATCTCCACCTAGCTCGGGAAACTTTTAGTAGCACCAAGTTCTGATCTACTTCAAAAGTTTCACCCTCTGCAAAGGCATTGAGAATTCAGTAAAACAAAGCACTGTAAGCATAAGAACAGCAGAAACAAAAAAAAAAAATAATAAATAAAAAATAAAAAAAAAATCTATCTGCCTTTCTGCCATAAAAAGGCAAACAAACTGAAGATGACAACGCTGGTGTGCACACAAAACTGATAGTAATAAAACCAACAATCACAGTGAAGCACGTGTGGTCTTCAACTTAATCTGAAAACTGTGACTTGAAGAGAAGGTGCCTTAACTTGCAGCATGCTAGTACTGATACCTGCTTGGAAATCCAAACCTAAATAATACATTTTCCATCCTAACAAATTTGAAACATTCTGCAAAATTCAGAAAATTCTTCCTGGAGGGACAATCAAAACAAAAGATAACATAAATTACAAGAAAACAAAGCCACCATCTTTATGACTTAATACCAGTTACATCCACAGATACTTAACACCATAACAGAACCGCACCCCCATTTCACAATCAGCAAGCTAAGCTCAGATGCGATAAGGACAGACCTTCACGTTGGGATCACTGCCATTAGAAGAGCAGGCTGCTTTCACAAATGATTAGAGGAAGTATTTCTACGTCAAATTCAACCAGCAGATTTCTAGTCCTAACAGCAGTGAAGGATATTCTGGGCTCATACTCAGGATCAGAGCAGTAGGTGTACTCCTAACAACAACCATACTCCACAGGGCTGGGGCAGGAAGCCTCCCCACAGCACAGCCTGAACTCATCGGGGTGCAGGAGCCACCCGCCTGGCCGGGCGCTCGGCAGGAAGGGCAGCGCTGTGTGCAGCCATGGAGCAGCAGGGATCGCAGCGCTCCCAGCTGTGTGGGGCCACCGAGTGCCCTGTGCTGGAACAGAGGGACTCACCACAAGCACTTGGTCTCGCTCCAGGCAAGGCAACCTGGGTTAATCCATGGTGTTGGATGAAGGCTTCAGTCAGCCCGCTGCCAGCAAATAGCAATTCCCCAAGCTGCTACCCCCTCTTTTTTTATTTTAATGAACATAACCACACAACCTGCTGTCCTGGAGCTTTTGCCTCTCCTTGTCATTGTGGCACTTCTGACCTGAGATGGTCCTGGGGACCCCATAACTGCATCGCTCCTCCTGGAGGACAGTTACATGCATGAGATGTATGAAGAAGCAAGGCCACACGTTAGGAAGCCTGCCTGACACGGGCTCATAGACTTCAGCCTGAATGCAGCACTTTCCAGCCCGAGCAGAAATTGTGGAGCTTGTATGGCTAAGCCTGCTGGATTATTTGAAACCTTTACCATAGAAACCTACGCTCAAAGGTTTAAAATAACTTGGATTAATGAAGTCATGTAAACCTGTACTACCACACTACCAAAGCGCATCTATTCCATCAGCCCCTGCTGCCAGGTGCTCCTGCCTATTTGGTAGCCTCTCCCTGCTCAGTGGAGCAAACTGTGCTTCTGAGACAACACAAATTGAACTCTGAAGATGACCATCTGCCTCCACCCAACAGAAACAGCCACCTTTATTAGATCAGAACGTACAATCACAAGTGTACCAATAACTAAATAGAATCATTAGACAAGCAGCAAAGAGAGCTCCTCCAGCACATGCAGCCCCATAGATGACTGGGTGCATCTGCACGGCGCAGTGGGCAGGGTATGGATCAACCTGAGCTCAGCCCAGGGCTCCTGCCCCAACCAGGGAGGGCACAAACAGAGAATAAAGGACCCAATAACAGCACACAAAGTAACATCCCATACAGTGATGTGCCAGACAGGTTTGTTCTGTGGCCACCAGATTCACGGAAGGGTCAGTGTGACATCTGGGCAGCACAGATGGAGGAAAAAAGGAAAACGAGATGGAAAAACATAGAAAGAGAGGGGAGAAGAAAGAGGAGAGAGAAAAGAAGCAGCAGCAACCCACAGGTAAACTGAACTCATTACCTGCTCCCAGCAGCAACATTTGTGCTAGCAAGCAGGAAGCATCCTGCAAAAGGACAAGCAGCGACTGCTCAAGCACAGCTGACAGACGCACCAAGTCCCATACATGCTCATAGTAGTGACACACAGCTCTGAAGAACACCATAGAACCAATAAATGCTGTGTTAATGCTTTCAATGGGGGAGTAGTGCTGTCTCCCACTGCTTGCAGCTATCCTAAGGCTGCAATGATCCAGGACGCACACAGCATGAGCCAGAAATCCCTGGACCCTGCAAGTGTGTGGCCAGGTCAGGTGTGCAAGACAGCACTCACCCCAGGCAGCCAGTCTGCCAGGAGAACATTGTTCTGCTATTAAATGCCAGTCCCAACTGAGGGGCATCTGCACAAAACATATCCCAAGCATGAAGCATGCAGCAGCATGCAGCCCACTTCACACCAACCAAAGGGCCCCGCGACGGGAAGAGGCTGTCAGGAGAAAGGGAAGGGGGGAAATGGGGACAGGACTACCCAGGAGCTCCTGGACCCACAGACCAGGCTGCACCAAGCACAGAGGCACAGCGTAGGGCAGATTCTCATGCACTGCACAACTTCAGTACCAACTGAAAGGAGCTGGAACAGGGAAATGAACCAGAGAATCCCAAGGCAGCTCTGCAGACCCACAGAGGTGGAGCCAACAGGGCAGCAGTCCCTGCCTGCAGCTGAAGTCCCTCTAGGCTGCAGAGTGGCTGCACATTACCACCTCATGAAGAGATGCCCCACATCCCCACCTCACAAGGAGGACCGCGGCAGAACAGGCGGGGGAGCTCGGCCCAGAGCTGTGCTCCAGGCTGGCCCACTGCGTCCCGGCTCCCAGCCGCAGAACCTGCCAGGCGCTGCCAGCAACACACCGTGACCCCCAGGCCAGAAGCAGCCCCCTACGGCCATACCCGCCCCACGGCGGGACAGCAGCACAACCGCCGTGGCTGCGAGCAGCAGCATGCCGCGCCGCCTGCGGAGCCCCAGACTCTAATAAAGGACACCCCGGAACCTGCCGTGCACACTGTGAGATTTAACGACAGCGTTGCGGGTCGGCCCCACGTCAGTACTTGGCCAGGCAACAGCACTCCGCTGCCAGGATGCGGCCTCGGGGCCATCGCAAGCACGAGGCAAATGTTTTGGGTGCTCGTTCGCCGGGAACCCGGCGCGCGCCGAAGAGACAAACTGAGGGCGCAGTTTCACAAAGCTCAGCGCGCTCCGGGTCGCCCTCGCGGCCGTACAGCGGGACACGGCGGGCGCTGCAGGGCCCCACTGCGCCCCACCGCACCCCGCGGCATCGGCAGGTCGGGCAGCCCGGACACCGCCCCCGACAGCCCCAAACACCGCCCTCACCGCGCAGCCCTACAGCGCCGGCCGCCCGCACCCTCGGCGCGTCACAAACATCTCCTTCGCGGCTCCAGGGATAGCGCCCAAAGCCGCCCGAGCATCGCGCCGCAAACGGCGCCCGGCGAGGGGCGGCCGCGTCCCGGCCCCGGAGCTGCACCGAATCCCGCACCTCCCCCGCCCGCCGCGAGCCTCGCTCCGCCCGCACGCCCTTGCCGGGCCGCCGCCTGGCCGCGGAGAGCGGAACCCCCCGGTACTTACGTCGTCGAAGAGGGACCCGACGTTGGCCGTCACCAGC